>NC_056518.1:35008766-35011333 GCF_014905685.2 Nematolebias whitei | reverse complement strand
AGAGTAAATAAGTAAATTTACAGAATAATTTGATGTAAAAATCCACCCTAGAGAGTAAAGAGAGGAAGAAGTGCTCACTTGGGCGGCTTCTCGACAGTGCGGTAGGTGTTGAAGGCCTGAAGCTGCTGCTGGACTCCACTCAGAGAATTGGCAAGCTTCCTGTTGTTCAGCACAATGATGGTCTGCTCGATCCATGTCAGCAAGTCTGACGCCAGCGTCTCGTACTTATCAATCAGCTTCTCTGTCTCGATAGCTTGATCCAGAACCTGCAGGAGAATGGATAAACAAGGGGAGTCGGCTCAACAAACCATGGAGCGCACGACGGGCTTCCAGCTCACCTTTCCAACTCGTTTTCCCTCGACTGCGAGCTGCTTCATCTTTGAGAAGTAGTGATAAAACGCCACGACGTATGTGATAATGGATTTCTCATCTGGATTCTCTGTGAAAACATCTAGAAAACCAAACGAGTCAGTGGCAGCACCCAGACATGCTGGAGGTCCTTCTCTACACATTCGACTCTTATTTGGTCACTTGCCTTCTGGGTCCAACAGTTTGGTGACGCCGAGCTTCTGCTCCGCCACACTGAAGGCGCTCTGGAGGTTGTGGGTCGGATTGGACCTTTTCAGTTTGTTATAGTCCACCAGATCTGGCCTGGGAAAGAAGAAGAGAAGAGGAGGTAGGACTCCTGCGTGTTCATATTTCCGAGCTGGTTTTGGTCTTGTCTTACCGGTGTTTGTGTATGAGAGCGTTGAAGGCCATTCCATCCTTCCAGCTGGTAGTGAAGTTTGTGATGTTGACATTCGGGTACCTGTGAGACATTAAAGGACAAGACGTTACTAAACGAACACACATGATTAGAGCTTCTGTCTGCTCTCCTCGTAACTTCAGCCTTACTGTTTCACTAACATGCAGCTTGCTCTGTGGATCTGGAACAATTAGAAAGTGATGATATCGACCGAAACATGTCTGAAGGAGGTCAGACTAAAGTCATTAATTGTAGCAAACAGATGTACACCTGGCTGTACGCACACACACACCAACTCCCACTGGATATTTACAGCAGCTTGATGATACTGAAGATCACACAAAGCACTTACCCAGCAGTTTTCATCTGACACCACAGAAGAAGAGCATCTTTAGCTGAGTGTGTCTCCTTCTGGTCTGCTTGGCCCGTTTCCACGATGATGTCCTGGATCTGATGAACAACAACAAGCACAGCCGAGTGATAAATAATGAAACTTAACTAATGGCTGATTTGTACAACAAAAGACTGACCAGTAGTTGGACCATTTCTGAAGAAACTGTGACTGGTGCTGATGCTGCTGCCCAACACTCCACCATAACTTTGTAACAATCTAGGCTAAGAAATGCTATGTCTACAATCTGATGTATAAATGTTGAAGCTGCTGCCAGTGGCTCGTTCTGGTCACCATGACAACCACACACCTGAGTGCGTCATCCCGACTGCCAACAAACAAAAACTCTAACTATGAAGACGGATGGCCACACTCATGAATCACTGTACCGGGATACACTGAGATATGTTCGTACAGTCGTCTGAAAGATGGGCGGCGTGCACGTTGCTGCTGCTACCAGAGCGCGGCCTCTTACCCTTTATCAGAATACTTTCTGGATAGAAAAAGGTAAAAGGCCAGGAGCATGGATAGTGGTATCTCTGCACATCTTGTCCTATCAGGACACGATTTAAGACATCAAAAATCTCGACCAGCAGCACATTTATTTATTTACATGATTACACATGCATCTGATGTCAAGATGGTGAGATCCGTCCATGAAGCACTTCCAGATAGGTCATAGTCCTGATGATGATGATGTTCAGCCGGCAGTTCTGACACTGGTAAGCCTGCACAGACGTTCTGGGGGTGGGGGGTGCGATAGACGAAGCTTTTTCCTTGGTTCACCCATGTCCCAGGAGAAATTGATAATCGGCCCGCATCCGAGGCCAAACGGGTCAGATTCAGATAAGCCACAATTGTTGATTTTCTTCAGGCAGACCGTTTGTTCGTGGGTGCTCCGTGGTTAAAGCAGTCGTCCGCCAACACAAGAGTTGAGGGTTCAACTCCACCAGCAGTCACATGCCGGAGTGTCCCTGGGCAAGACACTACACCCCTCATAGCCTCAGATGTGTGTCCCATCAGTGTATGAATGTGATCTAAAGCACTGATTAGTCTCTTTGGAATGATTTGTTCAGTTAGCTTTGTAGAGATCTAGTATAGAGCTGTATGAACGGGTGCATGAGACACAGATTGTTGTAAAGAGCTTTGAGTGTCTTCATAAGATAGAAAGATGATATATAAGTACAGTCCGTTTGTCAGCCTTGAGTCCTGCTGGTACTTTCCAGATCCAAATAGACAGGAGACAGAACTGGAAGTGTCAGAAATGAAGATGTTGAGGTTCTCCTTAGGAGAGACAAGGATGGAGAAGATCAGGAATGAGATGATCAGAGGTACAGCACAGGTTGAACAACTGGGAGATAAAGTTAGAGAGGACACACTGAGATGGTTTGGACATGTCCAGAGGAGGGACAGTGGTTTGGACATGTCCAG
>NC_056518.1:35000970-35008756 GCF_014905685.2 Nematolebias whitei | reverse complement strand
TGGTTTGGACATGTCCAGAGGAGGGACAGTGGTTTGGACATGTCCAGAGGAGGGACAGTGGTTTGGACATGTCCAGAGGAGGGACAGTGGGTATATTGGTAGAAGGATATTAGAAATGCAGCTGCAGGAAAAAGACAGAGGAGACATATGCATGCAGTTAGAGAAGACAGAGGTAGTTGGAGTGAGGACAGAGGACACAAAGGACAGAGTGAGGACATGATGAGTACAGAGAGAGGATAGAGGACGCAGAGGACAGAGTGAGATGGAGGAGGATGACATGTGGCGACCCCTGAAAAGGGAAAAGCCAAAACAAGAAGAAGAAGAAGAAGATGATCAATGTCAAGGTTCTTTATTGTCTTTCCACCACATGTACCACATGTGGTGGAAAGAAATTGTGTACACAGGTTCCCAGTTACATCTAACAAAAGAAAAAGACAATTCCAAATTTAGAGTCTGTGACATCAACTGTCCTTTGACCAGTATATATGATAACATCTTTGAGTCATCAAACTAAAAGTGTGATTGTATAAAGACTGTAAAAATGAAAACCCATCAAACCCTGTGAGGACTGTGGTTCCTCTTGTGGTCTGTCCTGCTCTCCTCAGTTATTCTTCCCGTGTTCAGTCCTGTCACACCTGTCAGTAAGTCCAGTCACCCCAGGTGTCTCTGTCTCGTCAGTGTTTCAGTATACAACTGTGTCTGTGTGCGTCGTCGTCTGGGAATTGTCCTGTTCTGTCCTCCCTCTGTGTTTTCTTGGAAATCTAAGTGTTGCTGCCACATCAGCATTTGCTTTTGTTATTTAAATAAATTATTTATTGATACTTTGAGCTCCCAGAGTTCTGTCTGCACCTGGGCCCAACTGCACCACAGAACATGATAACCCAAACTTTCCGTGAATCATTTAACCTTTGAATGATGTTTCAACATTAACTATGTATGATCTATAAAGGTCCAAAGAGGACTGGGTTTGCTCAGGTGTTTCACAAAATCCCATTGATCTCCATTTGATTTTTCTTGCTCATTTTGTCTATGTTGCATATCTGTACCAAATATGGCACACTCCTCTTGACTGAGCTGTTCTGATGCATATTTTAGGTTTTACTTCAAAGCTGCAGGCTGAGACTGGGCTTTTAAAGAATAGTAATAAGGGTGCTTCAGTGCTCCTGCTTGGCACCTTAAAAACACTAAATCAACTCACATTAGCATAAAATATTTTTGCACATTAGTTGTGTTTCTCCTTTGTGTTAACACTAATCACAAAAGTCAACAATGAACACAAGTGGCAGAAAAATATGTGAAAATGACTGTTTTCCACACAGTGGGAGAGGAATTAAAGAAAAGCTGTGATATGAGAGACATGTAAGAAAGAAAGAGCTAAATTTAAACAACATGATTTCTCATTGGTCTGAAAATATGAACAGGACAAGCCAACTCCTTTATTTCTTTTTCTGTTTTGAAAAAAACTGAACACCGCAGCAGGTCACATTATTTGAACCGTATTGTCTAAAAATATCCTAGTTGCTGTCAAGTTAAAAATAAATATAAGGTATCTTCAAGAAAACTCAAACACGTCTGATGTGCAGCAAATGATAACAGGAGGCATCGTTTCAACAAAGAACTAACCAAATATGGCCTAAAGCTGCCAGTTCAAGCTGTTCCCGAGCGATCAACACTTCAAGCTGTTCCCGAGCGATGAACACTTCAAGCTGTTCCCGAGCGATGAACACTTCAAGCTGTTCCCGAGCGATGAACAGTTCAAGCTGTTCCCGAGCGATGAACACTTCAAGCTGTTCCCGAACGATGAACACTTCAAGCTGTTCCCGAGCGATGAACACTTCAAGCTGTTCCCGAGCGATGAACACTTCAAGCTGTTCCCGAGCGATGAACACTTCAAGCTGTTCCCGAGCGATGAACACTTCAAGCTGTTCCCGAGCGATCAACACTTCAAGCTGTTCCTGAGTGCTGCATGCTTGGTCCCAAACAATGAACAATCCAACATGCATCAACTGTAAGTTGAAAAATGTTGGTAAATTACGAAGTAGTCATCTGTAAATTTCGAAGCTCTTGTTTACTGAGTGTAGAAGGCAAAATGTGGGAAATCATCTGTTCGCCTGTCTGGGCGTGTCCATGAGCAAAGCAGATGCACCTGTACCAGCTGACTCGGTCGCCTTTAGAAAATACAACATGGTGATAGCTTGATTAGTTTCACAGTCAGTGAGCTACACTGTGCTGTGGCAGTAGACGAGTCATTCACAACAACGCACAGGTTTGCACGTTACGTTCTTTTCAAGGGTTGACCAAGTTGGCGACACCTCTCTCAGTTCTCAACATAAGATGATCTTGGTTTGAAATTTGCATGAAAGGCAGCAACGTGCGTCTTGTCAAGGGACACAAGGACTTAAAGTAATCATGCTTTGGCTTCGCCTGGGAACAATTCAAGTATATTAGATGATTTTCAGCTTAGTCTGAATGAAGAGGTTTTTTATTTTATTTAAAAGTCAAAATGTTCTGAATGAAACATTTTTTGTGTTTGGAGGTTATGATGTCTGAGACATGTTGGGGTAAAATGTCAGGGGTCTAAAAATATCTATTTTTATTAGCAAATAGAAGAGGCCTTAATACTAAAACTGTAGTTTTCCTTCTTTTAGTGATTGTTTTCAACATTCTTGTGTAATCATGCATTTGCCTGCGAGCACGTTTGTGTTTCAGCAAACACAAAAATGGCTCTAACATCAAATGTTGCAGCTACTAAGCTAAAACTTGGGATGGTAGTAGCTGAGAGTCCTGTCCAACTTCTATGCAAACCGATCATAGAGATCTCTTCTGCCACTATCAGAGTAAACTCTGCTCATCTGTCCAACATCTCACGAACCACTGGAGGGTTTAACAAGAATGAGGTTCTACACATCACTGCCTGGCTGCACATCTGGACATGATGAAGAGCAGCTATCGAACTGAGGAGTAACGGTGACGGCAGATATGTATGTAGGTATGTATATATACACACACACTATGGAAATAGTATGTGCATTTTAGCTTATATTACTACCTTGAAATACTTATTCATACAAATGCATCCTGTTTGCACTGTTATATTCTACCATGCTGTTGTTTAACATTACTCTTTAGGACCTTGTAAATATTATATTTAATCTTTGAACTTGGTGGTACTTAAATGTGTACCCTTATTGCATGTTTTAGTACTCTGTTTGTTCTTTGGTTTTTAGCGAGTCAAATCCATTCTTCTCATCCTGAGCATGTCATTGTTGACCTGCGTATGACAAATACACACAAGATAAACTTGAACATGGTGTAGGCAGGGCCTGTCGCCCGTCGTCACACTAAAGGCTGGATGAGAGGCGTCTGCAGCCAGGACACCAGGTTAGACATTAGATGGAGAACGTCAACAGGCACCAGTACTGCTTTGTGTAACTCTGAGTTCTGATGTGTTGAGTTGAACTGATGCTGAAAGCCGTATTTTACCTGGAAACGCAGGATGATGGTCCATATGAGCCCCAGGATAAGGCGATGATTGCCGTCGACAATGTCATGGGAGCCCATGTTCTCCAGGTGAACCCTCTGCTCTTTGAGAAACTGCAGGGCCTTGTCCACATTTTCCAAACAGTGGATACGCATTCGGCCTTTAGTGGGTTTCGGCTACGGAGGAAGCAAAAGTGAAAAAGTAAGCAGAGGAGAACGTGTCAAAGAGTGACCACAGGGAGTGTGGGGTGTTAAAAAGGTATGAAAGAATCAGGGACGCTCAGGAACACACCAGTCGTTCTCCTGACAGCACCTCCAGCAGTTTGATGAGCATGCGTCCATCCCGCAGGTCCAGGTACAGATCGGAGATGCGACAGCCAACTCGGGACAGGATTGAGTTGACCCATTTTGTGAAGGTCTTCTTCTGCACTGCCTCACGCTCATCTGATGAAGGTACACGGTTACAACATGAGTTTCAGGAGTAATGCAGAGTCCTTACAGCTGCAGAGCAACGCCACTAACGAGGTTAGTTTACGTCACTTTATCGGACAAGATCTTTTCCACACATTTAAAGATATCTGACAGTCAGAGAAAAGTTGTTGGGGTTTTAGAGACGAACAAAAAGTGAAGCCGTGCACCAGACCGTGGGGGGGACTCGACCGCCACGTCACCTGGAACCAGACCCGTCCTGTGAAAACATTACAGCTGAGCGGCCACTTCCTGAAGTCACAACACGTTCGTGGTTTGCATGGATTCATTCAATCTCTCAACTAGAGACAAGCTTGGATAACGCAAGGACATGAAAGGTAGCTACTGTTCAAGGCAGACCAACACTGGTTAGACAAGGACTTTAAATCATGTTCTCTGCTATTTCATGGGAAAACCAGAGACGTATTAAGATAAAACTGATCAGTTAGTCACAATATGAAATGTGAACCAGGAGGTTAGAAAACAAGCAGGAGGTCCAGATGATCTGGCACATTTCTAAGACTTACCAACGTAAAGCAGAAATACCATAATGTTAGTGTATAGTATGTGGCTATATCATCAATAGCAGTGTTTGCATAAGTATAAAATGTACAACAATTTACAAAGCAGGCCAAGTTTTACAACCTTTTGTGCCATATTTCTAAATATTTTCAACCAAGTTCACTAGTCTAACAAAAAGTTAAGTCTGGTCCTCTGGACATTCAAATAAAAAGAAATGTAGAAAGGTTTCGTCTCCCATCCTGAGGACTTCCTCAGTCTGAGGTGCTGTATTCAGCTCGGTCTCTTAAATAGAACCTTCACAGAGTGGATCAACCAGTTTGCTGCTGACAACCAGAACCAGCTGCTCACATGCTCAAGAAGGAAACTTGATTCAGACTGAGGAAGTCATTCGGATGAAAGACGAAACGTTTCTACAATGTTGTTTTTTTTATGTCCAGAGGACCAGATTGAACTTTTTGAGATTTTCTACCTGGATTATTGAGCAGCATCAGGACAAGTTCACTAGTCTTTATGAAGTCAACGTATACTACATTAATGCCAACCGATTATGGATGCATTAGGGCAGAAAATGTGCTTTTTACAAACTTTTGGTTCTGTCCATAGTAAAACGGTGACATTTACAATTTTGACATTAATTATTTGGGCCATCATCCTTTTTAAGCCCCGTAGCTTCAGTTTATGTACAACCAAGCTAAAATAAGCAGAACACGTTTCCCTTCAACATTAAATAGGTTGTAGGTTTAAGTACTCGGTGCACATGAAACTGGTAAAACAAGTGTGTTTTGTCCAGTGGCAGCTCAACGACAACGTCCTGGCAGGGGTCTGGTCCCAGACGACTCGGTGGTGCAGTCTCCTCGCGCTTCGGTGCATTTCTTCCTCGCACGTGTTTTGGGGCGTTGACTGTTTGTAGCAGTTTTTTGTTGCATGTTTTTATTGTTTGGTTTTGTGTGTGTGTGTGTGTGTGTGTGTGTGTGTGTGTGTGTGCGTGCGTGCATCATTCACGTGTTTGCAGAGCATTTTGCCGTTCGTTTGGATGTTTGCGGCTCGTTTGCACCTGCTGGCCACCGTAAAAAAACAACACACATTTGCATCTCAGTAAATTGTGTGAACATACAAATGATAAAAAATAGAACAATTACAACAAAATACAATAAATTAGGACAGCTATATAAACATGATTCCCATCATATCTTTCATACAGATGGACACGTTCATTAACCCTAACCTTTACTAAGTTTTATGAGTTTGACTCTAAGACACTTTGTAAGTTCAGAACCAACTTAAACGGGTCATATCCATGCATCCTGGTTATCTGGGTCTCAGATCACTTCTTACTTTGCTTTCTGTCGTGGGGGTCTTTAAGAGCATTCTGGCCTCAGTCCAGTTGTCTCCCGTCTCAGTTTAGATCTTGTCCAGTCTGTCTTTTTGTAAATTGGGGGCGTTTTGAGGATCCTCTGGTAACTGCTGTTTAGTTCCTGGGCCTGTTCTCCTTCACCTCCTCAGTGTTTGTGCAGTGAGTCTTTCACTCACACCTGTCCCCACTCAGGAATCACCCAGGTGCCTCCACTTTCCACTGACCCCTGCTGTTTCAGTGTCTGTGCCACCATTCACCAGTTCAGCATGGTTGGTCATCTGCCATGATCCCAGTCTTTCCATTATGTTTTCCTTCTGAGATCTGTGTTCCTGTGCTTAGCGTGTATCTTAGATCCTTATTTACTGGTTTTTACACTTTATATTGCTGGGTGTAACTGGGACCCTGTGAACATGATGTCATTCCACCACATGTACATGTGTGGTGAGATGACAATCAACACACTTGGACTTGAAGAACACTTTAAACATATATTCCCATGCACATCTCAGGTTATCAGGTCTCAGGTAAGACGTTCTTTCCTCGGTCGGCCTCCCTGCTGCACACTTCAGAGTGCAAAGGACTGAATTCACAAAGACTTGAGTAATACAATGATTGAGTCCAAGGTTGAAGAAAACAATCAGAAGAGAAAAGAAAATGTTGGCCGAGGAGGGAAGGTATTGAACTTAAGTTGAGCTGGGAGAAAAAGAAGAAGTCGGATGGAAAAAGGGAAAGCTGGTCTGGACAAAGTAAACGTGAAGACACTAAGCATACTGTCAGAGAAACAAAGTATAGCCAGCTCCTCCCCTGCTGCTAAAAACCTCCCAGTAAGCTGCTCCAGCTGAACTCTCACTTTCAAGCAGAAGAAACGCTGTGTGTAAAACACGAGCTGCAGCAGCAAGGTGCAGTAAATAAATCATGCCTCACAATGCTCCCCTCAGCAGAACAACAGCTCCGCTGCATCCGCACCGATACCCACAGCATGAAAAAGTCATGGCAATTACACATGCAAATACCTCAAAGCTGCATTAGCAGCTGGAACTCTGACAGAGGAGCCAACAAGGAGCGCGACAACTCCTGCCTGAATTCAGAAAACTTTACAGCACTGCCAGTGAGAGGCAGCTGCACGACATCGTCTCCATGGTGTCTCCACAGCAGCACCTGGGACCTTCAGGAGGGGCGGCACGCTCACCTGGAGGGTCCTGTCCCTTCCACACATCTCACTGACCTGCAGCCGACAGACGCATGTGCAGCCGACGGACGCATCTGCAGCCGACGGACACAGCTGCAGCCGACGGACACAGCTGCAGCCGACGGACACAGCTGCAGCCGACGGACGCATCTGCAGCCGACGGACGCATCTGCAGCCGACGGACGCATCTGCAGCCGACGGACGCATCTGCAGCCGACGGACGCATCTGCAGCCGACAGACGCATCTGCAGCCGACGGACACAGCTGCAGCCAATAAACACATCTGCAGCCGACAGACGCATCTGCAGCCGACGGACGCATCTGCAGCCGACGGACGCATCTGCAGCCGACGGACGCATCTGCAGCCGACGGACACAGCTGCAGCCGACAGACGCATCTGCAGCCGACGGACACATCTGCAGCCAACAGACACATCTGCAGCCGACGGACACATCTGCAGCCAAAAGACACATCTGCAGCCAATAGACACATCTGCAGTCAAAAGACACATCTGCAGCCAATAGACACATCTGCAGCCAATAGACACATGTGCAGCTGATGGACACATGTGCAGCCGATGGACACATCTGCAGCCACATCACTGTCTTAGTTGTTGCTGTGGCTGTTGGCAAGAGTTGTATAAATGAAGTAGTACTACAAAAGACGAGTTGTATAAATGAAGTAGTACTAAAAAAGACGAGTTGTACAAATGAAGTAGTACTACAAAAGACGAGTTGTACAAATGAAGTAGTACTACACAAGACGAGTTGTAC
>NC_056518.1:34999671-35000960 GCF_014905685.2 Nematolebias whitei | reverse complement strand
GAAGTAGTACTACACAAGACGAGTTGTACAAATGAAGTAGTACTACAAAAGACGAGTTGTACAAATGAAGTAGTACTACACAAAACGAGTTGTACAAATGAAGTAGTACTACACAAGAAGTTCCTTATCTCACGTAAGTGCTTCAAATACAACTTGTAAAATATAGACATTTCACAACACCTCGTCAGTCTTTTAGAGCTATCAGATTGAAATAAAAATATTTTAAAAATATATAAAATGTAAATGGTAAATGGACTGTACTTATATAGCACCTTTCTATCTTATTTCAAGATACTCAAAGCTCTTTACAACAATCTGTGTCCTCATGTGCCCATTCATACAGCTCTATACTAGATCTCTACAAAGATAATTGAACAAATCATTCTAGAGACTAATCAGAGTTTTATCACATTCATACATTGATGGGACACACATCAGAGGCTATGAGGGGTTCAGTGTCTTGCCCAGGGACACTACAGCATGCGACTGCTGGGGGATTTGAACCCCCAACTCTCACATTGGAGGACGACTGCTCTAACCACTCAGCCACAGCCACTGTAAAATGACGTTTTAAGTTTTCATTATTTATCCTGATGATGCTCAATAATCCAGGTAGAAAAATCCAAAAAAGTTTAATCTGGTCCTCTGGACATTCAGAAAAACAAAAAGCAAAAAAATGTAGAAACGTTCCGTCTCTCATCCGAAAGACTTCCTCAGTCTGAGGTGCTGTATTCTACATTTTTTATTTTATTTTTTTTTTAATGTCCAGAGGACCAGATTGAACTTTTTTGGATTTTCATTAATTACTTTTTTTTTTCCTTTTAAGAACTTTAGTTAAAAAAAAAATAATAATTTCACATTTCAGTTTGGTTTAAAACAAACATTTAATGTAACAACAACAACAACAACAACAACAACAACAACAACAACAACAACAACAACCAAACACATTTTCTTGGGCACTAGTGACCCCCGTGACCTGAAAGGGAAGAAGCGGTAAATTTAATGGCTGGCAGGCTGGATGGATGGATGGATAAAACGTTTCCTCCAATTAGTAAGTGTTAAATAAATTTAGGACAGTTCTTAAGAACAATCCAGTCGTAGTCTTGTGAAGGCCGTTAGCTGAGCTCCTTCCATACGATGGAGCTGGAAAATGTTCTCAGTCCTTCCAGCATGTGCCGCTTGGTGGTTAGGTCTTCATGTAAATCATGAAAAATAAAAAAGATGGAGCAGCTGAGGCCGGCTGCCGTCGTGCCTGCTCCGTGTATTTGTACATAGCCTTGCTGCCG
>NC_056518.1:34989687-34999661 GCF_014905685.2 Nematolebias whitei | reverse complement strand
TGCCGTCGTGCCTGCTCCGTGTATTTGTACATAGCCTTGCTGCCGTCCTGCCTGCTCCGTGTATTTGTACATAGCCTTGCTGCCGTCCTGCCTGTTCCGTGTATTTGTACATAGCCTTGCTTTTCCTCATTGTTAGCTTAATTCACCGACGTTATGTCTAACTTGTCCTGTTCTGTGTATTAGTACAAGCTGAAGTAAACTTTCCTGTGTACTTAGTCATCTCTCATCCATTCTTTGACTCCAGTGAAAGCCCCATGACTTATTCATGCTGATGGATTTCCTCTGTATACAACTCAATATAACTTTTCCCCCACAGGCAGCTCTTACTGGATGTGGCCCAGTGGGTCCAGTGGACCACGCCTGCATCATGGCAGTGCCAGGTCTTGCGGTCGACGTGGGATCAAACCCAGAATCTGCTCTTCTTACACGCTGCGTCCAGACGTGTTCTCAAAGCAAGATGGACCGTTTGATCCTTGGGTAGATGAACTGTCCCTCTGAAGCTGCTGTGTCAGATTAATGTGCATTTGATGTTCCCAGACTTTATTCTGCCAGCAGAGCATTAGGAGAATTAGATGCAAGAGAAGCACGTGAAATGCAAAACCATAAAACATTAAAGGCCTAGCATTCCTTGAAATAACGCAGACAACTTTGATCACCCTTTGAGGAGAAATAACAACTCCAGCCTGAGCTCATCCAAGAATGGAGTTCGGAGTTTTATTCATCTCCATCTCCAGGTTCACAACAGACTGAGACAACAGACGAACAGGGTTCAAGTTATGTTAATGCCAAAGTTTTAGGCAAAAAGGCCAACATGAAATTTGGAGAAAAGCTTTTTCTGCAAGAAGGTACGCAGAAATACAACAATAGACACAAAAAACATCCGTTTAAAATGGAAAAGTGGGTAAAAGTTAATAAATAAAAAATACAAATAGAACAAATAGGACAGAACAAATGGTTTTAAAAGTGCTCTCTTACGTTCAAGTTAAAGTAAGTTTACAGTCATTTCATGTCATGTGGTGCATGAGGTGGAATGACTTTATGTACTCAGGGTCCCAGTTACAACCAAAAATAGCAAAAATATAAAGTGTAAAAAAGAAACTGTAAATAAGGATCTAAGATATAAACTAAGATATACGCTAAACATTAATGATATAAAAAAATACACCCAACAGCAGCAGCATGAAATAAGTCAGCAACATGAAACAGATCAGCAGCAACATGAAACAGATCAGCAGCAACATGAAACCGATCAGCAGCAACATGAAACAGATCAGCAGCAACATGATGTGGTTTTTCACAGTGATTATTCTGGTTAGAGATTCATGAGTCTAACAGCCTCAGGGTAGAAGCTGTTCCTCAGTCTAGTGGTTCTACACTTAATGCTCCTCAACCTCCTTCCTGAGGGGAGTGGGACAAAAAGTGTGTGTGCTGGGTGAGTGGGGTCCTTCATGATGCAGGTGGCCCTCTTCCTGCATCTGGAGGTGTAGATGTCTGTGATGGTGGGGAGACTGACTCCAGCATCTTCTGTGCAGCCTTCACCACTCTCTGCAAAGCTTTTCTTTCTGCAGCTGTGCAGCCTCCATGCCACACGTTGATGCTGGAGCACAGGATGCTCTCCACTGCACACCTGTAGAAGGAGGTGAGGACTGAGCTTCCCAGACCAGCTCGCCTCAGCCGTCTGAGGAAGTAGAGTCTCTGATGAGCTTTCTTCATCAGGCTGGTGGTGTTGTTGCTCCAGCTGAGGGTGTTGTTCAGGTGTACACCCAAGTACTTGTAGCTGGAGACCACTTCCACTGCAGATCCTCTTATGTTCAGGGGGTGTAGGTGTGTTTGTTCCTTCTTAAGTCCACAGCCATCTCCTTCATCTTCTTCACATTGATGTGAAGGTTGTTCTCTTTGCACCAGCTCTCCAGGTGTTCCACCTCCTGCCTGTAGCTGGACTCATCATTGTTTGTGATGCATCCCACCACCGCTGTATCATCTGCAAACTTTACAATGTGACAGCCTGGATGGGTAGCTGCACAATCATATGTGAGCAGAGTGAACAGGAGGGGGCTCAGCACACAGCCCTGAGGAGAGCCAGTGCTGAGGGTTATGGTGGAGGTCCAGACCAGTCATTGCAGAGCTCTTTGGAACTGGGATGATGGTGGCAGGCTTCAGGCAGATGGGAACAGTTGCCAGGATGAGGGGAGAGTTATAGATGTCGGCCAGCACCTCACAGAGCTGATCAGCACCCTCCCCGGGATGTTGTCTGGGCAAGTTGCTTTGTGAGGGTTAATCCTCCTGAAGGTCCTCCTTATTTCTGCTGTGGTCACGCTGACGAACTCAACTTAAGTTGACCTGCTTTTCCTTCATATTTGTTTGTCAAACTTAATCCCGACTCAGTTGTAGAAACGTTCCCTTATTGCTGGAGCAACGTGAGACAACATGACACATTGTTGGTAAATCAGTGCACGCAGCTCATTTCATGACACGTCTCTGATTTGGGAAAGCATCAGACATTTCCTGCTTCATGTATCAGTGCCATCAGAAATAGTCAATACCTGAAATGTTAGCAGAAGCACTAAAATAAATAAATACACTTTTTCCTTTCTGTTCCTGCATCATCTCCTCCATCCCCCCCACCCCCACCCCCGCCCCACTAATGCACTCCAGCCATCAGGGAGTTGGATAGCAGAGTGCACGCTCAGAGAAAACCCTCTCCTTAATAACAGGTGCTGAGACGTTAAACGGATTGAGAAATTGATTACTTTTTTACAACACCAACGTGATCCTTCATGGAAACAAGAACCTAACGTTTCTTTGACAAACGTAGACCGTACATAGAACCTGCTGCCAGACTAAGCCTAAGGTCAAATTGCAAACAAAAGTAGCTCAAATACAAATTATTTACCCATATGCGATCCATATCTATTTTTATGGCAATCTGTCACAAATCCATTTTTATAAATCAAATGTAACTCACCTCATAAGTGGAACTAAATTAGATACATATCTGATGTGTTTCAAAGCTACACAAGTCTGAATGGTTGTCACAAATAATCCAACTTTTATGCCATTAAACCAGAGGTGTCCTAGTTGATCCACATATTACTGATACCAACTTTGAATTGGATCATATTGATACTAGCATGGCTGGAGCAGTACTTGAGTTTGTGTGGAAGTTCTGCTCTGACAGCTCCTGCGCCCACAACCTAACTAATCAGCAGAATCGATCAGCTTTATTGTCATTGCACCGAAGCACAACAAAATCACATTTCAGTACAGCCCATCCGAGAAAACAGACATGGGGAGACGGAGGTGTCTGAGGTCGCGGCCTTCGGGAGGCGCTGACCTTTTCGTTTAGATAAGAAAAAGAGAAACAAGAGGGGAGGGGAGGTGTAAAAAAAATATATTAAAAAAAAACATATCTCGCACTGTGTCCTAGATGGGACACAGTTTAAAAGTTGCAAAAAAAGATCTCAACACAGAAGCAGCAACATACTGATGACATCATAATACAGTTATGCATGAGGAAACCGACGAAGGCAGCCAGTTTGTCCGTGGATGCTGCCCAATAGTTCCATAGTCCTGATAAGGCTCAGCTCTGATACAGGTCCACAGATGTCCTCGAAAGGGAGTGGGTAGGGGAGAGGGTGGAGAAGCTTCTTGTTTACATACCATCCAGGAGAGTTTGAGATAGTTGGCCAATTCAAGGCCAAGCAGGGGAGCCAGATTCAGACGACAATTATTTTGGGTCAGGCCGACTCTGATTTCTGTCTGCCTTCATAGTTCTACTGGCACATCTCAATGGTGACTCCAAACAGCCAAATGTTGTGGTCAACTCCACTGGGCTGAGCTTGTAGCTTCTCCAAGGTCGATTCCTTCTCACCAGCGAGTTTCAGGAGCCGCAAGTGGCTTGCGATTCTTAAAAATCACGTCCAGCTTACGGCTTAGCTCACACAGTATCCGAGTCCGAGTGCTTATCGCTCGGCACATCCCTTCATGCCAGGCAGCCTCACAATGGCCAGAACAGCTGCCGATGTTTTCCCACATTTGTCGATATGCCAGGTAACCGCCAACTCCAAAAAGCAGAAATCCTGTTATCATAAATCTAATTATGTACGCGTCTTCTACATCCTCAACCGACAACACTGACGGACACACCATCTGCCACTGCCCCCAAGAATCCATAGTGTATCCAGCTGCAAGTGTCCCGTCAGGACAAGAGGGCTCTCCTTCGCCCCGTCTTCTCCTTGAGAAAATGTTATCAATTGCGTTGAGACCAGCTGACCAGATCCATAAATTACAATTCTGAAGAAATGTAAAGAGAGGCTCCGATAGGGTTCACAGGACAAAGTGCAAAGCAGGAGGGAGGGAAAGTTTCCGCCTTCGTCGAGAGCAAGCAGGAAAAAAAAACAACAAAAAAAAAACACAGAACCTGCGGCTTGATGAGCACAGGGAGCAACTTTATACCAACAACTTTGTATTTTCTCTGTACTTCCAGCAATTAAGCCCTAATGTCCTCCTATCCCTGGATTCTTCTCTGTGGACCTCGAGCAGCTCTGTGCCTCCTCAGCTGCCTCCATCACACCTTCCTACCACCTGCCATTGTTTGGACGTATACCTTCTTGACCTGGAACCATTTGGGTCAGCTCTCCCCACTACTGACTCCTACCTCCACTGTAAGAAAGAGCAACAAGAACATTATCATCCCTGCCAACAGACCACTAATCATCATGTCCTTGCTCTCCAGAGTCCTCCCTGGCTCACTGTATGATTTACCACTTTGTAAATAAACACATGTGGAGTCTCTGCATCTGTTCTCCTCAGTCCTTGTATCTGGGTATAGCCGCAATCGTTAGTTTGTTTCTACTTTCAGAGAGTTGCTCCTGTTGTGGAAGTGTGATTCAGCGCCAGAGCAGGTGAGAAGCAGCGAGATTAAATGTAAACCTTGGACAAAACATGCCATGTTGGTCTGCACATGTGGGTCACTTCATTAAAAATGTAACGTGAACAAGCAAAGCATCAGATTTCAGTAAATAAACTAAAGCAGAATGGTGCATTATGGGCTGGTGTGTAAATATAAGAAATGACAGAATTGTTTTGGTCAAACTATGAACATAATGTGTGAGCTCATGCAATATGACAACATGTCAAGCTCAAAATAGCTGTTGTGGATGACTCAACTACTACCACATCAACTTCTATCTGAGTATCTGTAAAATCTACTTTCTTCTAGCCATTTGTGCCATCCTGAAGGTTAAGAACAGAAGTCACCGTCTTGTTGTCTTTCATCGGTTTTCAAAGAGCCATAAAACAAATGAACATCAGATAAATAAAAGCTTGTTGTAAAGAAACAAAGTGAAGAACGCAGAACAACAGTGAATGATTTGGGACTAAAGAAACATTAAGAACTCTGTACGTGTCAATAAATTATTCAAGGTTAAGCTGGTGAACAATTAGGGCAGGGTCCCAAAGTCCTGAAAAATAAATGAATTATTATCACCCATCACCAAAACAAGGGCGCACAATTGTATTTTTGCCAGTGTCTGTGTGCATGTGTTAGCTAAATATGTTCTGAACCACTGGATGAATTTCAATGAAACTTGCAAAAATTAATTACTTGCTCATCTACAACTAAATTCTTTAGAATCAACTCATTTCAAGAGGTGTGTCACAGCTAATCCACATTAGCAACACAAAAAGGGCTATAACACAGCAGCTTAACAGATATGAAGCAAACCCTCATGTGGTAGTAGCTGAGAGTCATTACCTAAACATACTGAGCATTACATCTGGCAACAGTAGAGCACCATCTTGTTTCCAAGGTCTGACCAAAACAGCAACAACTCTGTTGTGTCAACATAAGATGAGCTCAGTTTAAAACTTTGTTGATGGGCGATATGCATTCCTTCAAGGGATGTTAGGTCTGTTATTAGAAATGTATTTCATCAAAGAGCCACTACGGCTGATCTCTGCTCACACACTGAGCAGCCCCACCTCTGTTCCATAGTTCCTCCTCATAAACACAAGCACATGATGAGGAAGGGACTGGTAGAACTGGGAGGATGGACACACACACACACACACCCCACCTTGAGTTCAGGACCTGTACCTTGCAGCTGCCTAAAGCGTCCATCCAGGATGGAGTTGAAACCGATGTTGGAGGCGCTGTAACTCAACCAGCGCGCTCGCTTCATACTTTTGGCCGAGGAAAAAGAGGAGGAAGAGGAGAGGACCGGAGCAGGGTGGGGGTGAGAGGTCCGCTGACGTCTGGGGGTGCAGAAGGAGGATGAGGATGAGGAGGAGGAGAAAGAGGGAGCCCTCGTGGGTGCCTCTGCAAGTGGGACGTGCAGTAGGGTTCCATTCCTCTCTGGGTGTTGCTCTGGTCCCTGCTGCCTGCCGTCTCGTGGTGTCCTCCTGTTCTCAGGTCTCTGGGTGTGGTGGACTGGAGGTGTGCTCCTGCTCCGGATGCTGCTGCTCACACCCACCCACACTTGTGCATCCTTCTCTGCTGGGGTGTAGGGTCTGCTGGCCCCCCTGCTGCTGCTCTGAATGGTCTTGGTGTCCCGGCTGCTGGCCTTCAGACTGATCTTGACCTCTCTGAGCCGAGGCTGGCTGATGGGGGCGGTGCGCAGCAGGCACGGGCTGCTCATCCTGACCCTCCAACAAGAACAACAAGAACCCTCTCCTCTTCTTGGCTCTCCGTCCTCCTTTCCAGATCCTCTCACATTAACTCCTGCTCCCTCCCTCTCCCCTTCTTACTCTCCTCCTCCTCGCTCTGACCATGATGAGTCGCCGCCTCTACTTTCAGGCTGCTCCGGTAATCGTGTGAATGCTCATTCACATCACACATTTTAGTTTTACTGTTCATACGTTCTTGCGTATAATTTTTGCAACTTAACTTCTTCTGCATGCTTTTGGTATTTTAACAGTACATATATCAAAATGTTTGGCTCTGGAGAAGAGTGCCATGACTTTAGGTATTTGCAACTTTAATACTTTTAGAAAAGTGAAATGTTATTTACCAAAGATTTGCCCATAGAAATTCACCGATAGTTTCATTACCCACAAAACATTGTTCTCTGAAATCGTCCTTACTAAACTTGGTAAAACTCAATAGGGACACCATTCAAAGATAAAATCGGAGGAAGAACTGCTGGGACCGACTTCCTGTTAGAAAAAAAGCATCCCTTTGGTTTTATCTGCATTTAGCACAAGTTTGAGGTGGAACAAATCAGTCTGGATGATGTTGAATGCAGATTGCAAAAGCTGGAAAGCCTTATCAACTGTTTTAGCTCGACAATAAACAACTGTGTCATCAGCATAGAAATGTATGGATGCATTAGGGATGTTTTTACCTACATTACCTATGTAGATTGTAAAGAGGGTGGGTCCTAAGACTGAGCCTTGTGGTACACCATTGTTGACTGTTAAATAACTGGAGGAAGTACCATTATGTTGAACACATTGCCTCCGGTCTGAAAGATAGTTAGAGAACCAACCAATGGTGTGTTCTGAGAAACTGATTTCTGAGAGTTTATGACACAAGATGTTCTGATCCACAGTGTCAGAATCTTTAGACAGGTCTAAGAAAAGTGCAGCACAATAATCCTTAGCATCCAGTGCTTCAACAACATCATTAAGAACCTTCAGTGAAGCAGTGGTTGTGCTGTGTTGTTTCCTGAAACCAGATTGATGTGGAGGTAACATGTTAAATGAGTCCAGGTAATTTTTGATTTGAGAGTTTATCAGTTTTTCTAGAACCTTGGCTAAAATGCAGAGTTTAGAGATTGCTCCATAGTTGTTCAGCAAAGGAAGGACGGCTCTTTTCTTGCTTTCTTAGCTAGTTACCTTCTAGTTTGTTTGATTTTAGTCTGACAATTCAGTTAAGCCTTTAACAAAGTTCAGCACTCAGCATTAACCTTTCATTACTACAGAAAATGCAATTTCTCTGACTTTTGTTTGGTTTTTCAAGCCTCCTCGGTGCAAACCGTCAGTTTGAATATAAACCCGTGTTCTCACCACTCCCTGCCTCCCTCCCTTCACACGATACTCTACACTGTCACCAAACATGAAGTGCACATCTGGTACAGTTGTGATTTTATGCAACAATATCATCAACGTGTATCTTAAAAAGCCTTTCTGTATGATGTAGTGTGAATGAGTGGATATTTGATGTACTCTCTTGTGTACTTCAGAGGCACGCTGGGTGAGTATTTCTGCGTTGACAAGCTGTAAATAAGCAGTGGGTGTCATTCAGAGCCTCTCACATGTCCCCCCCCCCCCCCCCCCGACAGGAAACACTGATTGTATTACAGAAACATCAGCGCAGCAGCACTCTTCTAACACAATATCACCAACCACCCTTCAGACGGCTGCCTTCCTCACATGAACAAAGAAAGAGACGAGACCGGCAGTGAGAGCTTAAATCATGAACAACAATTCCCAGCACTGACACATTTGTAACAAATGTAAGGTCACGCATATCTACTGTCCCCTGAAGGAGTGGAATGAGGTACAACACAAAGTTGGGACATGAGGTCGCCGTGTCCTGCCCGAAGACATCCAGCGTCTCTCCTAGTCGTCTTGACAGGGCGCTCATCTCTCCCGTGATGTTTGTGTACGAGGTGGGGTTCGACTGAAAAAGGCGTCTGCTGCACGCGCCGTTTATCACATGCATTGCTAAAAGCAAGTTTTGCAGCAAACGGTTAAAAGAATTCATGTTGAACCTGCAAATGAAATTAAACTCTTTATGCTGGTAGTTTTCACCACAGGTTCAGGATCTCTTCCATGGATGTTAATTGTGAAATGATGCCAACACCAGACATGCTTCTACATGTCAGTGTCCACTCATCTCACTTTTTATCTGAAACAAACACTATTTAAATAAAGGGATCCATGCTAGTTCAGTAATGACTGTCGGAGTGAAATGTTGAATTCAACATTATTTAGGAAGCTTCTTTGACTGATATATGCCACTTTACAAACACATCAAAGTACTGGGTTAAGTGGTTCATTAACTGGGGGTCCTGACGGAGCCGTTCTAGGAAACAGTATTTTTAACGTGGAGCCGACGTCGGAGCAACTCAAGTTTTGTTCCTCTGTATTTTGACAGGTCTCCTAAGCTTTGTGTTTATGGTTTGATCAAGTCCACACCCGATCGTTTGTGAATCCGTTTCTTAAACTACACACCTACAGACAAAAACAATCATGGTTTGCATGCGTTTGTCACGCTTGTCCACTTGACTTGTGTCTTTATCTTACACCTACTTTATCAAAACTGCTGCACAAATCAGATTCTCATTACTTGTTGCCAGCCAACAGAATGTACAAGGTGGTCATAATGTTTTGCATGTGCGTCTGTGTTTTCCATCAGATATCCCATGAGCCACTGGCCAGCCTCAGGGCCACTCCAACATCTACAACCAGCCAACCTGTGCAGTGAGTCAACTCAACATGGCCATGAGAGCTAAAGAAGCCGGGTCGAAACAAACGTGGACTCGAATGTAACATTTACACATTTCAGCTCCAACCGGCTGCGCCAGAAGCCGACTCCTCCAAAACACACACACCGAGCACGACACCAGCACATCCATCACACCGGCTTCTTACCAGGGGGACCAAAACGCTTGCAGCGTCATCATGTCTCCATCATGTCTCCACGACATGGTCTTAGTGAGATTCAACATGGAGGAGGGGTATTTTTAAAGAGTCACTGACAGGACGACTAAACACTTTCAGATGAAATCTCAAGCATTTCCAGAAGTCATTTCACACGTCACCTCAGTTCATACATACAGCGCCGAGTCACAGCGTCCTCAGGGCACTGAACAAATGCATTCATGTGCATCCAGCCATCCATCCATACATCCAGCCATCCATCCTTCATTCATTCATTCCACCCATCCATCCACCCTTCATTCATTCCACCCATCCATCCACCCATCCATCCATCCACCCTTCATTCATTCCACCCATCCATCCATCCA
>NC_056518.1:34989576-34989677 GCF_014905685.2 Nematolebias whitei | reverse complement strand
CCATCCATCCATCCACCCTTCATTCATTCCACCCATCCATCCATCCATCCATCCATCCACCCTTCATTCATTCCACCCATCCATCCATCCATCCATCCATC
>NC_056518.1:34985753-34989476 GCF_014905685.2 Nematolebias whitei | reverse complement strand
TGTGGCTCCTCGGACTGATGGAGTCTGTTGGATGAAAGACGAAACGTCTCGACAAGAAGAAACCGTCCAGAGGACCTGACTGAACCTGGTTGTGTTCCACAGCATTCCATACTTTGTAGATTGTGCAGGAAGTCTGTAGCCGGTTCTGTGTCGATGCGAGTCAAAGTAAAGGTCCATCACATCAAACCCTTCTCCTCCACAGCTCCACCTCTCGTGCGCCTGCAGATTAGTCAACATGAAAATAGCACGACCCTCTCACCCCCCCAGTCTTTCCACTGCTAAAAACTCCTAAGCTATTTTAAAAAGCCAAGCATCCGAGCCACAGGTGGAGTGCAGCTCTCCAGCTTCGACAGGAATGTGAAGGATGTGTGCTACGAGGCAGCTGTCCAGACCGCTCAGACTGTGGACAACTGGGGAATGTGCAAGTGATCCCAGTCACTTGAAGTGGGTGTGGAGCCGTGTGAGGCTCTGCTTCTTGGGAGTGGCTGTGTGAGATACCATGACACAATTTCACTCTCAACGAGTCCCTCGCCCAGTTTCAAACATCACCTGTAGCAGGCCTACGCAGTTAATTTAACTTTTGTTCAGATTTAGGCTCCAGGAACAGAGAAATCAGAAAAAAATGACCTTTAAAACATATTGCCATGTTTGGCCTTGAAACGTACTCTTCATGTCTCGTTTCTTAAATGAGCTGCAGCCTGTTGTCTCTGAGTAAGACCTGCAGAGAGGAAGAGGGAGAAGACGGCTGCTAAAATATGGCATGCGACACCAAGCACCAAGTTGATACCACAGCCATCCGTGTGTAAGCTGACTTTTAGCTGGAGAAACTACGCTGATGAGTTCTGTTGGTAAATTTGAAACACCAAGCAGTGAGAGCAACAGACAGGACGCGTGCTTGTGCCTCACTTCAAACGTGCACCCAGCAAGGTTCAGGAGAAGCTGGGCACGAGTCTGATTCAAGACTGAGCAGAGGTTCAACAGAAGCACGTGTCTGCTACAAACTGAACAGAAACATTTATACTGGAAATGATAATTGAACATTATTTATCTGAGGAGCAGCTGATTTGAGATGAACTCCATCACAGAACTCTCATGTTGAACTTCAACTTTAGAAAACTTCAGTTATTTTATCAGTATGAGCTAAAAGCTAATATGAGCTACTGTCCTGGAGTCATCAGCTTCTGATCTTCAAGGATTCAACCTTTATTTCTACACGTTAGTCTCAGAGTCATTTTCAACTGAACTGTTTTAGACACAACCCCAGCGACCAGGTCCAGACTACAGTGACGAGTCTTATAAAATGAAAAGTAATAAAAGTAGTGATGTAAAACGAAACAACAACAGCCAGGCTGTAAGGCGACGTAGAAAACTAAAAACAGGAACTGAACAGATGTTTGAAGCCACTTAGAGAGGTCAAAGGTCGAGAGCTTCAGATCTTTTTACAAGATGTTCCAGGAAACAGGAGCGGAGCAGGAGAAGGTCCTTTTGTCTAGTTCAGTCCTCACTGAGGGAACACTGCAGGTAATGATGTCCTGAGAGCGCACGCTGTAGCTGCACTCACACAGAGACATGTAGGAGGAGATGTATGAAGGCAGCAGACCAGGAAGTGATTTAAAGATGAAGATGTACCAGTGGGAGAGTCTGTGTGAAGTTACTGGTGACCAGTTAACCAGTGGATACTGGGTGCAGTGGTGGGTACGGTAGTTACAGCCAGTTATGAATCTTAGGGTGCATTCACACCAGCCCTGTTTAGTCCGCTTTAATCCAACTCCAGCTCGTTTTCCTAGAAAGTCCGGTTCGTTTAGGGATGTGTGAACGCGCCATCGAACTCTGTCACGGAACAAAAAGGTGAACTCTGGCCCGGGCTAAAACCTAGGTCTGGGTCCGGTAGAAGAGAACTCCAGCGTGGTTCGAGTACAGTGTGAATGTAAACAGACCGGGCCCCGCTCCACAAGCAGGAAGTGGATTACAGCGCAGGACAAACAAACACACATTTCTCTCATATGGAGCCGTCAGCTGACTTGTGTGAAAAACAATATTCTCCAGGGTCTTCTGTCTCATCTTCTGCTCATGCTGAGTCCATTGTTGAAAAATGACAAAATATAACTCCTAAAACTGATAAAACTTGATGCCACTTCGTTTTTATTTTTATTTACAGAAGAAGAAGAAGTGTCTTCAGAGGTTTTTATTGTTTCTTTCAGTAGTTCTTGGTGCAGCGCCCCCACAGGCGAGCGGGGGAACAGGTTGCTTCAACAGGTTGCTTCAACAGGTTGCTTCAACAGGTTGGCTCGACTGCACAGTGCAGTGTGAATGCAAACGCACCAGCTCAAATGTAACAAAAAGTCATGAATATTGGTGCCGAACCGAACCGAGTCTACCGGACTATCAGCTGTGAAAACAACCTTAGTGCACCATGACAGACAGCATCCAACATCTGCAGCATCCAACATCTGCAGCATCCAACATCTGCAGGGTTCTTGTAGGAGCGTTCATGTAAATAATGTCACCGTGATCAATGGAGGGAAGGAAAGTCACAGATACAAGGTGTTTCCTAACATTCAGAGTTAGACAGGATCTGGTTCTGAAAAACAAACCCAGTTTACCTTCCAGTTTCTTTACCAAGTTTTTGACACGAGGCTTAAAAGAGAGACGTGATACCCAGATATTTATAGGAATCAACAAACTCAACAGGAGCACCCTGCATGGATGAGAGGAAGAACTGCTGGGACCAACTTCCTGTTAGAAAACAGCATCTCTTAGGTTGTGTCAACGTTTCGCACCAGTTTGAGACTTCTGCTTTTACTTTAGTTATTGTTTTGTTCTTTTACCTTGTTCACTAAATTTAAGCATATTTTGATAAACTGCGACCTTTTGCAACCTTCTGATCACAGGCCCACCTTCTCCAACCTCTGCACCACCACTCCACACTCATTTAAAGAAATTAACTGTCAGTTATTTAAGTAAAAATTCATCAGGAAGATAAGAATTAAAATTTTAACTTTTGTGGCAATCCACAGGTTTTAAGTGCAATAGCAGCAACGTTTCCAAACTCAAGATTTCTTTTCAATCACTTTGAATATGGATCAAAATAATCACGAGTATATATTTTTCATAACTGAGCAGCTCCATCATGTGAGAGTTGGTAAGTTTTCTATGTGATGGTTCGTTTTATTGAACCTCACTGAACCTTGCCCAAGTGCCACAGCTCTTCTCCTGAAACCTCGAGCCCATCCCAGACGAGCCTCCAAGGGGCCGGCATGGTGTAGAGCAGGGCCCGGGGCCAAATCAGGCCCACGGGGGGCCAAATCAGGCCCACGGGTGGCCTCAGTCCGGCCCACCAATGGGTTCATTTCAAATCAAACTAGATTTCAAACCACAAAACAAACTTCATGACAATAACTGCTGCACGTCCGGCCCCTGAGCTCTTGGCTTCCAGTAACTGTGACTCTCCCGAACAGTTTAGATGAATAGTCCTGGTGTAGAGGTAGGGCAGCCGACTTGGGACCAGAAAGTCGCAGGTTCAACTCCCCGCCATGATTACGTCGTGCTGTTCTTGAGCAAGACACCCAATCCCTACCTGCTCTCCGGGTGCTTGCATAGCTGCCCACTTCTCCACCTCTCTGGTGTGATGGGTTAAATGCAGACAACTCATTTCTCCATTGTATGGGACATACACAGATACATAGTCCTCCCTCCCTGTCCATAGCCTGTCACCGAGGACAC
>NC_056518.1:34983856-34985653 GCF_014905685.2 Nematolebias whitei | reverse complement strand
CCCTGTCCATAGCCTGTCACCGAGGACACAGCCTGGTTACAGTCCAGTCTTACCTGCTAGGGCCTTGATGCGCGAGCGTTCGAACAGCCTGGCCGAGCTGTTGTCCATGTCCAGCTCCTCATCACAGAGCTCAAAGCGAGTGTTGATGTTGCGGTACTGCTGCGTGATCTCCACATTGTCGAAGTCTGTGGTGGAAGTCATGGCGGTGGACCACTTGTAGGTGGGCAAAGGGACGGCAGCCAGCGTCCTCGGGTGTCCTGGATGGACAGGGAGATGAATGGATATCAGGACAGGTGGTGAAAACTGAAGAAACTCTAAAACACATGAGGCAGACACCGATTAAATCTGGTGTCATGTCTAGGAAGAGTTTTCTGTTCCTGATATTCCTGTAGAGAACGATGCAAAACAACTTTTATATCATCGACCATCAAAAGGCAAATTATGTTTTTGCTCATGTTGAGACGAGTGGGTTTGTAAGGCTTGTAGCAAAATAACTCATAAACCAGTGAACATACTTGAACGAAACTTTCAGAAAGTAATCACTGGATAGACACATCAAGTTCAAGTTTCTTCATTGTCATTTGCATCACGTGTGGTACATGAGGTGGAACTAAATTGTGGTCCCAGTTACAGTAGTCCCTCGTTTATCGTGGGGATCCATATCCAGAAGACCCGCGATATGTCAAAAAAAACGCCAAGTAGGAATAGTAGTACAAGGTAGTTTTTTTAGTGTGTGTGTATATAAATAAATAAAGGTGTTATAAACCTTCCCACATTTTTGCAACGTTCTAACCTCGCTCTAAAAGAGCACAGGAAGTCATTTCAGCTCTCTGCCTCCGCTGCTCTGTCACCTGCAAGCGCTCTTGGCCACGCCCACTTGTCCGCTCTGCATGGAGATCAGCTGATCAGATGCAGCAGGAAGTTTATCCTGCAGTGTGGGCTGCAGGTGCTAAATAATTTAAAATAATTTATTTTGAATAAAAAAATCCATGCCTATCGTGCAGCTCATCCATCAATCAGCCAGTTGTGTGTCATGTAAACTCTTATTTTGAAAAACCACGACAGAGCGAGTCCGTAATAAACGAACCGTGAAGTAGCGAGAGACTTCTGTCCACCTGCAATCACTTTTGTAGTCAACCCAATTCAAGATGGCTGCCACAGGTAACCAACATTTGCAAACACAAGACTAGTTGCGTCTCACACAATTTTACAGACATTGATATCAAATTTGATATTAGTAGCCGAGTCATCTTCACCAAATATTAAGCTAACACAACTCATGAAAACTTGCACACGGTAGTCCCGTTGGAGCAACAAAGTCTATGAGCATTATTTCTCAACATGTAAAGATCACAGGTGAGAACTGCAGAATGAAATTGTGCGGGCGATATGCATTACCTGAAGGACTGTTGGGCCTTGAATCTCCTTTAGAAGGAAAGAACCAAATCTGTCTCCAAAAATATAATCTTCACATTGATCACTTGATCAACTGACGGCTTCCTACCAAGTTGTCTTAGTAGGAAGTTTCTGTCTGTAGTTAACTTTTATTTGACTTTCAACTTTCAGTTCAACATTTTGATGGGGGCCGGCTGCACTTCCACCTGGAACCACAATTTAAACTTGAGACAATGTGAGCACAGTTCCATGATCCAGATACACACTGTGCACAGAAATCACAAGACAGAGCCCACCTCTGAACTCCGCTTGGTGTCTCTTTGCCCACAGAATGTTGTGCAGTGGAATGGCAGCTTGAAGAACCGCTCAGATAGCTCTATCTTTACACAGCATAGCTCTCTT
>NC_056518.1:34981034-34983756 GCF_014905685.2 Nematolebias whitei | reverse complement strand
CACATTATGTGAAATGCAAGAGAAATGCAAGGAGTCTAAAAAATCTGAAACAAAAGGTGGTGAGGGAGTTTGACTTGCATGGGCTCTAGTGTGTTGCACATTCAGGTGGACATGTATGACCATCTGTACATGTATGGCCATCTGTACTCGTGGAACACGGAGTGACCAACACTGACTCTAAGTAAAGGAGTAGCCATGAACTTCTAGTTCCACATTACTGCACTATCTTCTATGTCAGGGTTTACACTGCCATATTTATGGCAGCTTAACATAAATATGGCATGTTAACTTCAGTCTAGTGGTTCTACACTTAATGCTCCTCAACCTCCTTCCTGAGGGGAGTGGGACAAAAAGTGTGTGTGCTGGGTGGGTGGGGTCCTTCATGATGCAGGTGGCCCTCTTCCTGCATCTGGAGGTGTAGATGTCTGTGATGGTGGGGAGACTGACTCCAACATCTTCTGTGCAGCCTTCACCACTCTCTGCAAAGCTTTTCTTTCTGCAGCTGTGCAGCCTCCATGCCACACATTGATGCTGGAGCACAGGATGCTCTCCACTGCACACCTGTAGAAGGAGGTGAGGACTGAGCTTCCAGACCAGCTCGTCTCAGCCGTCTGAGGAAGTAGAGTCTCTGATGAGCTTTCTTCATCAGGCTGGTGGTGTTGTTGCTCCAGCTGAGGTTGTTGTTCAGGTGCACAACCAAGTTCTTGTAGCTGGAGACCACTTCCACCGCAGATCCTCTTATGTTTAGGGGGTGTAGGTGTTTTTGTTCCTTCTGAAGTCCACAATCATCTCCTTTGTCTTCTTCACATTGATGTGAAGGTTATTCTCTCTGCACCAGCTCTCCAGGTGTTCCACCTCTTGCCTGTAGCTGGACTCATCATTGTTTGTGATGCATCCCACCACCGCTGTATCATCTGCAAACTTTACAATGTGATAGCCTGAATGGGTAGGTGTGCAGTCGTACATGATCAGAGTGAACAAGAGAGGGCTCAGCACACATCCCTGAGGAGAGCCAGTGCTGAGAGTTATGGTGGAGGAGGAGAAGTTGTGGACCCTCACTAACTGTGGGGTCTGTTAAGTCCAGGATCCAGTTGCAAATTTAGGGGCTTAGTCCTGATGTGAGTAGTTTGTCCATCAGGGTTTGGGAGATCATGGTGTTGAAGGCAGACGTGAAGTCCACAAAGAGTATTTAGTAACTATTGGGGTGAGGGCTCCTCCGTCCACGTACAAGAAATACAGCTGACTTCCTTCTTTCAGCTGCTCCTTCTTCAGGGGTCGCCAGAGAACTAACTCACACAAAGACTTCACGACTGTTTTTACTCCAGATGTCCTTCCTGACACAACCGCAGACCACCGAGCTACCACAGCCTCTGTGTGGAGCAGAGAGCTGCATCTAGGGCGCCCGGGGGAGCAGATGGTGGGGGTTAAGGGCCTTGCTCAAGGGCCCAGAGAGGGGCAGATGAGGGTGGAGTCAGGTATGGGTGCTTACTCTTTCCCACCCACACTTTTCATGTTGTCGGTCCGGGGAGTTGAACCGGCGATCTTCCGATCACAGGCCCAACTTATGTAACCTCTGCGCCACCACTTCCCAATTCACCAAACGTCATCAAACATTATCAATGTTATTTAATTTGGACTCTAATAACCAAAAGTAGAAAAAACTTTATTTCTTTAATTTAAATAGTAAACATGCTTTTTTTTAGTTGATCCATTTGTAGATGTAGACCTGCTGGAGGTTTGAAAGTGGAAAAAAATAATAAAAATAACTATATATATATATATATATATATATATAGTTATTTTTTCCCTATAAAGGTAGAATAAAGGAGACGTAGAAGGATAACCCACGAAGCAACCAACAGAAACATAAAGGGTGCTGCTGCTTTTTCCTGTGGAGCAGGTGAGAAGTGAGCGCAGTGAACGTTCGGTGCGTTCACAGAAGAGGCCTCTGTGTTTAATGATGCTGCTGCACCGGTCTAATCCTCCTGCAGCTTAGTATCAGTCCTGTGCACAGGGCTGTTATCAGTGTGGGCACGCTCCACCCTCCTCTGGGGGATCCCCTTATCGTCTTGCTCAGGAATATGACACAAACCCTCAACTAACGACTAATGCAGCCTGAGCTGTGGTGCACACGCTTGGTCAACACTGCACCCCCAGGAACTGAGCTACGAACACGGACTCTCCTGTGGTGACAGAAGAGTTTGACCACAGACTGAGCCTCACTGTCCTCCAACAAGGACACCCTTCTGGGACGTCCTGCAGGAAAACCAGCCAACAAGACGCTGAGGGACACACCGTGTCCACAGCACCTGCACACTTTTGTACCTGGAAGAAACGTTTAGTGTTCTGCTGATTTTTATTAACAGCTGCATCGGTTGATTGTAGCAGCCCTTCAGCATTTTATTGTGCGTTTTATGCTAAATGTGTTGGAAGGTCTTCTGCTGTGTAAGATTTTATCCATTCAAACATCAAAACATTCAGCTCCTTCAGCAGGCACATGCCAACTTTTCATTTTGTCATTTTCATATTTTTCACAATTAATACATTTAATTACAAATATTTTCCACATGGAAATACAATTCTTTCAACAGATGTTACATGCTTGCTTTTTTATCTTCTAACAACTTTTAGCTTGACCTTTGACCTTTGGATACTTTTAGCTCGAACCTAGCCTTTGGATACTTTTAGCTCGACCCTAGCCTTTGGATACTTTTAGCTCGAC
>NC_056518.1:34978806-34980934 GCF_014905685.2 Nematolebias whitei | reverse complement strand
TTTTAGCTTGACCCTAGCCTTTGGATACTTTTAGCTTGAACCTAGCCATTGGATATTTTTAGCTTGAACCTAGCCTTTGGATACTTTTAGCTTGAACTTAGCCTTTGGCTACTTTTAGATTGACCCTAGTCTTTGGACACTTTTAGCTCGACCCTAGCCTTTGGATACTTTTAGCTTGAACCTAGCCTTTGGATACTTTTAGCTCGACCCTAGCCTTTGGATACTTTTAGCTTGAACCTAGCCAATGGATACTTTTAGCTTGAACCAGCATTGTCGTCATTTTACCTTCTTTTTTTCGGCTGCTCTTCTTCAGGGTCTCCACAGTGAACCAACTCCAACGAAGACTTTGTGATTGTTTTTACACCAGAGGTCCTTCTGACTCAACCACAGACACAGAGCTACCACAGCCTCTGTGTGGAGCAGAGAGCTGCCATCAGGGCGCCCGGCGGAGCAGATGGTGGGGGTTAAGACCTTGCTCAAGGGTCCAGAGTGGAGTAAATGAAGGTGAAGGCAGGTGTGGGGGCTTCACATTTCCCACCCACATTTTGTTGGATTGGGGAGTTGAACTGGCGACCTTCTGATCACAGGCTGACCTTATCCAACCTCCCCCCACCCCCCCACCTTTCTTTGTTGTTGTATTTTTAGCCTACCCTTTGCTACTTTGAGCTAGCCGTTTGTCATGTTCGTCTTTAACTAGCGGCTTGCTTCCATCTTTGTTTTTGAAAGTCCTTTTCAGCTTTTTTGAAATAATCTCTTAACATTTATTAGTTTAACTTCAAAAGGTCCATGGCTTGATCAAGTGCTCATCTTGAATAGTAATTGAGAAATGGATTTTAAAAGATGTGCATTACTTTTGTACACCTTTTATAAAGTTAACTTGAAGTACGTCAGGTCAACATGGTTCATTTTTGTATTAATTATTATAAAGCACAATGATCGTTAATACAACCAAAAACAATCTCATCCTAAAAATCTACCTGATAAATAAATTTACCCTTGATCCTCATTTACCTTTTGAAATAATTTTCCACTCTTTGTTAAACCTTTTTAAAATTAAAGGGCCAGTTCAGATTTTCCCTCCAACACTTTGATGTTGTGGGTCCAGGGGATTGAGTCAGCGACCTTCTGATCACAAGCTCGACTTCTCTAGCCTCTGCACCATCACTCTCCCTTTTAAATTAACATATTTAAGCCAATCACTGAGTAACGCAAAACTAAAGCTTTGATTGTAAAAAAGCGCTCCCATCAACCAGTAAGCAGGGAACCGGTCCGACTGGGCCTTGGCTCAACGACCTGCTCAGAAATAACACATTTAATGGAAAACCTTCTCGTCAAGCTGTAACTAGTCTCTACGCTCGTCTTCTACTAGGTTTGTGTACTGAACAAGACGATTAACGTCATAACATTTAGGAGCCTCCCAGGGCTTTGACATGTGCACAGTTGTGGTTTTTACTCTGTAATACTGTTGAAATCAAGACTGCAGCCAGTGATGAACCGTGCCTCACAGACCAGTGAGACCAGTGACCCCTCACTGGGATTAAACTACAACAGCTGTCCTGTCCCTAAGATAACATCTGTCCAGCTGCAGGACGAAAGCGAAGACGCAGAAAACTAGAACAAGTAACAAGTCATGCAAGAAAACCGTCAGATCAGTCACATGGTTACCATTTGGTCACAGCCGTAAAGAAAAAATGAATAAAAACTAAAGAAACTCAATTGAAGGAGCGAAGGAAAAAACAAGTTGGATGCACCAGGAAAAACTGAACTAGAGGTTTCTGAGACGCAGACACGACAAAAAGCAGCTAACATTTAGATTAGATATTAGCAATACAGTCTTGCTCTCGCCACTATATGGAAAAGTCAGGATGGTCCAGACATCCCATAATAAACCACCAGAACATTTTTAGAGCTGTGCATTGGAAGGGTAAAAATAAAACCTCTGGATAATTTCTAAACTGAGACAAAACGTCAAGAGACGTGATAAAAATGTCAGCTGGAATTTTTCACAGATGCCAAGAACTGCTCAACATTGTGTGCCCTGATCTGATGAATAATCCAGGAGAAACATCTAATGAAGTTTAGTCAGGTCCTCTGGACCTGGACTGTGTCCTGAAGATCCAGGAGAAAC
>NC_056518.1:34971683-34978796 GCF_014905685.2 Nematolebias whitei | reverse complement strand
GGAGAAACATCTAATGAAGTTTAGTCAGGTCCTCTGGACCTGGACTGGACTGTATTTTTAGTTCCATCAGTTTGATGTGATGGACACCGCTCTCCACAAAGTTGTATTAAAGTGTGACATGGTGTCCATGGTGTCCATGGTTGGGTTTGGCTGCATGTGTGATGTTTCATTACATAAAGAAGTGGTAAAAAGTAAAATCATCAGCCTCGGCAACATTTTGTTCCAGGATGTTTAAACGGAGCAGCGCGTCACGTTAGATAGCTCGGAGAAAAGACATTATTAGAGGAGAACAAGTGTGGTCCAAATACTGGACGTGCACGAGGTGGAGCAGGAGAACACGTGACACAAACACAAACTGAACCAGATGGTGGAAGTAGTTTTTATAAAACCAGTAGACCAGTAGGTGTCGGACTCTTCAGTTTTAAAAATACAAGAAGTGAAAGCCTCGGACTGCTTGAAGTTATGCACCTACACAACACGCCACGCTGAGCCTTTGTGTTGTGAACAAGGTTTAGCTACTAACACGCCAAACTTTAGCTCAATGTGTGTCAAAGTGACCGAGTTCAAATTATTTCTGTGGTGGTGAATTTGATTAACTGTGGCGGCCATTTTTGAATTGGACTGACTCCAAAAGTCAACCAGTTGTAAATGACCAGCCAGTTAACATTTCCTGTTGGATGAAAATCCATCCGGTGGTTTTTCATTTAGTTTGCTAACAGACAAAAAGGGTCGACACCGAGAGTTGATGCTAAAATTATAAGCAACCATCGGACACAACGAGTAGCACTCGGGCCATGTGTTGGGGAGCAGTCTCAGCTACTACCGCACCCTGCTGAGTTCAGGCCTAAATGTGACTGAACTAGAGCGATCTCAGTGTTTGACCAGGGCCGGTGGTTGTGTCAGCCATCTTGAATCAGGCTGAAGTTCATCACTTGTACATGGGATTAAAATGCATCCAGTGGATCAGAAAGTATTTTGCTGACAAACATGGGCAGAAAGATTATCTCTGCCTTCTGGAATTACACCAACGTACACATGAGCCTTGAGGAATGATCCCAGTAGAACATGGACACATACTGGAGTCAGCTTGTTGTGCTCGAGCCACCAGAGGCTGATCCCGTGTCAGCTTTTATTGTTCCTGGTGTTTACAACGCACGAGGCTCTCCACACATGGCAACGCTCTCCCGTCCTTTTAAGGAGAACATCTGTCCGTGCACAACATCTTTCTAAACCGACAGAGAACAAAGAAGCGTGACGCAGCAGCTGCTGCTCTGGTTCTCCAGCTGCTGTCAGCCTTAAAGTCGGACTGACGGCACCTTTTCTTTACTGGGGGGCATGCGCCTCATTTGACCTTGTAGCCACTTCAGAAGGGTTGTAGCACAGGAAACAAGACGGGCTCACTCATGCACGTGATGCAGAGTTACAGTGTCCGTCAAAGTTAAAACAACAAGTTTCAGGTGCATCAAAAGCAGGAAAGCTTTGTTTTACAGAATCTTAGGATTAGAGCAGCCTCGTAGCTGCTGGTCAGATGTTTAAACTGGTGGATCTCCTACACAGCACATGTTTAAACTGGTGGATCTCCCACGCAGCACATGTTTAAACTGGTGGATCTCCTACGCAGCAGATGTTTAAACTGGTGGATCTCCTACACAGCACATGTTTAAACTGGTGGATCTCCCACACAGCAGATGTTTAAACTGGTGGATCTCCCACACAGCAGATGTTTAAACTGGTGGATCTCCTACACAGCACATGTTTAAACTGGTGGATCTCCCACGCAGCACATGTTTAAACTGGTGGATCTCCTACGCAGCAGATGTTTAAACTGGTGGATCTCCTACGCAGCAGATGTTTAAACTGGTGGATCTCCCACACAGCAGATGTTTAAACTGGTGGATCTCCCACACAGCAGATGTTTAAACTGGTGGATCTCCCACACAGCAGATGTTTAAGCTGGTGGATCTCCCACGCAGCAGATGTTTAAAGTGAACTGGTGGATCTCCCACACAGCAGATGTTTAAGCTGGTGGATCTCCCACGCAGCAGATGTTTAAACTGGTGGATCTCCCACGCAGCAGATGTTTAAAGTGAACTGTCAGAGTGTTGTAAATGACTCTCGGCTCTTCCCATACTCGTCTTCATCTAAACAACTGGAGGACTTACAGCCGTCTCCGTCTTGGACAGGGCAGACAGTGCTGAGTAAATATTATAAAGAATATAAATAGAAAATTAATCCACCTGTTCATGGGGTAATCTGCTACAGAATCTAAATATTTAAGGTCAGAAGTTTTGGGTTTGGTTTGAAGATGAGCGGCAGCCATGTTGATTGTAGTCCAATGATTACTTTCTGAATGTTTCATTAAAATCCTGTAATTTGCTTCACCACATATTTTGCTAACAGACAAATGAACATGGGCAAGATAATTTTCATCTATTGAAAGTTATATTTTTCTCTGACAGGACACTTTTACAGCAAAATGTTCACTTTTAAATTAGCCAACAAGCTAAGCTAACTAATTACAACGTTCAAAAACTGCGTGAGAAATTTATTGCGCGGTTTTTTTATCATCGCACTTCGCTGCTCTGCTCTGAGAAGATAACAAAGCCACTGAAGAAACAAGATATTAAACTCACCAGAACCGATAAATAATAAAAGTGAATAAAGTTCTTCACAAGTCCATGTAGTCGAAAAGAACCAGGTTCATTCCAACATGGCGACCAACAGGTGTTGCAGAGGACAACTGCACGTGACACAGGTAACATGCAGTGGAACAATTTACACTAATATTGGTCATTAATTCTACAATGAGGCATTAATTCAGTTTAAAACTCACCTGTTGTCTGAAAGTGTCTCCTGCACTTCTTACAGTCCCATTGAGGCGGCGGGTCAGAGCGCGAGGAGGGGTCGACCCTGAAGGCGCCACGCGCTCCCAGCTGAAGCAAGCCCCGCCCACCCCGCCGGGTTAAAAATAAGGTCTGGGCTGCAACCGTTCATGGTGTGCGCATGCGCAGAGGACGGACATTCCTGACCCGAGCTGGCCAGAGGCGCTTCTGGTCTCCTGAACACCGCCCCCCCCCCCAGCCCCCCGAGCCCCCCCGCCCAGCCGTGGCCTCTAATCGCACACGCGCACACTCCACCCACAAGCCATCTTCTCGGACCCCCACAGACATGCCACCACAAAGAAGAGATGGAGAGGAGGCCCCAACTATTTTTAGCAAAGTAAAAAACTTGTCTTAAAGAAAATGTTCCATCGTTGACATGATTTTAATATTAATGAGTCGAGACAAAACCAATTTGAAAACAAGAATCCATTCAAGATTCAAAACAAAAGTCATGCTTACAAATGTTTGTTTTTAATCAAAAGAGAGGTCAAGGTAATGGCAAATGGCAGATAATTACCCACATCATACATAAAACACATAACCTGAACCAGAAATAACTTCGTACATAATAAACACGACTGGGAATAAACTGGTATTTTCATATAAAAACCTCCTTGTGTTCCCCAACTCTACTTTTTGTTTAGCTGCTCTGAATCTGAGCCAAGAAAGCTTCCTAGGTGGATCCAGGTGATCAAGAGAACTCCTAATTCAGATCAGTTTTAATCATTGATTTAAATCAATGATTAATGATTTGTACACAGTAGGCTACTTACCAGGTACTTAGTAAGTACTAAAGTACTGTACGTAGCAGGTGCACATCAAGTAACTCACAAAGGTACTTACAGGGTACGTAGGACTGGGCTGTATGAGAAAGTTGTAAAGTGACTTGTTACCCTGTACTTACAGGATATGTACCTTATACTTTCAGAGTATACACTTGGTAATTTCAGGGTACATACTAGGTATGTATCTAACACAACTGGCACCAATTTACTCAGTACATACCAGGTAGATACTCCCGCTGTAGTTACCTGGTAAGTACGCAACAAGTACCTTGTACAAACCCATTGTACATACCAGGCACATACTCCTTCCATGAGTACACAAGGCACATTCACAGGAAGAACCAGGTACATATCCGATAAGTACTTGGTAAATACAAGGTGCAGCCTCAAAGAGTACTATGGAAGTACCAGGTACACACTGTCGAAGTACAGGCTGTATTATGTATCGGTTGCAATAAAAGGATCCCAATAAAAGTAGGAACCATGAAAGAGTATTTTAAAGTGACAGTTAAAAAACAAACGTGGGGACAGAAACATCCATAAAACCCAAAGTGTGAGCATCGTCTGTGCAGCTGCTCGCTACTTTCCTTCCTTTCAGAACTTCTTCTGCTGCTCCCAACCTCAACAGCAGCGCACCGAGCAGCTCTTTGGCTCAAGGTCGTGACCTTTAAAGTGTCGCGTCCAAAACGTCTGACCAACTCCACACTCCACTTTTACCACTGATCCTGCTTCTGGCCAGTACTTGACAGAAACACTGGGATGCTGTTTATTTCGATGTCATTTAAATAAAAAGGTTTTATTGTCCTGTCTTGCTGCAACGAGGCACGACCGCTCTTTTCACGGCTCCAGTCAAAGTGTGATGGTAAAAACACGCTGTGCTACAGCAGGGACCGAATCAAAAGGCAGTTTAAGAACATTTCTTTCTACATTTGCTAATTGTTACATGTTGCATTAACGTGTGGGCTGCTGAATATAAAACTATAAACTGTATGTGTTTATAAAAGCGTCAGGTTTTAGTCAAGGTACACCAAATCCTTGGAAGTATCCGAACGCCTCTTTAGTCTCATTTCATGTTGGGAACTTGTCGTCCTGCGCGACACTTCCTGCAACAAACCTGAAGAAAACATGTCAAATCTGCTGCGAAAACTTTTGGATCAATCTTTGGAAAATCAGAATGTTAAAAGCATTCATATAAAATATAAATAAATAAATATTGATTTGAAAAAATAGCTTACTAGAAAATAAGAAATACTTTTAAAAAGCCGCTACAACTTTTTCTCCAAAGACAAACATAGCAGTGTTGTTAAAATAAAAAGTCTGCAGGTTCAGTCCGAGCGCTCACTCTTCATTCCCTCGTATTTATTTATGACGACATGAAGACGTCAAGATCAGCGATGACAGCCGCTTGTCTCCTGGCAACAGCCTTCAAGTGACGAGAAGGACAAGAAGAAGACCCCAGGTCCACCTGAAGAAGAACAACACGGTGCATCAGCGACGCCTAAATCGCTTCAGTTACTGAGAATTACTCGGATTTTCTGCCAAACGTTGTCCAGTTTGTAAAATATTACATTTCTAACTGATCAACAAGAGGCGTGAGCATGCATCAGCAACTGAAGCTAAAGTAACAACTGAAGCTAAAGCACACGCCTCGGCTCCTTTAAGCTCATCTCATTAAAGGTGAGAAGGCTGCCAATGGTGAGCTACAAAGTCCTCCTGCTGCACAGCAGCACCTCCTCCTGGTCCTCCTGGTCCTGGTCCTTCCTACACGTTCACTCATGGAGACAACAAATCATAACCTTGCACATCGTTAGTCTGAATTAGTCACAGACTGTTGAACTGAACTGGAATCTGAGAGCATAGGGGCCAGTAACTGTAACAACTATCTCACCTGCAGCAGGTAAATGACTCTGGTGAGCTCCTGTCCACTGCGGCGAACTGGTTGCAGGATCCAGCCGCTGGGCATCATCAGCCCTCGGACGGCGTCGACAGCGGCTCGAGGCAGAGACTCTTCACACACGGACTGCATGGCCAGAACACGCACACCCCCCTGAGGCAGAGGGAGGGGACACAGATTGAAAAAGTTCAAACATGAAGTTTGTTTAAACCTTTTAATTCTGTTAATGTTTCTTCTTTGAAGTGTGTCTGAGCTGCAGAACACGCTTCTCATGTGTTTAATACTCTGCTTAGTTTAGCTGATGTGGATGCAGCGCTGCATGACATCACAGCTCACTCTGCTTCACATGCACAAGTTGCATTTTATTTTGAAACAAGTGCACAAGTTGCATTTTATTTTGAAACAAGTGCACAAGTTGCATTTTATTTTGAAACAAGTGCACAAGTTGCATTTTATTTTGAAACAGGAAGACAAACTTCTTGCAGTAAGGATGCTTCTTTAGTGATTATTAATTAGTACCTTTAAGTCATATAAACAGCTGGTGCAGATTTATGATCAGCTCAGCGTCAACCTGAAACAGCTAACTACCCCCCCGCCCCCCGTTTTACACTTGGTGGATGAAAAGCTCCACAGCGTCTGTTGATCTGCTGCGTGCACGCCTCTTTCTCCTTGAACCAAGGCGTGCAGCTGCTGGCCTGAACGAAAGCGGCTGTAAGGGTCCGCTTCATGCTGCAGATGTTCTGTTGATGCTGCAGATGTTCTGTTGATGCTGCAGATGTTCTTACCTGCTCAGACTCGGTGCTGATGCAGCAGAAGTCCCGCGGCTGGCTGAGCTGACAGGCGGACGGATCTGTTAGAATGTAAACTAGACAGGAAGACGCAGTGTCAAACTAGTCCAAAAGACAAAATCCCTAAAAAAACACGGATCTGTTAAACTCAGCCTTTATGAGCCTTTAGATACAACATGTCCATGGCATGATGTCATGATTTCTACAACTACATTCACATCTTTGTGTAGAAACAAGATAAAAAACAGAAATTAAAGGAGAAGCAGGTGTGAGGGTGGAGCTGGCGGTGCTGAACGAGACCGTGCTGCGTTACAACAAACAGTCATGAAGCAGGGTCTGCTCTAAATACGTGCACACATATACAGTTTGCTGCTCAAACAAAACATATAAATATTATTCGGTTGTGAATTTCAGCAAAAGATGCTTTTTGCAAACTCTTCCAGTGCATGACTTCACCTGACCTAAATATAAATCTTTTGCAGGCTCAATCATCCAGGAGGTAGATAACAACAAAAAAGTTCTGTTGTATCATCGGGAGCAGTTTCTTTAAGTGAAAAACGTTTCGACCCCCATCCAGAGGACTTCTTCAGTCTGGGGCCTGCCTATGGGGCAGATCTGAGACTGACAAAGTCCTCTGGATGGGGGTCGAAACGTTTCTCACTTAAAGAAACTGCTCCAGATGACGTGGCTGAACCTTTTTTGTTGTTCTACATATAATATAATATGTGTATATATATATATATATATATATATATATATATATA
>NC_056518.1:34968703-34971583 GCF_014905685.2 Nematolebias whitei | reverse complement strand
AACATAAAGATATAAAATTTTAATTTTTTGTGAAGAATCAACAACAAGTGGGACACAATCGTGAAGTGGAATGAAATTTATTGGATGAGTCAAACTTTTTTAACAAATAAAAACTGAAAAGTGGGCGTGCAGTATTATTGGGCCCCCTTGCGTTAATACTTTGTAGCTCCGCCTCTTGCTGCAGTTCCAGCTGCAGTTCCAGCTGCAGTTCCAGCTGCAGTTCCAGCTGCAGTTCCAGCTGCAAGTCTCTTGGGGTTTGTCTCCATCAGTTTTGAACATGGAGACACTGAAGTTCTGCCCATTCTTCCTGCAGAACAGCTGGAGCTCAGTGAGGTTGGATGGAGAGCGTTTGTGAACAGCAGTCTTCAGCTCTTTCCACAGATTCTGGATTGGATTCAGGTCTGGACTTTGACTTGGCCGTTCCAACACCTGGATACGTTTATTTGTGAACCATTCCATTGTAGATGTGTCTTTATGTTTTGGATCATTGTCTTGTTGGAAGATAAATCTCCGTCCCAGTCTCAGGTCTCTTGCAGACTCAAACTGGTTTTCTTCCAGAATGGTCCTGTATTTGGCCCCATCCATCTTACCATCAATTCTGACCATCTTCCCTGTCCCTGCTGATGAAAAGCAGGCCCAAACCATGATGCTGCCACCACCATGTTTGACAGTGGGGATGGTGTGTTCAGGGTGAGGAGCTGTGTTGCTTTTACTCCAAACATATCGTTTTGCATGGTATGGTATGGTATAAAGTTTATTCATTTTAAAAAAGTACAAAACAATTCCATAACAATATAAAAAGATTCAAGAGATTTAAAATGAAAGGCAGCAGAAAGAAGAAAAAATCTTATTATATCTGCCCCTTTTTTCAAACAATTAGTTCAATCATATTAATTTTCAAGTAACAGAACAAAATGAATAACTCTTTCTAATTTTTCTAATTCTAATACAAAACACACACTAAGCTACTTCATATATACTTTTTTAACAATTCAGCTTTGATCTTTTTCTTAAATGTTCACATTGACTTGACTTTCACATCACTCTCTAGACCATTCCACAATCCAACTCCTTGGATTGGATTCCTTGGATTCCTTGCATTGTGTCCAAACAGTTGGATTTTGGTTTCATGTGACCAGAGCACCTTCTTCCACATGTTTGGTGTCTCCCAGGGGACAAACTTTAAACAAAACTTTTTATGGATCTCTTTGAGAAATGGCTTTCTTCTTGCCACTCTTCCATGAAGGCCAGATTTGTGCAGTGTACGACTGATTGTTGTCCTATGGACAGACTCTCCCACCTCAGCTGTAGATCTCTGCAGTTCATCCAGAGTGATCATGGGCCTCTTGGCTGCATCTCTGATCAGTCTTCTCCTTGTTCCAGATGAAAGTTTAGAGGGACGGCCGGGTCTTGGTAGATTTGCAGTGGTCTCATACTCCTTCCATTTCAATATGATTGCTTGCACAGTGCTCCTTGGGATGTTTAAAGCTTGGGAAATCTTTTTGTATCCAAATCCAGCTTTAAACTTCTCCACAACAGTATCTCGGACCTGCCTGGTGTGTTCCTTGGTCTTCATGATGCTCTCTGAGCTTTGAACAGAACCCTGAGACTATCACAGAGCAGGTGCATTTATACGGAGACGTGATTACACACAGGTGGATTCTATTGATCATCATCAGTCATTTGGGACAACATTGGATCATTCATAGATCCTTACTGAACTTCTGGACTGAGTTTGCTACTCTGAAAGTAAAGGGGCCCAATAATATTACACGCCCCACTTTCAGTTTTTTATTTGTTAAAAAAGTTTGACACATCCAATAAATTTCATTCCACTTCACGATTGTGTCCCACTTGTTGTTGATTCTTCACAAAAAATTAAAAAATAAAATTTTATATCTTTATGTTTGAAGCCTGAAATGTGGCAAAAGGTTAAAAAGTTCAAGGGGCCCAATATCTAAAAAAGTTAAATCTGGTCCTCTGGACTTTAAAAAAAAAAAAAAAAAAAAATGCATCAGGATAAGGGGCCCAATACTTTCACAAGGCACTGTAAATACACACACACGAATAAAGATGATAATTACATCTTTTTTTATAAGAGTATATTTATTTTGAATAAAGCAATGCTTGTTTGAGCAACTTTTCAAAATGCTGATTTTTAATGCAGTAGGTAATAAAGAGTGTGGAAGAGTGTGTCCGTGCCTTGTTTTCTTTGTTCTGTACTTATAGGAACTGTAGGATATTTGTTGTCTCACCCAGCTGAGTGCTGTCATCTAGTGGTCGTGTCCACACAGACCGGACCGACTTGTTATACAAGTGGGTCCTGGATGTGTGACGGACTGTGTTCCACAGGGTGTCCAGGGACCGCTCCAGCTCCCCAACCCCTAAAAAGCTGTGGACACATGGGCTGGAGGAAGACTTGTAGTACGCCTGAACCCCTCGTTCTTCTCCTTGGTACCTAAACAAACAAAAACTGAATGTATCTGAAAATAATCCATATTTTAAAGTAAGACTTCTGCCTCCATGGGCTCCAGTTTACACATGAGAAAACTCCAAACTTGCCTCCAGTCTGCTGCAGCTTTGCCCATGACGAGACTGCCCAAATCCCCCAAACAAGCCAGTCGGACCTGATGAGAACAGATGAGAACAGACAAGAACAGATGTGAACAGATGAGAACAGATGTGAACAGACGAGAACAGATGCAAACAGAGGAGAACAAATGAGAACAGAGGAGAACAGACAAGAACAGATGTGAACAGAGGAGAACAAATGAGAACAGACGAGAACAGGTGAACAAATGAGAACAGACAAGAACAGATGTGAACAGATGAGAACAGATGAGAACAAATGTGAAGAGATGAGAACAGACAAGAACAGAT
>NC_056518.1:34958542-34968693 GCF_014905685.2 Nematolebias whitei | reverse complement strand
GAACAACTGAGAACAGATGAGAACAGACAAGAACAGATGTGAACAGAGGAGAACAAATGAGAACAGATGATAACAGATTAGAACAGACAAGAACAAATGTGAACAGATGAGAACAGATGAGAACAGAAGTGAACAGATCAACAGCTCCATTTTTATTCCATTGTCTAGAAAAGAGGAAAAAGTTGCAGTAATCTACTGGCACATGAAAAACATTGAATCATTTCAATAGTTCCAATTGAAACACGCATGTGCAGACAAGTTAACAACTTATCTTTCATTTCTTGTGTAACATAACACACCTATTTATTCATTAAATAATTTATGTCAGTGTGAAGTGGTTAAGGACATTTAAAAAATAAAAACAGTGGGGAAAGCAACGTTTTAAAGTTTGGGCAGAAAATTCATAAAACACAGCTGACGACTGAAGGAAACATTTTTTACAAAACCTCTGAACGTCTGACGTATTGTTTGCAAACAGTTTGGAGCAAGACGTTAAGAAATAAAAGCTCCTTTAAGACTTTTGGACAAATGACTGAACACAGATAAATAAGATGAGCAGGCACAGAATAAATCATCTGTGGAGCATATTCCTGACAATAATCCTCCTTAATCTGGCTGCATTACCTCAGCCAGAACCTGCCTGATGAGACCGAACGTCAGGTCCTGATAGGCTGTAGGTGTGGAAGAGGCGGAGCCAAAGGATGCGGCGCACTGTCGTGCACAAACTGTAGGCGCTGCAGAGGAAGTCAGAGGAGGCTGACAACCAGCACCGAGGGGCTCGAAGCTGACATCTGAAACAAATGTATAAACATTTCAACACATTATAAATAAAATAAAATAATTATAAAATTAGTGAAGAAATGTGGCAGCTGCCCAATGCTCCAACGTAACTTTGAGATCCTCTGAGCTCAGATGAAGGCCTACATCATGAGCTGTGTAAGGAGTGTAAAGACAGTCAGAGTCATGTCAAAGTTGCTGCCAATGTCTCATTGTGGTAACCATGACAACCACAGATCTGTGTCTGTCACTCCCTGATTGCCAAGACTGGATTTCATGGAAACATCTGGAGAAAATGTGCAAAACCACTAAAAGATCCAAGTCCAACTTTCTGTGAAAAACTGGTCATGACCACATCAAAACAACAACAAGGACCCTCACCAGTATGCATACTTTGAGGATCCATCAACAGAGGATAACCATCTCCTCTGTGGTCCAAGCTGCTCTCACCCACCTGGAGTAGAACAACTCCTACGTCCGTATGCTCTTTGTGGACTTCATGTCTGTCTTCACACCATGATCTCCAAAACCCTGATGGACAAACTACTCACACTAGGACTAAGTCCCTCCATTTGCAATTGGGTCCTGGACTTCTTAACAAACAGACCATAGTCTGTGAGGATCCACAACCTCTCCTCCTCCACCATAATCCTCAGTACTGGTTCCCCTCAGGGCTGTGTGTTGAGCCCTCTCTTGTTCATTCTGCTTACGTATGATTGTGCAGCTACCCATCCAGGCTGTCATATTGTAAAGTTTGCAGATGATACAGCGGTGGTGGGATGCATCACAAACAATGATGAGTCCAGCTACAAGTACTTGGGTGTGCACCTGAACAACAACCTCAGCTGGAGCAACAACACCACCAGCCTGATGAAGAAAGTTCATCAGAGACTCTACTTCCTCAGACGGCTGAGATGAGCTGGTCTGGAAGCTCAGTCCTCACCTCCTACTACAGGTGTGCAGTGGAGAGCATCCTGTGCTCCAGCATCAACGTGTGGCATGGAGGCTGCACAGCTGCAGAAAGAAAAGCTTTGCAGAGAGTGGTGAAGGCTGCACAGAAGATGTTGGAGTCAGTCTCCCCACCATCACAGACATCTACACCTCCAGATGCAGGAAGAGGGCCACCTGCATCATGAAGGACCACACTCACCCAGCACACACACTTTTTGCCCCACTCCCCTCAGGCAGGAGGTTAAGGAGCATTAAGTGTAGAACCACTAGACTGAGGAACAGCTTCTACCCTGAGGCTGTTAGACTCATGAATCTCTAACTAGAATAATCACTGTGAAAAAATCACATCATGTTGCTGCTGATCTGTTTCATGTTGCTGCTGATCTGTTTCATGTTGCTGCTGATCTGTTTTGTGTTGCTGTTGATCTGTTCCGTGTTGCTGCTGATCATGTTCGTGTTGCTGTGTTCATGCGTGCTCATCTGCTCACACAGACTCATGTTCGTGCTGCTGTTCGATGTAATGTTTTTATTCTATCAATGATTAGTGTATATTTAGTTGATGTTGTTCTTAGTTCACATCTTTGATCTTATCACCGTTTTTGTTTTACATTTTATTGTTGGATGTAACTGGGAACCAGTGTACACAATCTCGTTCCATCACATGTACCACATGAGATGCGAATGGCAAATAAATCTCTCTGAATCTCTGAAACCTTTTTTTGTTAATAAATTAGAATATTTTATTTTACCATGGAGTTTTCCCGTGTCTGTCTGAACTTGGGTTCAAAGTACTGCAGAACACGGTGATAAAACGTTGCGTCGATGGTTTTATAGTAACCATTACATCACCAACATCAGTCACAGATACGGGTCATATTCCCAAAATATTCTTGCTAAATACAGCCTGTTACTCTCTTCATCTAAAAGCTTTCCTCAAACATCCAAAGCTGAAAATCTCTAAGTTGATATGTGAACTCGAACTCTGTTTTTCATTCATTCGTTCATTCGTTCGTTTGCTTGAGCTCTGTGAGTGATGGTGCTGCAGTTACCGTGGGCCGACTGCCATGTTTCCACACCTTGAGAGGTGCATGGAGGATCATCCTGGATCTCTGTGATCTAAAGGAAAGCATCAACAATGTAACGAGCCTTATTGTTTCATATTTAACCAGAGAACTGAACGCCACACACACACGCAGACTTTAATGCCGTTTTTAAAAAGTACTAACCTTTCCGTTCAAAGCTGGTCTGTTCCAAAACTTTATGTGAGCGTTGCAACTGTTGTAGCCTGATGTGAGTCCAGAGGACAGACTCAGACTGGACCCTGTGCACAAAGTGTTGCTGCTGTGTCTGGTGCCATGCTGCAGGTCATCCTGAAGAAATCAAGTCAACAAGTGTCAGGACTTCACCATCTTCTACACTGCATTACAAACAAGATCGGTTTCATTGATCATCAGTTGTCTACATTGTAACACTTGGAAGAGTTCATTATGTCCCTGCATCTGCACACCTTGATATCCTGAGACTTGGAAAGCTGCTGCAACTTCTTCTCTTCCAACTCGGTCCGCTCTCGCAGTCGTTCTTGTGCCTTGGTCATTTCCATCTTGGCTTCTGCTCGGGCTCGGTCAAAGTCCTGCAGCAGATGCTCAACATCTGGTGGAAACTGTCCCTCTCCTGTAGGGGGCTCTGCTACCCTGAGATGCAGATCACTTTATGAGCATCTTATTTTTAAGAAAACCTTTAAGTAAACAAGACAAACACAAACAGCGCTCCTTTAAGGTGGCGCCTCACTGGACCGTGATTGTTGGAACTAGTTGGGACTCAGAAGACAAATGATGACCAGCAGTCAACGATTGGAGCAGCCAGTGTCTGAACGTCACCAGTTAGCTTTGAAAACTGGATTGTTGGCCCTGCACATTATTTTGTTGCCCCCCCCCCCGACCCATCTAGGCCCTCTTTGTACTCGCCTCCACATTTATGATTTAACTGACTGATTGGGACCAGTTGTTTATTATTTGTTAAATAATTCTCATGGTTTTTACATACGGACGTTCAGGGCTGTTCCTCAGATGTTTTCTGTCAGAGTTGTGACTAAATATATTTATAGCGCACGTTGAAAACACCCACGAGGACTCTGACTTTGTAAGGGAGAACTTGTCACACAGATATTTTGAACATGCTGAGATTGGAGCAGAACGCAGGAACTCACCTGTCATACAGCTGCTGTTTGGTTGAAGATGTCCTCAGTGGTCTTGGCTCTTCCTTGGACCTTGGACAGAGGATCTTCAGCAGAGCGTCCGTCTCTCCCAGCCCGTAATGGAGCTTGGCCTCGGTCAGCTCCACGGTCAGCGGGGTCACACCTGTCCTGAGGTTGACGGTTGCCATCACTTGCGCTCTCTCCTGTCGCAACTTCAATATCTCCGCTGCTCTTCTGTCACTCGCCTCCAGGTTCAAAGCCATGCACCCCATCTCTCCACGCTCACGACTCTGTTTGTTTGATTGTTGATGATGGCGGATGCCCGACCAGTTAGAGAACTTGTTGTGCAGGGGCAGATCCTCTGGGACTCCTCGATGGTCTTCATGGGGGGACAAGCTGGGGCCAGGTTTGGTGTTGACAAGGACTTCTGTGTTGCACTCACTGGGCATCAGTGACAGCCGGTCATCCTCAGTGCAACAATCTACATGATCACCGGTGAAGTTTAAATGGTTCTGTGCAGTCCAGGTGCTCCACCTCTGGGAGGTCACCTGCCGTCTGGAGCTGCACTGGTCCAGATCTTTGTAGTCCACTTTTCTGTTGTCAGTGTCTGTGTATCTATCCAGTGATAACTGAGGGCTTAAAAAGCACCTTTTTGATCCTTGAGGACTTGAGCACCTCACTTCACTCTCCCACTGGAGTGATCCAGTTTCTGATTTAGTGGAGGAAACTTCACAGAGTAACCTGGGACTTGGACCGTCACCTGAAGCAGAAAGAACAGTTGGGCTGTCGTCCTTTGAGCGATGCCTCGGATCCTTACGGTTTGAACGAGAACACGTTGATCGTTGTCTTCCCTGCCTCAGCTGGACTCTTGTGCCTAAAGCAAGAATGGGAGACGATGCGCGGTCTGTGTAGGTAGCTGGCTTTTGAAGAAATGCAGAAGGACGTTTTGATGAATTGGGGCTGAGAAGTTCCTGACAGCGCTTTTTGGACAATCTGGTGGGGATTTCAGACACGGCTACGGTTCTGCAGCCACAGGAATCAGGAGTGCTAGACCTTAAGGGTTGAGACGAAGATGATGCAACATGTTTGTGACGATCAGCTGCAGGCTTGGAGTCAACTGATCTAAGGGAGACCACCTCAGACCTGTTCAGCCTCAGGTTTGGGACGCTCAGCATCTTTTCATCCGTGTGATGGTTCATTACAGAGTCTGCATTCTGTTCTTCAGAAACTCGGACATCCTCAGAACCGATCACTGTCACAGTCACGTTAATGCGATGAGACTTCGGTTGCTCTCTGTGTGTTGGATGAACACCAACCTCAGTGGTCCCTTCAGTCTGAATCCCAACATCTAAGCTGGTTTTAGTTGAGCAGTGTCGGTTCATAGAGTCATCGTAGGAGACGCTGATGCTCCTTGAACTAGACTTGCTAACGTCACCTGTCCTCATTCCCTGAATGTCTCCCAGCAGGTCTGAAGTGCTATCAATTAGCTTGGTGAGGTGTGCAGAAATGTTCTCCATACTGGTCCAGGTTGGAGATCCTTTAATATCCACGTTTCTTCTCTGAGACGAGCGAACATCAACGCTGCATCTTCTGTGATGAAGGTTCCTCTTTGAAGCACCACACTCAGTTTGAGTACTGTGTTCACATGTCCTCCTCTTGCTCCTCTGTGTCTGTGCTCTCCTCATTTTGGACTCTTGCTCAGAATAAACGAGCATTATTTCATCCACCTGACTAGAGCTGGCACCAGCAGCCTCAGTGCCTGAAGAACTGCTCTTGACTGAGCAGCCATGAGTGTCCTCAGATGATCTTTTATAATCCTCTATGCTGCTAAGTGTGCTGGAAAGCCCCTTCCTGGTTGCATATGCACTCAGGTGGGAGTTAAAAGGAGAATTGTGTTCGTTCAAGCCGTTTTCGGCGCTGCAGCATCTCAACATACGTCTTCCAAAGTTGTTCAAAAATGGAGATTTAGAAGACAGGTCAGCAGCGCTGCCAAACTCTGGGCTCTTGTGTTGGTTCGAGTCACCGTGTGGCCACTGGTGGACGTACGGGTTAATGTCACTGGAAGCAAAATGAAAACAGGAGCCACTTCTCTTTGCATACAGGTCGTCTCTTTCTGGATCTGCTGCGCGTATTTCTTCTCTGGGAGGTGAGGCGAGTTGTTTTGTGATGCAAGCATCTATGTTTCCAGAGTTTCCATCAGATGTTGCCATTTTAGATTTGCTTGCTGACCCTGAAGAGGACAGTTCTTCACGGCTACTTCTTGCTCGTCTGATGTCTTGTTTACTGTTAGTAACCCTTTGAGGTGTCAGCGTGCTGCGATGCAACACACTGTTCTCCTCTTCATCCTCAGAAGAAGTGGGACAAGTCTTTCTGAACTTCTTTGTCTTGATCTTTTTATCCTTCAGAGCAGTATTCTCTGGTGTAACAACAGTTGGGTTTATCGTAGCCTCCCTGGACGTTACGTAGCTACAGCCATTTTGAATTAAACGGAGTTTTCCAACAGAAGAATGACATTTAGAGGCAACGTCCTCTAAAAATGTTTTATCTTGCTGCATGATGCCGCAGGTCCCAACACCTTTGTCACTTTTCTTCTCACAAGTTTTCACAAGCTCACTGAGGTTGCAGTGTGAACTGGATGGATTTGGGTATTCTTCACCGTAGTTCATGTCGACCACACAAGTCTGAGCGAAGTTCTGTAAAAACATCTTCTGGCAGCTGAGATGATCCTGGGCTGTGATGGAAGGTCTGACTCGTGCACCAGAGTCCTGTTCAACATGGATGCAGAAGCGCTCGTCTGCCTTTAGCTCATGCAGCCCCCCTTCAGGGGTGGATGTGGCAGGACTAGTTTGGAAGTGCTGAATCATCTTTGGTGAGTCTTGTTTGCATAAATAATAGTTTATTTTTCTACAGGCGTCTTCTGAAGCAGTGCAGCCACAGCCATGAGTGTGACTGCAGGCCGATGGTGTTTCACGAGACATTTGATGAAGTCCTGGACCTGGAGGCTGAGCCTGAAGTTGGTCAATGTGGTCAGCTTTAACATGAGGAACATCTGAACTGGTCTGAAGAACATATGAACTGGTCTGGCTGTTCAAACATTGGGAACAAATATCTTTGGTGACCAGATGAAGTGGGAATGTTACTTTATGTTCATCTCCTTTGTATATGTCTCGAGGTAGCTTGGGTAGTAGACTCACTGGGTTTTCTTGAGAACTGAAACAATCAGGTCTGGGCTTCAGCTCAACTGGCATGTCTGGTATTAACTGCTCAGTTGTGACTAATGCATTGCTGCTCATCACCGTCTCCACTGAAGGAACTTTGCAGAAGTCCATTCCTTCTTTCATGTCATCAACTGTCAGCTGTTCTTCTGTCCGCTTGTCTCGATCAAAGCTAATGCAGCACGCAGATGACAAAGCATTCAGACTTTGACTCCTGCCCTTTGGACCACCATCTCTGCAAATCACTGACGGTGTCATGTGATCTTTCACCACTTCAGAGATCCTCAGATCGATAGCGCTACAAATGGCATCCAACTTGCACGTGTGCTTTGCACGGTCCCGACACGCTCTGTGGCTTTCAGCTGGACACTTTCCATTTGCTGTTTGTTCAAAGCCTTTCTTGTGTGCTCCATGTTCATCTTCAGTTAGCTCCTTATCAAACTGTGAACTCTCATCTTCAAGTTTAACCAGATTATCAAAGACCTGCCCACTTGGCTCCTGGTTTTTGTTCTCGGTTTCAGATGCAGCATCGTCTGTAACACAAACAGGTTTGACAACACACTCTTTGTTTGCAGAGACTCTTCTGTTCTTTTGGTCCTCAGGCCAAACACCTTCCATCAAGTCACCTGGTGTCCTGGAGAAAGTTACAAACTCCTTGTTGGTGCTTCGTTTTGGTACTTTTAGGCCTCCCATAAAAGCAACTTTATGGTCTTTGCTCCTCTTTCTGGAAGTTTTATGAGCCAGTTTAACACTTTCCTGCTGCGGAGCAACAAGCAGCTCAAGGTTTTCATCCCATTTAACTGGTGCACACTCTGCTTTTGTAAAATAACTGTCCTCATCATGTCTCAGATCTGGTGTTTTCTTTTTGGTGGAAGATTTGAGCAGATGTAAGGCAGTAGGCATCTCATCCTGCATTTTAACACCGGAAGCACTTAGAGATGGACCACTTGTGCTGTACGTTTCAATGTCAGGAGACATTATGTCTAAAAGCTTCACATCATGGACATCTGCAGATGCATGAGATCTAACTGATGTTACTCGGGGGGGCTGGGACACGTCTGCAAGTGGGACAGTTTGACCTGAGGCAGGTAGCGTTGTGTTTGTGTGTAACTGCTCTTTAAAGCAGGTTGAATCCTCATGGTTACCTGAGTTCAGGATGTCTCCTGAAGCTCCATGCGCCTTTGACTCCCTCGACATGTCGCAGTTATTTTTTAGAGTCTTTAAACCCTCAGCGCTGGTGGATATAGGGCTGTTACTTCTAGATCCACTCTGAGAGTTTGAGAGACTCATTCCAGTGAGACTGCTGCTGCTCTCAGCATGTCGGAGCATTATGTGCTTCGGTAAGGGCAGAGAATCCCGGTGAACTCTTGGACTTTCAGCTGCCTCTGCAGAGGACCAGGCATCACTGAGGACCTGCAGGTTTTCTGGCTCCTCCACGCTAATGAAAGACTGCGGGACGCTGGTCGAAGGGATCAGCATGTTCTCAAATTCTTCTGTCAGTTTATCTACAGTGTGTCTACTTCTGGAGTTTGCTGCTAATGAGATGTGGGAAGAGGACTTCCAAGCTGGATCTACTTGTTTTGTCTTTGAGGAGGCTTGCTGGCTCCAGTAAACTTCTGCTGGGGTTACAGGAATTTTCTGACCACAGGGTTCTCTAGTTGTACTTCTTTGTTCAGATGAAAGACCACAATGTGTCACTAAAGAGTAAACTGGCATTACTGCTCGTCTACATCTCGTCACTGTTGCCAGTTCCCCACTGTTCCCCACAGCTAAGGAATCTTTAGACATCTTGCTGTCTTCGCTCTCTGCATCACTTGTCTCCTCGTGTCTCAGCTGCTCTGCTAGAGCCGTTGCGTAAGCAGAAGACAGAGAATCAACGGAGAAAAGGCTCTCGCAGTCTGATGCTCCTTCGTCCCTTTCTAACTGCGCAACCCACTGGACCAGTCCCTGCTGCCGCTCTATTGAGGCAACGTTCATGTCCAGTAGAGCGTCTGTGCTACACCACCGCCGCTGTCCATAGCTCTCAGCATGAGTCCTCTGATCGAGCTCCTCACACGAGACAGCTGCTTCAATGGCACCTTCATTTATTTCAGTATCTTTAAGACTTTTATGTCCTTTTGGTCTCCAGTGAAATTTACTTGCTATCCTACCAAGAGGCTGAAGGACTCGTCCTCCTTTTACGCCTGACGGTGGCTTCCTGAAAACTTTGGAGAAAGCTGCTTTTAGTTTGGGTCCCGTGGAATGAGAACGAGACTTGCTGATGGTTTCCAGCTCATTCTTATCTGCAAGAAAAAAGTTTTTATCATTTATAGAAGAGCTCTTTGTGAAGCCAGGTTCATGTGCTTTGGTTGTTTGATTGTTTTCCATGTTGGCTGGTGGTGACGTAGTGGGAGGAGGACGTTGTAGCACTGATGTCACGTTCTGGTTCAATCTGTTTGGAAGCAAAAAGTCTCCATTTGGCAGCAAAGGTTTTTGTCCTAAGTGTTCAAGATGTGGCTGAGCTTGTGATTCCTCTTTGGTAGTTTGTTTGACACTTTCATAGGAACGATGGTTCCCACTGAAGACAGAACCGGAACAACTTTGGGTTCGTTCACGGCGAAGACATTCATCTGAAACCCACTTTCTGCCGCCATCAGAATTACATGTAGTGGATGAATTTAAAGTCCGTTCAGTGGTTTTGTTTCTCTTCAGGAAGTGTCTATTGATGAGAGAAAAATAAAATGGACATTTAGGATATGTTAATTGCACTGCAAATATTTATACTGTATATAAAGCATAGATTGTACAACAAAGTATTAAGGCCGCTTAGAAGAAAATCATGAGGATTTTAAAAATTTATTTCAGGAAAAAGTCACAACATTGGATAAACTAAAATACTGCATGTTATTTTGTAGTTAGCTCAGGAAGGGGTCCCCACCAACCAACCAACCAACCAATCAACCAACCAACCAACCCACCAACCAACCAACCAACCCACCCACCAACCAACCAACCCACCCACCAACCAACCAACC
>NC_056518.1:34954904-34957404 GCF_014905685.2 Nematolebias whitei | reverse complement strand
AGAAAACACTTATTATTAGCGTTAGCTAACTTTAGATTATTATAACGTGCATCAAACGGCTACATTTTCTACTCAGTGCTGCTTCAACTTAGCATATCGCTGGCCTCCTTTAAAGCTGAAGTTTTAAACTAAGACCGTCTCGAGTTGAGGAATGACGGCGCTGATTTGGCCAAACTTTGAAACGTAAACAATCTCATCGCTGTTGATGGATCAGATTCATTGAATTTTGATTACCTTTAATTATACAGGTAGTTTCACTGAGTCATGAGGATCCACCCCCCAAGAGAGACGTGTCTTGGGTAACTCTGTGAGTGTGACGAGGCAAAATGTTTTGGTGGCAGGAAGCTCGTTAGTGCGTCAAAATAACAAATCCATAAAGTAGCCGCAGCGTTGTACGAGCTGTGGTGCTCAACGTGCGTGGACAAAAGCAGCAGCTTATAGTCTGGACATTACAGCAATTCAATATCCTTCAAAGTGCCTGAGTTATAGTCATGTTTGCACTGTTTAAAGCCCATTAGCTGCGGCAGCCATGTTGAACACGCACACAAAGTCATGGCAGAGCATTACTGCCTCTGGCAGCGGCAGATTCGAACGTATTAAGTCAGTCACCTTCAGCATGGCTCTGTTGCAGGCACGCCTGCTCCCTTGCCAGATCTGTGTCCCCCTGTTTCTGCTCAGCCTGAATTTCCTGCCGCAGACTCTCCACGTAGCGCTTCTGCTCCTCCACCTGCCGCCTGACTGGAGGCTCGTGGACGGGAGCGCAGGAGACGCCCAGCTGCTGCGGGAGCTCCAACCTACTACGACGGCAGCACAGACGGAGGAACGCATGAATGAAAAAACTGTTATTCCAGCTGATGGAGCTGCTGCTGGCAGTCACTAAGCAACATCTGTAAACAGCTGGGACCGTCATGAAAAACAACCCCACCAGAGGAAAAACACGCTGCTCTGTAAACACGCATGAATCCTATGAAATATATAGGTTGTGAGTTGGACTTAAATTTATCAGAATGTGTAAATGACGTGACAAAAGTTCAGTATTTACCTCTCAGGACTCGCAGCAGAAAGATCATGGAAGATGTTGGTGGAGACGCCTTCACTGGCCTGAAAACAGCAAACACAACAAACACCAACAGCTGGAGTATCTTCTGATTATTATAAACTTCATTAACAGCATCTTGTTGTGTGCAGGTGAGCAGCACCGACCCGCCTGCGCTCCCGAAGGACCGCTGCCTCTGCCGGGTGGTTGAAGCGGAACTTGTGCGCTCCTCCCAGGGTGATCACTGTTCCTGGAGACACACAGGTGCATTCTGGGTCACGCGCTGAGCTCAGCCCGATGCCCTGCGACGACGGGACTGTGGCTGTTTGCTGCTGTTAGTGGGGGGGGGGGGGGGGACTTCTAATAGTTTGTGGCTGATTATCTGAAGATATCTTCAGAAAGATGGAGGTAAGTGTGTGTGAGAAACATCATGTGGAAATGTAGATTACAGCAGATTTACATACGTGTCACATGTTGAGAACATGAACTGAAGGAGGAAGTTACTGAAGACGTCATGGTCCACGCATGTTTCAAAATATGCACAACCAGTTTTCTGTTTCTGGATGAGCAGCTGATGAACACGGACCTCCATCTTTTCTAACATCCAAAGAACTGAAGCCATGACTGATTCTTCTAAGTTTATTACGGTTTGACTTTATATTCTTAAATTATTTCCTGACTTCTTAAATCACATTTTGTTCATTTTTTATGTTTGACATTTGAAAGAATTTAAAACTTTTTTTTGTTTTAAGAAAATGTTTTTTGGGGGCAGATATTATTTCTGCGTTGGTACCTGAATTTGTTCTGACGAGTCATTAAAATATTCAGCTACATATTTAGTTTTCAGTGCAAAATACCAAGTCTGTGCCTTCTCAATGGAAAACAAGCAGCCAAGGAAGCTCTTTATTGAAAAGAACATTTGAAATTGTTTATCTGGGTTTTAGAGTATTAACTGGTTTTAGCTTCTCTCCACTGGCTCCCTGTCAAATCCAGAATAAAATTCAAAATCTTACTTCTAACCTACAAAGCTCTCAACAACCTAGCTCCATCTTATATTACAGATCTTATTGTTCCATATTTTACTAACAGAGCACTTGACTCTCAGACTGCAGGTTTACTTGTGGTTCCTAGAGTTTATAAAAACAGAATGGGAGGAAGATCTTTCAGTTCTCAGAGTCAGACAGATTTATTTGTCATTCTCATCTCATGTGGTGGAACAACATGATGTCCACAGGGTCCCAGTTACATCCAACAATAAAATGTAAAATAAAAACAGTGATAAGATCAAAGATATGAACTAAGAAAAACATCAACTAAATATACACTAAACTCTGATAGTATAAAAACATTACGCCAAACAGCAGCACGAACATGAGTCTGTGTGAGCAGATGAGCACGCACGAACACATCAACATGAAACAGATCAGCAGCAACATGAAACAGATCAGCAGCAACATGGAACAG
>NC_056518.1:34953130-34954894 GCF_014905685.2 Nematolebias whitei | reverse complement strand
ACATGGAACAGATCAGCAGCAACATGAAACAGATCAGCAGCAACATGAAACAGATCAGCAGCAACATGATGTGATTTTTCACAGTGATTATTCTGGTTAGAGATTCATGAGTCTAACAGCCTCAGGGTAGAAGCTGTTCCTCAGTCTGCTCTTCAGGCTCCTCTCTTGTGGAAGCAACTTCCAATTTCTGTCCGTGAGGCTGACACATTGTCCAGTTTTAAGACTTTCCTTTTTGATAAATCCTATAGTTAGGGTTGGCTTGGATTTCCTGAGCTGTCCCTTAGATCTGCTGCTATAGGCTTAGACTGCTGGAGGACAAACTGACCATGTGTCTTCTCTCTGCTGCTGTCGTTACTTATTCTACTCTGCCTGTTTGTAATTATTTCTATTTTAACATGTTTTTTGTTGTTCCTACTATAGAAAGTACACCTGGACCATAGAAAATACACCTGGACCATAGAAAATACACCTGGACCATAGAAAATACACCTGGACTATAGAAAGTACTCCTGGACTATAGAAAGTACACATGGACTATAGAAAGTACTCCTGGACAATAGAAAGTACACATGGACTATAGAAAGTACTCCTGGACTATAGAAAGTACACATGGACTATAGAAAGTACACCTGGACCTGTCTTTCTGTGTCTGTTTCTATTTCCTGTCCTCTCAGTTTCTACTTCCTGTCCTCTCAGTTTCTACTTCCTGTCCTCTCTGTTTCTACTTCCTGTCCTCTCTGTTTCTACTTCCTGTCCTCTCTGTTTCTACTTCCTGTCCTCTCTGTTTCTACTTCCTGTCCTCTCAAACCCAGTTGGTTGAAGCAGATGGCTGCTCGTCCTGAGTCTGGTTCAGTTGCAGATTTGTTCCTGTTAAAGGGAGTTTTTCTTTCCACTGTCTCCTCTGTTCTTGCTCAGGATGGGAGACTGTGATGAAGTGAAGATAAAACTCAACCTGCTGCATCTTATGGAGAACTTTTACTATTTGTTTTTATGTACTGTATGTGAATGTTTGTGTTCAGAGCCCTGAGGCGACTTCTGTTGTGACTCGTAGCTATAGACATAAAGTGAACAGAGACAAACTGACCTTGAGCCAGCCTGCAGGGCTCAGTGACCTCTCTGTGGTTGAGCAGGCAAACGGAGCCTGGCAGCGGTCTGAGCGTTACCACCCCCTCGTGGTTTTCAATCTCGCAGCTGGCACTGCCCTGTAGGACTACAAAGACATCTCAGATATAGATTCATACATCTGGATGGAGAATGCTGCGCTGATGCAGCTGCTCAACAAATTCAGAGCTCGGTGCAGCGTTTAATGAAAGGTCTGAGCACATTTCATGGCACATTGTACAAACAGCAAGAATGTCAGTTGGTGAGTAACGATGACATAACTGTCAACGTCCTGCCTTCACAAACTGGAGAACAGCTGCATCTCTTCCAGGACTGATGTCGTTTCTGTAAATCTCAAACTATGAGTTTGTAGAGATATAAAAATACCTATATGTGGTTCATCAAACTGGTCCTGGGGCCCAATGTGGGTAACTCCTTCCTATAGCAGAAACAAACAAGAACTACATGTTAAAATGAGAATCTATATTCAGAACCCACATACAACAAAACTTAAAGGGGATTTTTTTTTTTTTAAGGATTGAGTGCATATGTTTTAGAAGACTATCAAGTCAAACACTACAACACATAGAGCTGAGCAACTGATCCATCAACTGACAACAGGTGTGTTCAAGAACAGGTGTGTTCAAGAACAGGTGTGTTCAA
>NC_056518.1:34951631-34953120 GCF_014905685.2 Nematolebias whitei | reverse complement strand
ACAGGTGTGTTCAAGAACAGGTGTGTTCAAGAACAGGTGTGTTCAAGCTGTTTTATTCAACTACACATTCCTGAAACTCATCCCAGCATTCTTGCTTTGTTTTGGGCTGCCTGGCTCTAAATATACATTATTAAAATTATAAGTTATTAAAAATATATGTTATTAAAAATTTATGTTGTTAAAAATTTACGTTATTAAAAATATACGTTATTAAAAATATGTTATTAAAAATATACGTTATTAAAAATATACGTTATTAAAAATATACGTTATTAAAAATTTACGTTATTAAAAATTTACGTTATTAAAAATTTACGTTATTAAAAATTTACGTTATTAAAATTATAAGTTATTAAAAATATACGTTATTAAAAATTTGTTATTAAAAATTTACGTTATTAAAAATATACGTTATTAAAAATATGTTGTTAAAAATATACATAATTAAAAATATACGTTATTAAAAATATATGTTATTAAAAATATGTTATTAAAAATATACATAATTAAAAATATATGTTATTAAAAAGTATTGAAGCTTCCAGTTCAGGCAACACTGTCACTTGGGTTTTGAAGGTGGGGGTGGGGGGGTCTCAGTCTACCTCCTAACATTAGCTGCTCAGAACAGAACTGTCCAGACACAACGGAGAAGAGCGACTTAGCAAACTTGTCCAAAACTGTTTCTAATCTTCAACAAAACTCAGTGAGAAGCTGTTTTATTCTTTTCTGGCCTTTTTGTTACAGAGACCACAAGTTCTCCACAAGTTCTCCACAATAAGTTCTCCACAAGTTCTCTACAGTTCTCTCCCGTGTGGCCCCGACTCTTTGAAGGCAGGAACCAGAGAAAGTGCCAGGACTGAAGTTTGCTTGTTGTTGTCAGAATCAGGACGGTTTAACGTCAGAGGTAAGAGCCTCTGATCCAACCAAGCTTCACGCTCTGAACACACAGACTCACACAGCAGGAGACTGACAGGACAGTGGAAGAGAGAAGGATGCTCCTCTAGTCAAGACTTTTGTTAGAAGAACAGAGAAACACTAGGACAAGAGATCTAGAGAGAAACAGAAAAGACTTGAGTCAGCTGACACAAACAGAAACAAAGACTTTGGAAAAGTGGTGCAAACCAAATGACTTGTGAGATTCTGCATCACACTCTTCATATCATCTAACAACATATTGTTAAACATTCATATCTCAGCAGGAGGCTGGTAACACGTGCAGAACACACCCACTTAAAACCATCAATCATCACGAACAACAACCAAATGGTTTAGGCCAGATGGACAACTCGCTACTCACAGAACCAGCCTGAGGACACCAAGGCCAAAGTGGTTCAAGAGAAGGTTGTAGGCTCCATCATCCAGGTAGAGAAGAACAAAAAGGTTGAATCATGTCATCTGGACCAGTGTGTCATCTGGACCAGTGTGTCATCTGGACCAGTGTATCATCTGGACCAGTGTGTCATCTGGACCAGTGTGCCATCTGGACCAG
>NC_056518.1:34950245-34951621 GCF_014905685.2 Nematolebias whitei | reverse complement strand
TGGACCAGTGTGCCATCTGGACCAGTGTGTCATCTGGACCAGTGTGTTGAAGTGAGACACGTTTGGTTTTGGACGGCTGTTCACAGTTTGCACGTGTTACAAGCTCAAACTTCTGAGGTTCCAGCAGGACGTTGTCTTGAGACAGCAGTGAAGGCTACCTGTGGGACAGATCTGGTTGGCAGGTCCTAGACTGAAGAAGTCCTCTGGATGGGAGACAGATTGTTTCTCACGTAAACAAACTGGTCCAGATGACAAGAGTTAACTTTTTCTTTCTTCTTCAAATCTTTCTTTGTTAAATCAGGTCTCTCTTGTAAATGAGTCCTCGAGGCTCAATGGGATTTACCTGTAGAAATAAAGGTTGATTGATTTTGTTGTGTCTACCTGGATGACTGATCTTACAAACCTTTCTTTAAAATGCATCTAAAGAGTTTACAAATACATTTTTTCTTCCAATAATAAGAAATATCTCTCAAAGCGTTTCTTCATAACTCGTCATACCCTGAGGTGATAAAAGACAACTCCTGTGCTGAGAACATCTCTGTCCAGGGAAACCAGGTGTGGCTGAAGAGAGTTGATGAGGAAGCCCGCCTGGTCTCTGTTGATGTCCACGCTGTACTGGTCCAGCAGCTGCTTCTGGTCCTGCCAGCTCTCTGACCAGTCCTTCGTCAGCTGCTCCACCTGCCACCAACACGTGTCAATCTGTCAGCAGATATTTTCTAATGATATGAAAGAAGATGGACTTTAATAAAAACAGGAAGTCACCTTCAGTTCGTTCTGAAGCACAATTTCAGAAAGACTTCCGTCTTTCTCGTCACTCAGAGATGGACTGGGATTACGCTGCTGTAAAAAAGATCTCCATCAAACATAATCTGCACCAGGACAAACCATGCAGCACACTGTTAACCACAGCGTTTAGAAATGTCACGTTTGGACAAGTCCGTCTCTGTTCAAACGTTTTGTCTTGATCCAAAAAACTTGGTGGAGAAAAGAGGGAAAGTTCAAAACTCTTTCATTAAAACCTACACTTCTTCAGATGCACGCTCAGTAATCCAGGTAGAAACATCTAAAGAAGTGAAGTCTGGTCCTCTGGACCACAGTTTCACGGTGCAGGTCGTTCTGTTCAGGGGTGTAGTCCTGCACATTGAGGCCAACATCTCACTGTGGTGCAGCTGCTGCACTCAGACTTGTGAGGGAACGTGAACCTTCATCTGCCGTGTCGCACGACTCTGACACGACTCTGACACGACTCTGACACACGACTCTGACACGACTCTGACACGACTCTAACACAACTTGACACGACTCTAATACGACTCTAATACGACTCTGACACAACTTGACACGACTCTGACACGACTCTGACACGACTCTGACAC
>NC_056518.1:34947225-34950145 GCF_014905685.2 Nematolebias whitei | reverse complement strand
CCTGTGCAGGTGTCCCTGTGATGGACTGGAGACCTGTCCAGGTGTCCTTGTGATGGACTCGAGACTTGTCCAGGTGTCCCTGTATTGGACTGGAGACCTGTGCAGGTGTCCCTGTGATGGACTGGAGACCTGTGCAGGTGTCCCCTGCCTCTCGGACAGTGACTGCTGGACATGGACTCCAGTGACCCGTAAAGGAAGAATGGATCCAGAAGATGGATTTTAAAGTTGGACCTTCAGGGTCTTAGTGTCGTGTGATTGTTGTACTAAGTCCTGAGTAAGTTTCCTGCAGGCCAGAGGCTCTTGAGCTCCGTGTTTTCACAGCAGAACTTCATCGTACCATCTGAAAGCTGAGCAGCATGCTCTTCAGCCTGTCAACCTCCTCCCGTAGTTCCCTGATGAGGCGAACGTTAGCATCCTGCATGGAGACAAAACGTGTTAGCGTTCTACAAAACAAGCGTCATGTGTGACTGAACCACTGACCTCGTTAACTCGAGGCTTGTTCACAACGTTTCTGGCACGGGCAGCGTAGCGCAGGGTGCTCAGCGTCTCGTTGTAACTGTTCACGGAGGGTGAAACCGCTGCAGAACAACAACACACGAGTTAGCGTGTTGCTAAAGTTAGCACATGCTAATGACAAAGTGTTTGATGTTTCATATTGGTGTTGTTCAAAGGCAGCCATCAATATAAAAACATGCTTTAGCTATCACCCAAAGCAAAAAGCAGACAATAATGTTTTAGCCTGTGTCAGTCTGGTTGTCTGTCTGTTAGTAAAATATCTCATGAGCCATTGGTCGAGTTGTATTGAAACTCTTGGGAAGTGATCTCTGGGGCTTCATCTAACGCACAGTAACTTTTGGTGTCAACCCAATTTAAGATGTGGCCACATCTAACAAGCTTAGCTAACACAAGAATATAGAAGAGTCAGTTTCACAGACGCTGAGCTAAAAGTAAACGTGGTAGTAGCTGAGTGTCATTTACAACACAAACTCTGAGGGACAACATCTGGATGTAACTGGGACCCTGAGTGCATCATTTCCTTCCACCTCATGTACCACACGTGATGAACTTGAGCCAGCGATGCGAGGACTCGACACTCACTACGTAAGATGATGTTAGCTCAAACGTCTGGCGAGAACTTCTTCAGGAAGAGCTAGGCCTGCAGTGTGAAGGACTCACTGGCAATCATGATGGTCTTGGAGTTGCCCCCCAGACTGTCTCTGAGCAGCCAGGTCAGGACTGAGTCTCTGTAGGGGACGAAGCAGTGCCTTCTCCCGCCTGCACACGCTGCAGCCACCGAGCTGCCATCGCCCTCAGAGGCCACGCTGTTGATGCTCTGACAGCTGCTGAACATCTGGCAGTTCTGGGCTGCGGAGACACAGGTACACAAACAAGAACATCTGTAGAGAACTCAAAAGGAATGGAGGGAACATCAACTGTGCAGAGGTCTATGCAACGAGAACACAAAACTATACACACTTCATAAACTGATCAAAGACCGTCTTGATTTACCAAGAGCTGAAATCACAACGCCCAGAGTGACCAGGGACTTGTTGATGTTGGAACCCTCCGTCAGTCTGTCCCTGCACAGCTGGGGGTCTGCCCGTTCACTACAAAGCACAACACTCATGAAGTTCCTCACATATCCATTCACAAACTCCCCAGACTGTCAGCCAGTCCACCAGGGGGCACTGTAACAAACACCCAGGAACAAAGGACCACTTTACCTCCCAGCCAAGTCCACCAGGTGAATCTTGCTGACAGTTTCTGAAGGAAGGTTACTTTCTAAAACTGCCTGTGCAAATAAGACAAAGAGATGAGTCCATCAAAGTAGAAGAACCTTCACAAAGCTGCAAGTTGTGCCGACCGCCTTTCATCCTAGTATCAGGCAGAGCAAATGGAAGGAGACAGAGTTTGAGGCCTCTGCACACCTGCGTGTACTGGATGGTAAAGATGGCATGGGACCTGCTGCTGGCATCGTGGTTGTGGGTTGCAGCAGTCATTCGATTAGCGATCCCTTCTTCTAGGAGGTCCATGGCCTGTTTGCAGTCGGAGACCACATGCTGTGAAAGATCTGAGAAGACAAACGGATCCGTGTGAACAGGCTCATCAGAGCTCATTTACAAACATCATCTAGAAACATACATGGACTTACTGAAACGAACATCCGTCTGCTTATTGCCTCATAAATATATATATATATATTATACTTGTTAACAGGATCAAAACATTGTACTTAAGATTTACATAGATATTATCCAGTTAGAGACAACATTTGTTGCTTCTTTCCAAATGTCAGCAACAGGTGCTCTTTTCATGAGCGTGTTGAACATGTATCTGTGGACTCTTCTCGTATTTGGCTGGATTTGCAAACACTCCTGACAGAGAACGTTGGAAAGAACAACGTTTTATCACAAATTCAAACATTACTCATCTTTAACAAGTCAGCCTTTTCTTCAGGTGAAATATATCAAGTAAATCTAATTATAATCCTGACCAAATATTATGTCCACAAGATGAAATGGAGGGAAAATCCCCTCATTTAATATTGTAAAGAAACATAATTACCTCTGTGGAAAAACTTAATTTCAATAATCAGACACTTGTAAATCTATAACTCTTCTTGACAAATGTAACTTTATTTCATAAACAGACCCCTTCGTTATCTTTTTTACTTTTACTTTTCTTACAGACACTTTATTGTAGCACTGAATGTATTTTTGTGCATTTCTTATGAAAATAGTGAACTTTGTATAAAGATAAAAGACACGCATTATTCTATTTTATTCATTTATGTATAAACTTGTTTAATTCTTTTTTTAACCTTATTTAGTTTACGTTGTAGATTGTAAGAGCTCTACACCCCCCACCAAAAAAAAGATGGAAAGATAAACTGGTTTGTGTGTGTGGGGGGGGGGGGGGG
>NC_056518.1:34943651-34947125 GCF_014905685.2 Nematolebias whitei | reverse complement strand
CCATCCAACCATCCATCCATCCATCCAGCCAACCATCCATCCATCCAACCATCCATCCATCCATCCAGCCAACCATCCATCCATCCATCCATCCATTTTCTTTACCCGTTTATTCCATTTTGGGTCACGGGGGTCGCTGGTGCCCATGTCCAGCAATCACTGTGAGAGGGGCGGGGGACACCCTGGACAGGTCTCCAGTCCATCACAGGGACACATAGAGACAAACGAGACAAACAACCATTCACTCTCTCACTCACACCTAGGGACAGTTTAGAGTTACCAATCAGCCTAACATGCATGTTTTTGGTCTGTGAGAGGAAACTGGAGCACCCGGAGAAAACCCACACATGCACGGAGAGAACATGCAAACTCCACCCAGAAAAGCATCGCTGGGAATTGAACTGGCAACCTTCTCGCTGAGAGGCAGCAGTTTTGAGCTGCTGTGCCGCGTCACTTTTAAACATATAGAAAATTTGATGCAGCTTCGCTGGATTCTCAACATATTTAAAATTCTGGCATGAAATACGGTGAGTGAGACGCACTGCTTAAATAAATCATAAACATTTATTTACTGATGTTCTGACGAGCTTTAAAACACTTATTTCCCAGTTATGCATAGCAGATTATTTTGTGGTATTTTTAAAATCTTTGAGCACAGTTTGAACGAGCAGCTCCACCAACATCAAGACATCGTCCGAGCGCATCAACTACAAACTGCAAGGATTTGCTTCCAGCTGGTGACGATCATAAACAGTACTGACTTTAAAAATGGAATGATAACTTTCTTAACCATCTCATTCAAGTATGAAATAGCAACAACTTCTGATTTAGCTGTTTTGCACCAGCCGACACATTCTGGGTGTATTACTTTGACAGTACTGCACGTCCTCAGCCTAAAGTCTGGCTCCTTTGGAGCACGATGAGTTTGGAGCGTCACAGAAGAGTCTGATAACGATGAGATGGAGCCAGAAGGGCTGGGACTAAAAGCTGCAGCACAGCCATTAGAGCCATTTGCTGCTCAATAATCCAGGTAGAAAAATGTAGCAAAGTTAAGTCTGGTCTTCTGGAATGATGTTGAAAGTATCAACTTGAGAATATTCAGAGAAATTCTAATATTAAATGATTTTCAGCACATCAGACGTTTCAGACTCCAAACGATCGAATCAATAAACTCCAGATGTTTTTAGACACTTTGCTCTTTGAAAATTTGAACTGAATTGCAAACTTTCTTTTAAACTTAAATGTCCACCACTTACTTTGCAGGTAAAAAAGCAAACAGTGACTATACTGCAGCAGGACTGAACTCATTAATACAAAATGTATCTCTTTTATTTGATCAGAAATTGTAATGAGTCGTGTTCTGTTTCCTGCAGCTCTTTGTATCAAATGAGTGTTGGCCGGCCAGATGTAGAGGAATCAGAAAGTGATGTTACAGATGTTTCAGACACTCACCCTGGACGTAGGGCCCTTTCTCAGGATGCTCTCGAACTCTGAGAGAAGCTCTTTTCTTCTGCTCTCCTCCTCTCAGCAGGTCTCGCACACGCTCATTATAGATCTCCAAGAAGCTGCAGGACAGGACAACATCCTGAATTCAGCATGAGCTTCAATGTCGGGAAGGAACCAAATAATCTGCTTCATTAGCGTCGTGCAGGTAGTTACCAATCATAAATTAAACATGAGAAACGTTTGCTCATAAAAGTGCTTTGTGTACATTTTCAGCTTTTGCTCATAATAAAACAATTTAAAAAATCCTTAGAGCAAAAAACCACAAACGTAATAAATCACCTGATCTCTACTCTGCTCGAGTTCTGCCCGTCAGATGAAGAGTCTTCGGCGTGAAAGAGTCCCTGGAAGGAGTTACCAACATTATTTGAGCCCACAAACAGCTGCTTAATGAAGAACAAAGACGTGTGAGCTCACGTAGGTCAGCTCATAACTTCATAAATTATAATCCAACATACCTGGCATATCCGAGGAGTCAGGCCAACGGCGTCCTGAGACACACAACACACACACACGATGAGCGACAGTCTTCATGTAGACCTACATCACTTAGACCCTGTTTACACGACGCTGTTTTCAAGTGACACTGTAGCTCTTCTGCTGAGAACAACCGCACGTGCACAGTACACGAGCAGCACGCTCAGCTGTTCTAAAACCCAAGCTTTCTGAGGGACCAGGTGTGAAATCACATGTGACCTCTACTCAAACGTTTTGCTACGCTTGTGAAAGAACACGAACAACTGCATCCTACTACATCCTACTGCATCCTACTAGATCCTTCTACATATTACTGCATTCTACTTCATCCTACTACATCCTACTACATCCTACTGCATCCTACTGCATCCTACTAGATCCTTCTACATATTACTGCATTCTACTTCATCCTACTACATCCTACTGCATCCTACTAGATCCCACTAGATTATACAGCATCCTATTACATCCTACTGCATCTTACTAGATCCTACTGCATCCCACATCTTACTACATCCTACTACATCCCACTACATCATACCGCAGTCCTACCTCATCCTACTGCATCCTACTACATCTTGCTGCATCCTACTAGATCCTACTGCATCCTACTACATTCTACTGCATCCTACTACATCTTACTAGATCCTACTGCATCATACTACATCCTACTGTGTCCTACTACATCCTACTGCATCCTACTGCATCCTACTACATTCTACTGCATCCTACTATATCCTACTACATCTTACTACATCCTAATACATTCTACTAGATCCTACCGCATCCTACTAGATCCTACTGGGTGTTGCGACAGAAGAAGCTTTTCCTTAGTTTACACATTTCCCAGGAGAAATTGATGTCGGCCTGTTCGAGGCCAGCTGGGGAGAGCTTCAGATAACCACAATTGTTGATTTATTCAGGCAGACTATTTTGCTGTAAATCTGTTTTTACGGTTGATTCACCATCAACATTAAAAACAAATACTAATGTTTACAGAGATTGTTGTGTAGGCGGGGCTTCGTTCTGTTGACAAGCGGGGCACGATGCTTGTATAATGGTAGGGGTTTAGTAATTAGTAAAATGGTGCTTAACATAGCAAACAAATACTAAAATTAAAACCAGTAAAATAGTAGCTAAAACCAGTAAAACAGTAGCTAAAATCCTCAGAACAGTTAAGTGAAAAGTTAAAAGTGGCATAGCAGAAGCAGAAAACTCAAATTTGCATCAAGACAAAAATTAATTTTTCAAGACCAGATTTCAAAGTATTGAAGGAATTGGAGTGAAATTAATGTATTTCAGGGGGAATGTGATTGTCAATAAGGTTAAATATTTTTATAGGTATAAAAGTTACAAACACAGACTCTTCATACGTTTTTACATATGAACGGTTCAAACAGTACGAAGCTGTGAAAGTTGAATTCTGAACCTGTTTGAATCTATAAAATGTGAGGATGGTGTTCCCATGTGTGTGTGTGTGTGTGTGTGTGTGTG
>NC_056518.1:34942362-34943641 GCF_014905685.2 Nematolebias whitei | reverse complement strand
TGTGTGTGTGTGTGTGTGTGTGTGTGTGTGTGTGTGTGTGTGTGTGTCTCCCTCTAGTCCTTCTCCTGCTCCTCACTGTTTCTCCTCCATGTAATCAGCTCCTCCTCCACCACCTGTTCCCCAGGTGTTTGTGTTCATCTCCACGTTCGTGCGTTTTTCTATTCTGTCTGAGGATGGTCCTCCCTCTGAGTCGTCTCACCGTTAAATGTAAGTTTTGAAGCCACGTCAGCTGTTGTTTGTGTTGTTTAAATAATTTACTTTAACCTCCGTGTGCTGCTGCATGTGGGTTCAACTACGACTGATCAAGAGGAGTAAAAAGGAGTGAAACCCTGACACAACAAAAGCGTGCAGTGATTTGGTCTCATTTCTCACCGGTGTGCCCATCATGGTGTACGTCTTCCCAGATCCTGTTTGGCCGTAGGCGAACAGGCACACGTTGTAGCCGCCAGTCGCTCCGGACAGAACAGACACGCCCAGCTCCTGGAACACCTGATGACATCATCACACTCCATGAACAACAGCGACTGTGCACGAAGAAGAAACGCTTCAAAGAGCACACTAAATATATTTTGTACCAGTAGATGATTTACAGGACGATTTACAGGATAATTTATTTTAGAGGATGATTTACAGGATGATTTTTTAGAGGATGATTTACAGGATGATTTAGAAGATGATTTACAGGATGATTTACAGGATGATTTAGAAGATGATTTACAGGACGATTTACAGGATAATTTATTTTAGAGGATGATTTATTTTAGAGGATGATTTACAGGATGATTTATTTTAGAGGATTATTTACAGGATGATTTATTTTAGAGGATGATTTACAGGATGATTTATTTTAGAGGATTATTTACAGGATGCTTTACAGGATGATTTATTTTAGAGGATTATTTACAGGATGATTTAGAGGATGATTTACAGGATGATTTATTTTAGAGGATGATTTACAGGATCATTTATTTTAGAGGATGATTTACAGGATCATTTATTTTAGAGGATGATTTACAGGATGATTTAGAGGATGATTTACATGATAATTTATTTTAGAGGATGATTTACAGGATGATTTATTTTAGAGGATGATTTACAGGATAATTTATTTTAGAGGATGATATACAGGATGATTTACAGGATGATTTATTTTAGAGGATTATTTACAGGATGATTTACAGGATGATTTACAGGATGATATAGAGGATGATTTACAGGATAATTTATTTTAGAGGATGATTTACAGGATGATTTAGAGGATGATTTACAGGATGATTTA
>NC_056518.1:34940945-34942262 GCF_014905685.2 Nematolebias whitei | reverse complement strand
TACAGGATGATTTACAGGATGATTTATTTTAGAGGATTATTTACAGGATGATTTACAGGATGATTTATTTTAGAGGATGATTTACAGGATGATTTATTTTAGAGGATGTTTTACAGGATGATATATTTTAGAGGATGATTTACAGGATAATTTATTTTAGAGGATGATTTACAGGATGATTTAGAGGATGATTTACATGATAATTTATTTTAGAGGATGCTTTAAAGGATGATTTATTTTAGAGGATGATTTACAGGATGATTTATTTTAGAGGATGATTTACAGGATGATTTATTTTAGAGGATGTTTTACAGGATGATTTCTTTTAGAGGATGGTTTACAGGATGATTTATTTTAGAGGATGTTTTACAGGATGATTTATTTTAGAGGATGGTTTACAGGATGATTTATTTTAGAGGATGATTTACAGGATGATTTATTTTAGAGGATGGTTTACAGGATGATTTATTTTAGAGGATGTTTTACAGGATGATTTCTTTTAGAGGATGGTTTACAGGATGATTTATTTTAGAGGATGTTTTACAGGATGATTTATTTTAGAGGATGGTTTACAGGATGATTTATTTTAGAGGATGATTTACAGGATGATTTATTTTAGAGGATGATTTAGAGGAAGGAAGGTGGTTGTGTCAGGAAGGACATCCAGAGTAAAAACAATTGTCATGTTTTCGTGCGAGTTAGTTGGCTGTGGCGATCCCAACGCAGGGAGCAGCTGAAAGAAAAAAAATTTAACAAATTATATTTGATCCAAAAATAGTAGAAAATAGTAAAAAGAACCATTTCAGGTCCCAACCCAAGCAAACGCACACATTTATGACACAGTTCAGGGATACTGACGGCCCGGGGGCCAAATAAGGCACAAGGATGAGCTCAGTTCGGCTCACCAATAGATTAATTTAAAATAAAATAGATTTTAAACAATAAAACAAACTGACTTAATGAGAACAACTGCTGGATGTCCGGCCCCTGAGCTCTTGGCTTTCAGTGACTGTGGCCCCCTGAGTGAGTTTAGTTTAGTTTAGTTGAACAGCCTTAATAGAGTTGCTGCTGAGCCTAATCCAAACTAAACATCGTGGGTTACAGTAACAGACTGCATGTGGTGCATCCTTCATGAACACCACGCACAGTACTGTTCCCAACATTGTAGGTGTACCTACCAGCTAACAAGTACAAAACAAAACTTCAGCTGCAAACCAAAGTCATCATGTGCTTCAAGGTGAAGCAACCTGATCTGGACTAAATCTCTACTTCAGAACCATCACACACCCTGGGGTCAGGTCCCGTCCCTGGCCCCAG
>NC_056518.1:34939252-34940935 GCF_014905685.2 Nematolebias whitei | reverse complement strand
TCAGAACCATCACACACCCTGGGGTCAGGTCCCGTCCCTGTCCCCAGACTTCAGTCCTCAGAACCATCACACACCTTGGGGTCAGGTCCCGTCTCTGGCCCCAGACTTCAGTCCGGTGGAAAGTATTTGTAGCAGACACTAGGAATGTTCTGAAAGCTGCCACAACCTCCATGATCCAAACACGGAGATATTTCCAACATACCTCCCACATGTGTGAGTGTTAGTGTAAGTAGTACCGACCAGTGGGCAGACACAAGAAACTGGAGTTAAGCCTGAGTAAACTATCGACATGCAAACACGGTGGGAACACCTTTGAGTTGAACGTGGTTGAAAAATCTCACAGACGTACGATGAATACCAGAGATCCTTATTTCTGTTTCAGACCGTGTGATCCAAAGACTCAACAACTCTTAGTTCATCATAGAAATGTCGAAGGTAGCTTCCCATGGAGAGCAACACTATGTCTAATAAATACCTCCAAGAAATGAAGGAAACAGTAACAGCAAATAAACAAAACAACACAAGACAAAAATAGTTACACACTTTACAATGACAGCAAGTCATTAGTTTCAACTGTGAAAATTAGACACAACTATTATGAGTAGTTCTTGTGGAAACAGATTTGTGTTTTTAACTTTTCTCAACGAGTAATAATAAAAAACTTCATGTGTGGAGAACTTTATCATCCCTGAATTTAAATGAGAAGCTGCAACAGTTATTTCAGATTAAAGCTGGGGTGTCCGACCCACTTACAAAATTAAAACCTTTTTCAAAAAAAGAGCCACTTTCAGAAACTACATTAACTTGAGTTAAGATACCAAACATATTTTCTTAGTCACAGGTTCCTCAACAAGAGTTTGATTGGTCTCATTTGATGTTCTCTGTTGCACTTCTGACATCATAATCAAAGATTACTGAAAAAAGTTTAAGTCATAAAAGTATTTTATATTTATATAATTCAGTTTCAATTCAATTCAGTTTATTTATATAGCGTCAAATCACAACAAATTTGTCTCAGGGCACTTTACAGGAACATTCACATAAAAGACAATTAGCTACATTCTTTATCTAAGGTATATATATATATATATATATATATATATATATATATACATACATACACATATATATACATAATATATATATATAATATATATATACAATACATATATATACACATATATACATAAATATATACATATATATACACATATATACATAAATATATACATATATACACATATATATATACATATATACACATATATATATACATATATACACATATACATATATACACATATACATATATACACATATATATATATATACATATATACACATATTTATACATATATACAACATATACATATATACACATATATATACATATATACAACATATACATATATACACATATATATATATATATGTATGTATACATATATACATGCATATATATATATATATACATACATATATATATATATATATACATATATATATACATATATACAGATATACATATATATATACATATATATATACATATATACATATATATACATATATATATACATATATACATATATAGACTTATATATATACATATATACATATATAGACATATATACATATATACATATATAGACATATATGCATATACATATATAGACATATATG
>NC_056518.1:34938943-34939242 GCF_014905685.2 Nematolebias whitei | reverse complement strand
ATATACATATATAGACATATATGCATATACATATATAGACATATATGCATATACATATATGCATATATGCATATACATATATACATATATGCATATACGCATACATACATATATGCATATATACATATACATACATATATGCATATACATAAATATACATACATATATGCATATACATATATGCATATACATATATATACATATATGCATATACATATATATACATATATGCATATACATATATATACATATATGCATATACATATATATATACATATATGCATATACATATATATATA
>NC_056518.1:34937093-34938843 GCF_014905685.2 Nematolebias whitei | reverse complement strand
ATACATATATATACACATATGTATACATATATACATATACATATATACACACATATGTATACATATATACATATACATATATACACATATGTATACATATATACATATACATATACACATATATACATATACACATATACATATACACATATGTATACATATATACATATACATATACACATATGTATACATATATACATATATATATATACATACATATACATACATATACATATATGCATATATATATATATACACATATACACACACACATATATATATATATATATATATATATATATATGTGCTCCCAACAAACTCAATAAGGATTAAATACATGCTGACCTCTGCTTAAACATACACTCTGCCTGTAAGACTGTACTGTAAATAGTCTGCCATTCTCAATGTTCCAATACATATTGAACATTATTATTGATATTGTTTATCTTATTTCTTATATATTGTGTTGTTTATTAACATTTAGGAACTTTTGTGTGAAATCTTCAAATCTTTTAGTCTTTTTATCTGTTGCTGCTGATACACTGACATTTCCCATCCGTGGGACAATAAAGGCTGTTTCTATTCTATTCTATTCTATTCTGTTTTATTCTATTCTATTCTATATATACACATATACACACATATATATTAGGGGTTGAACGAGTATATAATTTTTAAACTCGACATTAACATAATAAAAACCCGAGTAGAACTCAAGTATTGGATGACGTCATAGATGTCAAGATACAAAAATAAATAAATAAATAAAACCTAAAAAAAGGTAATTATTTACAAAAAAAAGACCAACAAAACATTGGGAGCATATCCAAAAAAGTTCAATGTGGTCCTCTGGACATTCAAAAAAACAAAAAACAAAACTAAGCAAAAAAATATAGAAACGTTTCGTCTCTCGTCCAAGAGACTTCCTCAGACTGAGAACTGGCTGCAACAATTGTTGTATAGAAAATAAAGGGGTGAAAGAACACAGCCCTGAGGAGAATCTGCAGAGGACAGAAGGACATCAGAGTCAGTGCAGCTCTAAAAACCAACAGCGTACATAGAGGACTGGTGCTTGTCAAGAATCCATCAGCTTCTTTCTGCCGGTTCATTTTCTGCAGGCTACCTTTGGCTGCTGCTGTGGTCACGAGCCGAAACACGAAGCGTGAAGGATTAGACCAGAAACTATTCTTCATCACTCAGCAGCTCTGCTGACACACAGACCCAGAAACACAGAGCCATCCAGTCTTACTGCAGCCAGAGGAAGAGGACAAGGAGGAGGAGGACTGGGGGCGGGCTAACCCAGAAAGCTGACTCCGCTTGGCGATGAAAAAACTTTGTGCTGTAACCAAAGTCCTCATGACGTCTTTACTCTGACATTTAACTGCAATTAAAGCAGCTGTGACTTTATTAACAAGAGCTGGGGGCTGCAGAGGCACCCTGCCCCCCACCGAAGAGATTCAGTCTCTCACTCGCTCTCCACCCCTAATCATTCCCTCCTGCTCTTTTCTACAGTGAAGAAGCTCAAGACGTTTGTCTGAAGAAACTTTAACTCAACAGCTGCTTTTCATTATCATTCTGAGACTTTTCGTCTTCCTTCTGCTTTAAACACGTTTAAAGATGTTAAACGTGTTTAAAGATGTTAAACGTGTTTAAACATGTTAAACGTGTTTAAACATGTTAAACGTGTTTAAAGATGTTAAACGTGTTTAAAGGTGTTAAACGTGTTTAAAGATGTTAAACGTGTTTAAAG
>NC_056518.1:34936941-34937083 GCF_014905685.2 Nematolebias whitei | reverse complement strand
TGTTTAAAGGTGTTAAACGTGTTTAAAGATGTTAAACGTGTTTAAAGATGTTAAACGTGTTTAAAGGTGTTAAACGTGTTTAAAGATGTTAAACGTGTTTAAAGATGTTAAACGTGTTTAAAGGTGTTAAACGTGTTTAAAG
>NC_056518.1:34936207-34936841 GCF_014905685.2 Nematolebias whitei | reverse complement strand
TGTTAAACGTGTTTAAAGATGTTAAACGTGTTTAAAGATGTTAAACGTGTTTAAAGATGTTAAACGTGTTTAAAACGTGTTTAAAGATGTTAAACGTGTTTAAAACGTGTTTAAAGATGTTAAACGTGTTTAAAACGTGTTTAAAGATGTTAAACGTGTTCATTTTCTAAAGAAAGTGACTGAAAGCTGTAAAAGACCACACTTCAAATATGGTTACATCCATAAACCACTGAAGAACCCCCCACCCCCTGAATTTCTGATATAAGCCATGAGAGAGAGCTGACAGAAAACAGCCCAGATCGAGAGCAGAGGCTGGGGGGGGTCAGAGTCCCTGGGGCCACGGAGAGAAGAGCTGGGTGTGGTGGTGAGCTCTGGTGCAGGACTGGAAGATTCAATTCCCCGTCCTTGTTTCAGACTGTCCCACTTTCATGGGGAGTACAGGACAAAACCTACATTGTTGCCTTGAAACTTACTGCATGACATTTATCTTTATTTATGTTTTATATTTATCTTTATTTATGTTTTATATTTATCCTCTCTCTCTGAATTTATTCTCTCTCTCTCTCTCTCTCTCTCTCTCTCTCTCTCTCTGTCTCTCTGAATTTATCCTCTCTCTCTCTCTCTCTCTCTCTCT
>NC_056518.1:34932801-34936107 GCF_014905685.2 Nematolebias whitei | reverse complement strand
CTCTCTCTCTCTCTCTCTCTCTCTCTCTCTGTCTCTCTCTCTCTCTCTCTGTCTCTCTCTCTCCCTCCCTCTCTCCCTCCCTCCCTCCCTCCCTCTCTCTCCCTCTCACTCACTCAACTACTAGGACAAACCAGCACACACAGAGTTAACAAAATCCAGGAACAAAAACAGGACCTTCAACGACAACGTGTCTCTGTTGCAGATGAGACTTGGCGGCTCAGTGAGACTAACCTGCAGAAATAAAGGTTGGATGAATGACTTCAAGGTCAGGGTGACCTTCTTCTTCCTTCTTCAGGGTCTCCACAGAGAACCAACTCACACGAAGACTTGGAGACAGTGTTAACGTCAGACGTCCTTCCTGATGCAACCACAGACACCGAGCTACCACGGCCTCTGTGTGGAGCAGAGAGCTGCTACAGGGCGCCTGGGGGAGCACATGGTGGGGGTCAAGGGCCTTGCTCAAGGGCCCAGAGATGAAGGTGGAGGCAGGTGTGGGTACTTCACCGACCCCACCCACATTTTGATGTTGTTGGTCCAGGGAGTTGAGTCAGCGACCTTCCGATCACAGACCTAGCTGCTCTAACCGCTGCACCACCAGCGGTGTAAATATAAAACTGCTAAATAAGAAGCAGCAGCAAAATGTTACAAAATATGGTTGTTGAAAACTAGTGTGGTGTTTTTAAATTTTAATGTTATAATTGATAAAGTGAATAAAACGGTTTGTGCAACAGAAACATGTTTGGTCCTCTTGTTGCAGAATATCCCCTCGTTTCAGTCTGGTCAACTATGAATCTCACTGACCGGAGCTCATATGTTGCTGAACAAGCTCCTTTGTCAAAGAAACAATTCTGTGGATTCTGTGGCAGGAAACGAGGTCAGACCCAGCCCAGCCAGCCGCTCGTCCATGGGGGCCACGCCGCCCACCCCGGGTCGTCAGAGGAATGTCTCGTTGCATCAGCCACTGTGAGCGAGCGTCATCCTGCTGAAGAGACGAGGGACCAGAAGAAAGGGATGAAGGGCCAAGATGTCCGCTGTAGAGCCCAATCAGCTTTGGTTCTGTCAAACCCAAACATCAGAGGGAGACCAGGGGTGTGGCAGAACCTCATGAACCAGAACAAGTGAGATGACCATAAAGATAACGTGCTCCATTATCTCCTGCTCATGAGCAGCAGAAGTTACGAACCAGAAGGACAAATCACCGTAGACATTTTTCATCTAGAGTTCATCTCAGGTTCCAGAAAGCCGCTCCAAGCAAAGCCACACGAGGACATGGAATCACCCCCATCGCAGCCAGGACATGAAGAGCACGCCGACTGTAGCCGTGCACTTTGGAGGCAAACACGCTCCTGGATCAGACGGAGCTGATATCAGCCCCCAGGAGACCGTGTGTGTAAAAACACAGCACACTTGTGGTGGTCCACAGCGTTTACTCTGGCCTCCTTGGTGAACATTGTTCGTGCAGCCAGAGACCAAGGCGAGCACAGGTCTCCATCTTTAACAGGGATTTAACAAGAAACAGTGAAGACACACGATGTCAGAGCGGTTCTTCACAGGCTGTGAGCTGCTGACTCAAACCCGAGAAAACATCTGGAGTGTCTGTGAGCACAAAGACGTTTGTCTCGTTACGAGCAGCAGCATGTGAAAGTCAAGGCCAGTTGTGTATGCACGGCTTCTTTTACATCCAACACGTTACTCTGTTGTCCCCCCCACCCCCACATCGCACCCGCCTTAGCCCATCCATCCATCCATTTTCTTCCGCTTATCCGGGGTCGGGTCATGGGGGTAGCAACCTAAGTAGGGAGGCCCAGACTTCCCTCTCCCCAGCCACTTGGTCCAGATCCTCCGGGGGAATCCCAAGGCGTTCCCAGGCCAGAGAAACATAGTCCCTCCAGCGTGTCCTGGGTCTTCCTCTGGGCCTCCTTCCGATGGGACGTGTCTAGAACACCTCACCAGGGAGGTGTCCAGAAGGCATCCTAACCAGATGCCCGAGCCACCTCAACTGGCTCCTCTCGACGTGGAGAAGCAGCGGCTCTACTCTGAGTCCCTCCCGGATGATCGAGCTTCTCACCCTGTCTCTAAGGGAGAGCCCAGACACCCTGTGGAGAAAACTCATTTCGGCCGCTTGTATCCGAGATCTCATTCTTTCAGTCACAACCCAAAGCACATGACCATAGATGAGGGTGGGAACGTAGATCGATCGGTAAATTGAGAGCTTCACCTTTTGACTCAGCTCTCTCTTCACCACGACAGACCGGTACAGCGCCCGCTTCACTGCAGACACTGCACCTATCCACCTATCGATCTCATGCTCCATTTTTCCCTCATTGTCATATGTCTATTTATGTTGCGTTTTCTGTGCTGAGGTCGTTTTTTGCTACCTTACACTGTCCTGTGTGTCAAAGACTTTTTTTACACCTCCTTTCTTTCCTAATGTTTTTCACTTATCTAATGAAAAGGTGGCGCTGCTCTCTGCGGCTGCAGCCTCAGACATCTGTCTCCCCATGTTTCTTGTTTTCTTTTCTTGACGAATGTACTGAAATGAAATTTCCCTTTGGGATCTATAAAGCATATTGATTGATTGATTGACTGAAAGAAAAAACAAGTTGATCAAACTTTCAGTCAAATTATCCGCTTTGAAGGAAAGTTCATTTTGAAGGAGAGAAACGCCCACTCAATCTAGGCGTCGGCGCGCTGAAATAAAAAGAAACAATCTCACCAGTTCTCCATGACCATAGGCTTTAGCGTGCCTCCACTGCAGTCCTGAATTAAAAAAATTATAATCCACCGCGATCCAAACTTGGGGGGGAGAATAATCCGCAGGTAATTCAAAGCAATGGCCTCATGCCAGATAATCCTCAGCAGGTGCACCCAAGAAGAACAAAAACTCCATCACTTCTAAAACGGTATCAAAAGTCCGACCCGACCATCACTTTGACACGACGAGCCGGGCTGGTTCGGGCTGGGGGCTCGGGAAAAAAAATTGCAGCTTAAGTCCAGGGTGTCCCCCCCCCCCCCACCACCACTCGTCTCTCCCACAGTGAAGGCTGGACATGGGCACCAGTGCCCTCCATGACATGAAAAGGAAGAAGTGGGTAAAGATGATGGATGGATGAACGGACAAAAAGGTAGGTGGATGGATGGTTGGATGATTGGTTGGATGGATGGATGGTTGGATGATTGGTTGGATGGATGGATGGTTGGTTGGATGGATGGATGGTATGGATGGTTGGTTGGATGGATGATTGGATGGTTGGTTGGTTGGATAGTTGGATGGATGATTGGATGGTTGGTTGGATAGTTGGATGG
>NC_056518.1:34931658-34932701 GCF_014905685.2 Nematolebias whitei | reverse complement strand
CTATTAGCTTTAGCATCTCTACCAGCTGGAGTGATTTGGTCATGTGCAAACATGCACAGACGTGCATTAATTTATTACATGCCATGACATTCGGGGGGGGTGGGGGTGCTGTGGGTGCAGGGCGCCCCTCCCTCTTAGATAAAGCTAGAAACTCTGGATATTTGTAGAACCTCAGCAAGACAAAAACATTGAAACAGTTACTCTAAAGTGAGCACGGGCCAGGGGTTGAACGACTTCGTATTTTTTAAAGTCGACTTCAACGTGATCAAAATCGACGAGTCGCTGTGACGTCATAGAAACTCAAGACGTTATTCACAAAATAACATAATTTATTATTTACAAAAATAAAACAAAACATCGGGAGCGTAAATTTACCGTTTATCAAACTGCAGATAAGTCACAGGAAAACCAAAACTATTATTAAGCAGCAAAAGTTCGTTTTTTTTTTTTCATCCACTAAATTAAATAAACCACCGCGGCGGTGGTGGATTCTCCACTGGGGTGGTGCACCCCCCGTTTTCATTTTATTTTATTTTGTAGATTAAATAAAATAAAACTAAAAACAGCATCAGTTTTAGTGAAATACTTCTTTCTACCAGTCTGTGAACACTTGTCCTGCTCCTCTCCGTGGGCAGCCAGCGCTGATCACGTGACACAATCACTGACTGTGACGAGTCCACGGGAAATTTAAAACTCACGAGTGTCCTACAATAGACTGGTCTGTTCAACCCCTAGGACGTGCACGTAGTGGGTGGTTGGTGTGAAGGGTGAGTTGGGCCGTTACCTCCTCCTGTGATGCATGCTGAGGGTCTGCGGGGTCCACGGACCAGAAGCAGTAATCAAAACAGAACTCCAGAAGCTTCTCTCTGGACTCTGCTGCGCCATCTGACCGTCCGTCCAGCTGCACGGAGGACACAGAAGAGACACATTTACATGTTCCACAAGCACGTGACATTTACATGATCCACCGGCATGTGACATTCATATGTTCCACCGGCACGTGACATTTACATGTTCCACCGGCATGTGACATTCACATGTTC
>NC_056518.1:34927526-34931558 GCF_014905685.2 Nematolebias whitei | reverse complement strand
AGTCCAGCTCCTGCCCTGGAGGAGTCCAGCTCCTGCCCTGGAGGAGTACTGTCAGCAATGAGAACCAAACTCTCGCACCGGGTGTATAGGGACAGAATGGCCCCAGTCCCATACTCATGGAGCACCCCCCCATAGTGTACCTCCAGGAAAACTGTTGAGTCCACACATGTAGACTGGATGGGCAAGTCCCCATGACCCCTTGAAGTCCATGGTACCCCAAGTGTAAAGAACTGGTCTGGTGTTCCTCCTGGGTCTAAAGTCTGACCATCAATCAAAGTTGTTTTACAACATATGTGTCAAACTCGAGGCCCGGGGGTCAAATGTGTCCCTGGTTGACGTCTTCTCTGGCCCCCAAGATGTTATTTGAAATGTAAAATACTTTAATTTGTTTCAGTAATCTTTGATTATGACGTTAAAGCGTCAACAGAGAACGTCGAATGAGCCCAATGAAACTCTTGTTGAGGAACCTGCCACCAAGAAAAGATGTTGGTCTCTAAGTTCTAAGACTTGTGAACAGTTCTTTAGAGCTCCTGTGTAGAAAAGACGAGTGCTACAAATGTTATTAGCAGCATGATACAGGCATGTGCGTCCGCTTGGTCCACTCCGTCTGTCATTGTGGGCCAGTCCCTAGCAAATAAACTTCAGAAAGAAATAAACTTGAGTTAAAGCAGATTCTGAAACCGGCCCTTAGTTTGACTGTTTGTTTTTAATTGACCCCCCCGGTTTTACCGTGTTGTAGGAAGGAAAGTCTGAAGCGTTGTAGCAGCTGCACCTTACAGTTGATCAAATGTGTTGCAGGCTTCACTGCTCTGAAGATCTTTTTTAACTTGGACGTCCTGCAGCGTTGCTCAAACAGTTAATAATAATTAATTAATGAATAATAATGAGTTGATAATAAAACAGTTCATCATAAAACCTTTTCCCAGCCATGAAAATCCGGACAGTGGTTCTTTCAAAGCTCTATTTGAAAATGGCTGACCACATATGAGCCGACTGAACTTTCTTGTTTTGACCTGGATTGTTGAGCATGAACTTTGATCAAATGTGCACCGTTGCACAACTCTGTCCTTCGTGAGTGTCCTCCCCGGTTTTAGCAGAAGGATGATTCATTCATTCATCATGAAGGATGTATGTCCTTCATGTGTTTGAACAGGGACCTGCAGGCACCAGTCTGGTCAGCTGCATTCCTCCTCTAACTGGGCATGTGCTGCTCTTTGTTTTACTGGACCAATGGGATTCTGTGGGGGCCTTTGAGAATGCGGTCAACATCTCACATGTGTGAGAAACATGCCAACCCATCTGTGACATCACTAGCCCTTTCCCAATAAGGGAGACCATTTTCTGCTGTGAAACTCTGCGTACTGAAGGTCGGTGGTTCTGGGTTGGGCCTCTGCTGGTGCTGCTGGACCGAGTCCCACGTGTTGACAAGTCCGACCTCCTCTGAGCTCAAACAAGCATCACTGCTGGAGCTTCGTGTTGCCTCGGCTTTCCCATGCGTTGCATCAGATGAGCTTCACCCAGCTGCTGAAAAACAGACACACAGCTGTGTTCGTCTTATCTTACACACATGCACGGGAACACGCAACACGTGTGCTTTTGTGCACTCGCTCAACTCCATGGAGCTGACTCGAGCTGCCTCAGAGAAGGTCTGAAGAACTCAGACGTGTGTTTTTATTACGGGTCAGCTGTGGTGTGGTCACTGCATGACACACACACACACGCACACACACACACACACACCCACACACACACACACACACACACACAGACACACACACACGCACACACACACAGATTAATTGTGGTAACTTGTAAAGCTGTTAGGTCAGAATACATGTACGTATGTGAGCACTCCGCAGCTGCAGGATTTTTGAACATCTGGACAGATGAGATTTCCTGCACACATGCCGTGAACGCTGAGAACTAAACGACACTTCACTCAAAACATGAAACTTTAGTAAGAGCTAAAGGAAACAGAACATTAGCTAAAAGTAGCAAAATGCTGGCTAAAGTAGCAAATGACTGTCTAAATGTAAAAGCAACAAAAAGCTAAATAAAAGTTTGAATCAACTAAAGATCAAAGCAGTCAAAGATAAAAGAGGCACAAAATGATATAAAGTAAAAATATGCTGAGCACTAGTAGTACAAAAACAGTACTGCAAACAACAGCTGCATGAACATCTGTGTGAGCAGATGAGGATGAATGAACACTGCAGCATGAAATAAATCAGCAGCATGAGATCAGCAGCATGTATAATCAGCAGCACAGATCAAAAATCAAAGTATCTTCACAGTGATTATTCTAGTAAGAGATTCATGAGTCTAACAGCCTCAGGGTAGAAGCTGTTCCTCAGTCTAGTGGTTCTACACTTAATGCTCCTCAACCTCCTTCCTGAGGGGAGTGGGGCAAAAAGTGTGTGTGCTGGGTGAGTGTGGTCCTTCATGATGCAGGTGGTCCTCCTCCTGCATCTGGAGGTGTAGATGTCTGTGATGGTGGGGAGACTGACTCCAACATCTTCTGTGCAGCCTTCACCACTCTCTGCAAAGCTTTTCTTTCTGCAGCTGTGCAGCCTCCATGCCACACGTTGATGCTGGAGCACAGGATGCTCTCCACTGCACACCTGTAGAAGGAGGTGAGGACTGAGCTTCCAGACCAGCTCGTCTCAGCCGTCTGAGGAAGTAGAGTCTCTGATGATCTTTCTTCATCAGGCTGGTGGTGTTGTTGCTCCAGCTGAGGTTGTTGTTCAGGTGCACACCCAAGTACTTGTAGCTGGAGAAATACTTGTAAATCAAGTAAAAATTCTAAATACTTTATAAAAACCTGAAACCCAAAAGTCACATCTTCTGAATGAAGATTTTGATTTCTGACTGTCTAAAATAGTACAAATGATGCAGAGTGTGTTAGTTTGCAGAACGTGTACACCCCCTCAGATATTTTCATAAAATCTGTAAAAACAGGAAAATGGTAGAAGTGAATACTGAAGCAGCTTTCACTTTAATGAATAAATAATAAAAGTGCGCATGTAAAGTTAGTGTTGCAGTTTTGTGTGTGTGTTGATGCTGACGTGATCTTGCATGTTTTTAATGTGTTTCTAGATTCCTGTGTCTCGTGTGAACGAGAGTTTTATTGTTGGTCTTGTGCTCACAGGGAGAACGCAGAGGGAGGAAGGTTGGCAGTTCAGGCCCACCATAAATATGTGAGGATCCAAAACGTGAAGGTGAGTGCAGAACCTTTACAGAACCGGTGTGTGTGTTGCAGGACCAGGACCAGAGCCATGTGTGTTTCTGTCTCAACAACAGGATGTTTATAGTCTCAGATCAGCCTTTTCCTGCCTCACGCCACCAGCACACACGGGAGGAGTCGAGCTCTGCAGGAAGTTAAAGCACGACCTTATTTCAAATGAAATTAAAGGCATTCTTAGGGTGTTGGTGGCTGCAGTTTGGCTGCAGTCCTAATTTAAAACTTGCTACTCAGGACGGAATTGTTGCTGTAACTGAATATATTGAACTTTTTAAGCCTGAGTTCGTCTCGTTGCGTTTGAAACAACAGCACTAAGATAAAGTTTCCTCCTCAGGTCAGTTTGCATGAGAGGAGCCTGCAGACAGTCTGGGCCCATGTCAAACATGTCGCACTGGTTTTACTGGGACACTTGTGTCGCTCCAGCTCTTATGCCCTCTGACCATGATGCAGGATGTAAATCAACATATTCAAGTGAACAAATCTTCATAAAAACATAAGTTTTAAATGATCCAAGCATCAAAGTCAGCTTCTGTTTGATCAGAGCCGAGACCCAGTCTACATGTGTGGACTTGGAGAAGGCATTCAACCGTGTTCGTCAGGGTACCCTGTGTGTGTGTGTGTGTGTGTGTGTGGGGGGGGGGGGGGGGGCTTGTTACGGGCTGGTCTGTCTCTATACAAGCGGCGCGACAGTTTGATTCTCATTGCCAGTAGTAAGTTGGACCCTTCAGGGTGGGAGTTGGACCACCAGGGCTGCTCGTTGTCACAGATTCTGTTCAGAACTTTTATGGACA
>NC_056518.1:34925192-34927426 GCF_014905685.2 Nematolebias whitei | reverse complement strand
TATTGATTATTGATATGTTGCAGATATGTATATTGATTATTGATATGTTGCAGATGCGGTGTATTGATTATTGATATGTTGCAGATACGGTGTATTGATTATTGATATGTTGCAGATATGTAAATTGATTATTGATATGTTGCAGATATGTATTTTGATTATTGATATGTTGCAGATATGTAAACTGATTATTGATATGTTGCAGATATGTATATTGAATATTGATATGTTGCAGATGCGGTGTATTGATTATTGATATGTTGCAGATATGTAAATTGATTATTGATATGTTGCAGATGCGGTGTATTGATTATTGATATGTTGCAGATGCGGTGTATTGATTATTGATATGTTGCAGATGCGGTGTATTGATTATTGATATGTTGCAGATGCGGTGTATTGACTGATATGTCTCACTCATGCAGTGAGTTTTGGTTTGATGATGTCCGCTAACATCTCAGTAAATGTGACGTCACTGGTTTTGTGTTGAAGGTCACGGCAGCCATCTGAAATTGATTAACCTCTAATACTGATCAATTGTAGAAATGTATGTAATGATTACATGACCTCCAAGTGGCTTTAAGAATCTGTAGGACTCCTGCAAAAACCAACGCAGACAAGTTCCTGTTTTTACTTTTCTACATTCACCTTAGAATCTGTTTGTTTGTTTGGCATCTTATTTTAATTTGTAAATAATAACAACAATAATAATCTGCATGCCTCTTTTATGACCGTCTGTTGTTGTCGCTGACGTCATGACTAAGTTGTTAAATCAGGCGTCTCTTGTAAATGAGTCCTGAGGCTCAGTGGGACTGACCTGTACAAATAAAGGTTGAAAGAAGGAAAGTCTTTCTCATGGTTTCATCAAAGTCCGTTCAGTGGTCCACGAGATATTTTGCTAACAGACAGAAAGAAACACACAAACCCTTCCGACTATCAGATGAGAACAATTCATAAAATGTGTCAGATGTTTGTTAAGAGACGAAGTTGGACTCAAACCACACACTGACGCATTATTCACCACTGCACCACTGAGTCCCTCCAGCGAACACAACGCGCGTGACACAAAGTGGAAACAAACTAAACACATGAATGTAACATGAATGTAACATGAATGTAACATGAATGTAACACATGAAGGCAGAACTGACCTTTCGTTGAGAGGACGGACACGAACAGCAACCTTCACGTTGGCCATGCTGGTTCAGCGGTCCATCGGCTCGGAACCAGTCAGAAACCAGTTAAACCAGTTAGAAACTGATTTAAAGTCGAACAAGGGACGGGTCAAACATTAGATCCGCTCGGAAAAAGAGCGGAAACTGTCGCCGCTAAAAGCAGAAACTTCTCACGGAGCTCGAACCTCCACCCGGAGGAGAAGCTTCTTCCCTCCTCCCACTGACACACAGGGACATGACGAAACATGATCCAACATGAATAAACGTGACTAAACATGAATAAACATGACGAAACATGAATAAACATGACTAATCATGATCCAACATGACTAAACGTGACTAAACATGATTCAACATGACTAACCATCATTTAACATGACTAACCATGATCCAACATGAATAAACATGACTAATCATGATCCAACATGACTAATCATGAGTAAACATGACTAAGCATGACTAATCATGATTTAACATGACTAATCATGACTAACCATGATTTAACATGACTAACCATGATTTAACATGACTAACCATCATTTAACATGAATAAACATGACTAAACATGATTAATCATGACTAATCATGATTTAACATGACTAATCATGACTAACCATGATTTAACATGACTAACCATGATTTAACATGACTAACCATCATTTAACATGACTAACCATGATCCAACATGAATAAACATGACTAATCATGATCCAACATGACTAATCATGAGTAAACATGACTAAGCATGACTAATCATGATTAATCATGATCCAACATGACTAATCATGAGTAAACATGACTAAACATGATTAATCATGACTAATCATGATTTAACATGACTAATCATGACTAACCATCATTTAACATGACTAACCATGATCCAACATGAATAAACATGACTAATCATGATCCAACATGACTAATCATGAGTAAACATGACTAAGCATGACTAATCATGATCCAACATGACTAAACGTGACTAAACATGATTCAACATGACTAATCATGACTTACCATGATTTAACATGACTAAACATGATTAATCATGACTAACCATGA
>NC_056518.1:34921033-34925182 GCF_014905685.2 Nematolebias whitei | reverse complement strand
TGATTTAACATGACTAATCATGACTAACCATGATTTAACATGACTAACCATGATTTAACATGACTAATCACAACTGAACATGATTTAACATGACTAATCATGACTAACCATGATTTAACATTAACTTTCTGCTGCCTTTCGTTTTAAATCTCTTGTATCTTTTTATATTGTTATGGAATTGTTTTGTACTTTTTAAAAATGAATAAACTTTATACCATACCATACCATAATTGACTTTAAGGATCTTTTTCTTTAGTGTTGCAATAATTTCTGATTTATAAGTTGTTTTAAATATAAACCAAACAATCTATTTTCTTCATATTGTTCCAGACATAAACAGACGAAAACACTTGGACTTGGAAATGCACGTCCAAATTAATCTTTATTACATATTTTAATTTCATGCTATGAAAATAATTCAGTTTTAAAACTGCAGCCCCGTTCAACATGAACAATAACTGAGAAATACAGCTCTGCATTCATGAAACCAACGTGCGCTCACTGGCCGTGCGCTCACTGGCCGTGCGCTCAAAGGTGTGTGAAAGTATAACAGACAATCATTTGTGTCACTCGTCTCCATGAGGTTGATGTTTTAGTGTAAACTCTTAAAACACACAATCTGCTCGTTCACAGAGAACCCTTCCCGTCAGGTGAGAGACGAGGTGGTCCAGGGCTTTCAGTTCTTCACTTCAGATGATGAGCGGAGATGAAGACGTCAACAAGCTGATCTGAAACCGTGTTGCAGGTAAACGTACTGGATGGATCCAAGTTTGGGTGCACCGTAGAAAAGGAGGTGCCTCCTCAATGAGACACTGCGCAGAGCAAACAGGATGTTGGAGGGTTGCTCGGTGGTCGTGTGGCGCCCTCTGCTGTCAGAAGTCAGACCTACAGCGTGTCCAAGCACCTCAGCATGTCGGCAGGAGGCGAGTGGACTTTCATGCTGTTTGAGCGCAGCTGGAAGCTCTGGATCAGCTAAAGAGACAAGAACAGTGGAAGAAAGCAAATCACAACTAAGGACACGTTGAAAAGAATACACGACGACAAGAAGAAAGTAGAAGCTCACCGCTGGCAACGCCAGGTGCGTTAGTTTCTTCCACTGAGACAGGACGTCGTCCTCACTCAGAAGACCTTCGTCCACCAGCCTTCGGACCAGGAACAAGTAGTTTGTCTTCTAACAAGGCACAAGAATACAAGACAGGTGGACGATAATGTTTCTACCTGTGTCTGTGTAGCACCTTTAGAAATGTTTTAATAGGGTGGCTGTGTGGAGGGGCAGCACGGTGGCGCAACTGGTAGAGCTGCTGCCTCTCAGCGAGCAGGTCCCTGGTTCAAACCCCGGTCCAGGGGTCTTTCTGGGTGGAGTTTGCATGTTCTCTCCGTGCATGCGTGGGTTTTCTCCGGGTACTCCAGTTTCCTCCCACTGACCAAAAACATGCATGTTAGGCTGATTGGTAACTCTAAATTGTCCCTAGGTGTGAGAGAGAGAGTGAATGGTTGTTTGTCTCGTTTGTCTCTATGTGTCCCTGTGATGGACTGGAGACCTGTCCAGGGTGTACCCCGCCCCTCGCACAGTGACTGCTGGACATGGGCACCAGCGACCCCCGTGACCCAAAATGGAATAAACGGGTAAAGATAATGGATGGATGGATGGATGGCTGTGTGAGGGCCCTGCGATAAACCAGGGACTACTGGATTATTTTACATATGCAGCAACATACACGTCTAGACTGGACTACTACAATGGTTTATTGTCTGGGTGTCCAAATACTTCTTTAAAATGTCTTCAGTTGATCCAAAATGCTGCTGCCAGAGTCTTAACTGGAGTTACTGGGAGAGATCATCTCTCTCCAGTTTTAGCTTCTCTCCATTGGCTCCCTGTCCAATCCAGAATAGAATTCAAAATCTTACTTCTAACCTACAAAGCCCTCAACAACCTAGCTCCATCTTATATTACAGATCTTATTGTTCCATATTTTACTAACAGAGCACTTCACTCTCAGACTGCAGGTTTACTTGTGGTTCCTAGAGTTTCCAGCAGCAGAATGGGAGGAAGATCTTTCAGTTCTCAGGCTCCTCTCTTGTGGCACCAACTTCCTGTTTCTGTCCATGAGGCTGACACATTGTCCAGTTTGAAGACTGGGATTAAGACTTTCCTTTTTGATAAATCCTATAGTTAGGGTTGGCTTGTGTTTCCTGAGCTGTCCCTTAGTTCTGCTGCTATAGGCTTAGACTGCTGGAGGACAAACTGACCTCGTTTCTTCAAATGATAGTTATAAATCAATATTTTGTATTTGTAATTATTTCTATCTTAACAAGTTTTACTTTTGTCTTTCCTCCTAGAGATCACCTGATCGCCTCTATTCTCCACCAGTCGTTCTGTGTCTGTTTCTCCTTCCTGTCCTCTGTTTCTCCTTCCTGTCCTCCGTTTCTACTTCCTGTCCTCTGTTTCTCCTTCCTGTCCTCCGTTTCTACTTCCTGTCCTCCGTTTCTCCTTCCTGTCCTCCGTTTCTCCTTCCTGTCCTCCGTTTCTCCTTCCTGTCCTCAGACCCAGCCGGTCGAAGCAGATGTCCGCTCGTCCTGAGCTGGTTCTGCTGGAGGTTTCTTCCTGTTAAAGGCAGTTTTCCTTCCCACTGTCTCCTTTGTGCTTGCTCAGGATGGGAGACTGTGATGAAGTGAAGATTCAACACGTCTACAGCTTCCTCACATAAATGGACTGTACTTATACAGCTCCTTTCCATCTTATTGAGATACTCAAAGCTCTTTACAACACTCTGTGCCTCATCTACCCATTCATACAGCTCTATACTAGATCTGTACAAAGATAATTGAACAAATCATTCTAAAGAGACTACTCAGTGCTTTTAGATCACATTCATACACCGATGGGACACACATCGGAGGCAACAAGGGGTTCAGTGTCTTGCCCAGGGACACTTCGGCATGTGACTGCTGTGGGGTTTGAACCCCCAACTCTTGCACTGGAGGACGACGGCTCTAACCACTCAGCCACAGCCGCCCCTAATGTATATAATAATGTAACTAATTGAACTTCTATGAATGTTTCTTGAGACGGCTTCTGTTGTGACTTGTAGAAATCAAGTGAACTAAGAGTCAGAGGATGAGCTGCTGATACACAGTCTAGTTCTTCTTAGATCTGATATCAAGTATTTACACCTTAAAGCTTCCTAAATGTTTATTATCATGCCTCAGAGACCTGCAGCCACCACGAGGGCACTGGTTGAAACTCTTTATTCAGGTGGACTACATTTCAAGTTCATTGAACTTCTAATAAAATATATATTTCAGTCCTATCTGCTCAAAAACAAAGTTTGTTTTTATGTTAGAGGTTCTACTAATCATCACTTGATAGGGGAAGCACACAAACAACACGTTTGGGACTGGAGGGGGTACCAGCAATATTTTAGGGGCGGTGTCGTACAAACCTCCGTGTTGCTCGCCTTCAGCACAGCAGTGATGGTGAGAGGGCTGAAGAGCTGATGGAGGGGGGCGGACAAACAACAGCTTCTCCCCCACAGCTCGGCGAGCTGCTCCAGCAGTTCACACATGGCAGGTTCTGACCCGGAGCTGGGACGGACAAGAACCCCGGCGTGTTCGCCACAACACAAGGATCGCACCGGCAGCTCTCCAGACACTGAAGAAAAGACAAGGTCCAGGCTGGTGAAACACACGAGAACAGCTTCATGTAGGACACCACGTGTACCACTGACAGACATGGGTCTGTGAACATGTAGGAGGTCAGGATCCTGATCGGAGCTCACGCAGGACGCTCGAACAGTCCCAGGAGCTCCACGTCTCCTTTCATGACACTTGCTTAAAGGTGACCACACACCTGGACTAGTCTACGATGAGGCCATGCTGATGGGATGGAGCCTCCACCGGGTGAAACATACATCCATCCATCCACCCACTCACCCATCCACCCACCCACTCAATCCATCCATCCACCCACTCAATACATCCATCCATCCACCCACTCAATACATCCATCCATCCACCCACTCAATCCATCCATCCACCCACACACCCACTCAATCCATCCATCCACCCACTCAATCCATCCATCCATCCATCCATCCACCCACTCAATCCATCCATCCACCCACTCAATACATCCATCCACCCACACAC
>NC_056518.1:34918800-34920933 GCF_014905685.2 Nematolebias whitei | reverse complement strand
CCATCCATCCATCCATCCATCCATCCATCCATCCATCCACCCACCCACTCACTTACCCATCCATCCATCCATCCATCCACCCACTCATCCATCCACCCACTCATCCATCCATCCATCCACTCACCCACTCAATCCATCCATCCACCCACTCATCCATCCATCCACCCACTCACCCATCCATCCATCCATCCATCATCTTCCTCTAGTTCGGGACTCAGGTCTTGGGGCAGCATCTTGAGCAGGGAGGTCCAGACATCTCTCTCCACAGCCTCTTCCAGCTCTTCTGGGAGGACTCCAAGGTGTTCCCAGGTCAAATGAGAGACTTATAGTCTCTCCAGTGTGTCCCGAGACTTCTCCAGGGTCTCCTCCCAGTTGGACATGCCTGAAGCACCTCCCTAGGGAGGCGTCCAGGGAGCATCCTTACCAGATGAACCACCTCAACTGGCTCCTCTGGATGTGGAGGAGCAGTGGTTCTACTCTGAGTCTCTCCTGATAACTGAACTTCTCCCCCTGTCTCTAAGGGAGAGTCCAGCTCATGAACAAAACCCTGAGATACTTGAAGTCCTCCACTTGAGGCAGAACCTCACCCTCGACCTGAAGACAACAATCTACTCTTTTCTGACTCAGGACCACGGCCTCAGATCTGGAGGAGCTAAACATGTTCTAAAACTTGTCTCTACTTTGAAGTGCCTGTGAGATCAAATTCTTGTGATAAATAAGACTTCATTATTGTAAGGACAACATTAATAACATTTTGAAAACTATTAAATCACATGACTGACATGAACAATTGTTGAGACGTGCAGTACAAATAGGGATGTGCGATATTATCGGACGATATTAGTGTTAACGTTCAATATCGGACATTGCTCGTTCCATTAAAATAACTTGCCGATATAAAAGGCGCCGTTCTTGCCTGCAGCAACGTGATGATGCTACAGCAGCAGCGCAGTGCCATGACGTCACATGCATCTACCCGATCTCACGGCACAGAGAGGAAAATTCAAAATGGCAGCCGTGTGGAAGTTTTATTTTTTGTTGGGGAGGATGTTGGATTCCAAAGATTTATGGACTACACTGAGCCTGGCTACATCGTCCCCAGTCAGAGATATTTTTCCAACGTAACGTTAGCCGAGTTACCAGCCGTCACTTCCGACGTCACTGAGAAGCTAACAGCTGATAGCACGACTTGTTGGGTGAGTTTTACCACAGACATTCGGACGTCGTGTTAGCCCCATTAGCATGATTAAGTCTTATGACACAGTGGACACACAAACACTTTGAACTTAAAAAGGCTGTCCTTCATGCACAGGAGTGCAGAGGATCCCACACTGCAGCTATAGGAACCTGCAACAAGCCTCCACAGGTGAGACAGCATCGCAGGTGACTAATGCTAATAAATAACATTTAACACTTTTCATTTAATAGAAGTTAAAGTGCTGTTACTGAATATATGTCACCAGCTCTTACAGCTGTTGCACAGTTTTGTAGCAAATAAGCCTAAATAAGATGCTGTGTTCTGACCCTCATCTGATCCAGATGTTGTGGAAGGACCTGGAGCAGCAGTTAATGTGAGGAAACCACCAACATCCAGAGGTGAAGCTGTTCTGAAGGGAGGAATGGGATCAAAGTTCATCCAGCTGGTGAGCAGGACTGCCCAACAGCAACGTTTAGTTGCAGTTATGGCTGCGGGTGGAGTGGGGGGTGGGGGGTCACACCAGGTACTGAAAGCAAAGGTTCACATGCACTTTTACCACTCACAGATAAATATTAGAGGATCATTTTGCTCAATAAATAAATGAGCACGTTTGATATTCACTCCCCTTTGTTTAGCTGGGTTCTACTCTTAGGACTTGTGTGAACATCTGCAGATGTTTTCGGTCTGACTGATGCAGAAATATAGAAAACAGAAGGAGTTCACAACCTTTAAGCACCTCTGTATTTGCAGCCTTTTGTTGTTCTGTCAGCTGTGTTGCTGCCATCCAATTCCAAATTAACCCAGGTCTTCAAAAAACTTGTACAATGTTTTAGTTTCCAACATTTGTCAGTCAGGTCGTCTGGACAGTTTCTTTTTTTGTGCTGGAAAGTTTCTCCTTCCATCCAGAAGGCTTCATCAGTCAAGGAAACACACAA
>NC_056518.1:34912628-34918700 GCF_014905685.2 Nematolebias whitei | reverse complement strand
ACAGATGTTTGAGCAGTACATCACAGACAGATGTTTGAGCAGTACATCACAGACAGATGTTTGAGCAATGCATCACAGACAGATGTTTGGGCAGTACAGCTGTGTACCTTTTTGCACGCCAGCGTGTCTCGGGCTCTCTGTAGCAGACTCTTGAGCTGGGGGGCAGTCGGCAGCTCCTCGTCGGTCCTGGGGCCCACAGCGATGCTCAGCAACTCCTGTGCTCCAAATTAAAAGCAGACATTCAGTTTAGTTAAAACCAAGGTTGATTTTTTTTCTTTTTTTTTTGGGGGGGGGGGGGGGGGGGGGGGGGGGATATGCCTTTAAACAGTTCTGATTAAAATCAAACTAAATGATCAAAACATCCTCTACTTATGTTAACTAGAAGGAGGCGCACGACGACGGCACTCGTCTTGAACAGAGTTGTCCTTGCGAGGACACACGGTCACAGCAGATGCTTACACAGATGTTTCATTGAAGCCCGGCTGCAAGAATCTGCACCGGAGTGTTCATATTATAAGATAATAGTTTATATGTGCTCATCAGCTCCCACAGGCCTGATGACCTCGACCTCCCCGCTGTACATGCAGGCTCCTCCTCTCTGATCGAGCTCTGAACTCACTCATGGTTCAACATTCGTTTACATTAAAAGTCATGATAATAAAGAAGATAGTTCAATAATAAAACCTAGAAATGGAAGAAACAGATTTTCACTGATTAAACTTTTAATCTGAAAGTCACAGGAAGTACCGTGCACAGGCGTGTGCAACCTTCAGCTCCACAGCCACATGTCACTGTTCAGCTCCTCTAAGTCAGACGATGAAATAAATAAATTAAAACCGGAGTTCACCTGCTCAAACATCTGCAGCAGAATTCAATAAGTAAAGTGGGCGGGACTTGTTTGTGTGAACTCAGTTTTAATTAAACTAGTGGACATACAGTTATTATGGCAGCTGTAACATGTCCACAGCCTCCCACAGAGAAGGTTGCTGGATTGAATCCCAGCCTGGGATGCTTCTGGGTGGCGTTCGCATGTTCTCTCCGTGCATGGATAGTTTTCATCCGAGTACTCCGGTTTCCTCCCTCAGACCAAAAATGTGCACGTCTCACAGCAAGGCCCACTACTCTCAAAGTCAGGGAACCAGTTTCATCTGAGTTGGACGAGGAGGGTTTATCAATCAGTTATTGGAGGAGTTAGCCAAAAATGAAGATGCTGCTGCTCATTCTGACCATCACCGTGTCAACCAGACCTCCATCAGGGACATTAGGACGTGCTGGACTTTGGCCTTGACATTCAATATCTGCTAGAGGACAAAAAGTAACTGGTGTCGGGTCAGGGTGCTGCTGCGGCGCTGGTGGACCAAGACGACACTTCTTTACTCCTCTCTTTACCAGCGTGCAGCTGAGAAACTGGACAAGGGTTGGCTCCTCCCCCTGCACAAAAAATGGCATGGTGCATGGGTTTGATCTCCTTGTGGAGCCGGCGGTCAAAAAAACTGTTGGTCTATGTTTCCAGACTTAGTCCTGGAAGTGAGATCCTCCTGGAACAAAGTGCTGTGTACCCGCCTCACGGCTCAGGAGTATCTCAGTAATGGAGACATCCTTGGCTGCGTATTGGCCCAACTACACAACCATGAGCGAGTGGCCATAACCCTTCCACACAAGCACTGCAGGTTTGCTGCTGCTCAGCTGCAAGTGACCACCGCTCGTGCTCGGAGCTCCATCACCGTGCTCCAGACGTATTTGGCCATGTGTCTGGTGGTGCGTCGAGGAGTCCTCTGGTTCCTCTCTTAAACGAGGTCAGGATGACCAAAGACTACATGCTCTGTGTGTCCAGCTGTGCAGCACTCTCCCTGGGCTAAGGGATGCCATCAATGCCTATGGTTGACACTTTTCGATGTCCCAGACAGAGACATCTACATGGATGAACCGGTGGCGGTTGGTCTGTTGATGTCATCAGACAAGTAAAATCAGAGCTGAGGAAGAAGCAGACAAAAGCTCTTTGCTGCATCACCCCCAGACACAATGCCAGACCCAAGTCCTACATGAGCTGTCTGCACCACCGCCTCCACCAGACAGTGGTGCTGAAGCCTGAGCCAGCCAGCACAGCCCCCGTCATTCGCTGGAGCAAGGGTCCTCTTTCAAGTCTTCAGAAAATATCAAGGTCTATGAAGAGGACACGGTCCCACTTTAGAATGGGACATCTCCAGCAGCCGCTCTCCTCAGTTCCTAGATGTTGTTAAAAGAAGACGGGATGGTTCAGTGGAAAACAGATGTTGCTGCCATACAGAAAAATCAAAGTGACCTAAACTGATACATCTCACAAGGTTTAGTCAGGTCCTCTGGCTCAACAAGAAGAATCCATCCAGAGGACCTGACTAAACCTTGTTAGAATTAGCCACCTGCATTATTGAGCATCTCAAATGATACGATTTCTTAATTTAAGCATTTGATGTTTGCCATGTTCCACGCAGTGTTTGGTCCCCAACTCAGTTTTTATATTGTACACAACGTGCCAGCTTTGGGCGTGCTGTAGTTTGTGGATCAGCGTTGCATTCTTGCAATCCTGAGATTCAGGATGGAGCCTAAGTTGCATCAGGAAGGGCATCCCGTGTAAACAATTGCCCATTCTTGAATGTGAGTGGTTGATCCCTGCAGAAAGGAGCAGACGAAAGAAAACACAACACAACGCCCCCCATCTTTCACAAGCGGACTTTAAAAGGTTTAATTACATAAAGGTTGTGGTTTTGTCTCAAGACTTCTGGCTGCAGCTTAGTTCTTCTTGTCAAAGGTTGAGACTTGTTTTCATTTTATTTTCATAAATATGGGGAAAAGTCTGTTCTGTATTTTTCTATACAAAAAGTGTCAATCCCTTGTTTGGCTCCATGCACACTTGAGTTGGGAACAATGACTGAAGTGGCACTTTTCAACATAAAGGTTGCAGAGCCCTGACGTAGAGTCTAATCTAATAAAGGTCAAGCATACCTTAATCTCAATGAGGATGTCTGAGGGTCGTGAACAACGGTGCTGACAGAGAGCAGGACAGTCCAGCACTCGTTCATTTCCTTGTTTTTTCTTGGGAGTTGTTGACTCGTCAGGATTCACCAGTTCAGCCACATCACCGTCCACAGGGTCTGCAGCTCCAGGGCTCCCAGTAACCTTCATCACACGATCGTACCGGCTCTTCCACTCTCGTCTTACCAGAGCTTCACACAGGGAACAAAAGGACATTAAGAAACACGTCCTGAGGGGGCGACGTCGTTTCCTTTTCAGTTAGTTTGACTTTTGTTCTCTGAACTTGGAGCACTGGGCTGAACCCACTCACGTTGTTTTGTGACGCAGAAAAACCTGGAGCTAACCTCACACTGGCCTCACCGAGCCAATGATCATGCGTCCTGCAGTCGTCAACATTTACCTGCAATGTTGGCAGAAAGCCAGCTGCACGCTTTTTCAGCAGCAAGACGTTTGGTGATGTTTTCAGACGTTGTCAAGACCTGAAGAGAAATTGTGAGATGAGTCATGAACATAGAACAAACCAGTGAACTCTGTGACTTTTGCTCCACTTGGTTTCATTCTTCTTTTAGATACATGAAGTTATTGATCTCGACATCACCATCGATGTGGTCTCATCAGCGAGCAGTACACGTATGGCTTCAGGACTCTTCTCATTGCAGTACCTGCAGACAGGAGATAAATGACCAAACGTTCTATTAAAGTTGTGAAAGCCTGCTGGTTCTGGATGAACAGACTTCTGGAAGGTGTTCAAGTACCTAGTGGCTTTGACCAAGGCCTCCAGACCAGCGTCACACAGCTGAGCACAGATGGACTCGTTCAACTTTGAAGAATTTGAGTTTGGAAACTCCAGTCCATCTCTGAGCATCTTCTCTCCTTGGTCTACCAACTCTTGCACCAACGTAGCTCTGTTCAAAACACCCAAAAAAAGATATACGTGAAGCAGATGAGCCTGGAGGAGTTCACCACAGTCACCATCTAAAGCTGCTGCGTCCTCCACAAGAACTAAGAAAAGGGCTCCATCTCCACGGCCTGTGAGACGTTTTGCTTCCCACAGCCCTGATTCAGGAGTTCTTGCAGCTTGTTCTTGACACATCATCTGGGCAGAACATTTTTCTTGTGTGGTGTCCAAGAACTATTCTGTTTTGTCAGAAGATTTGGAGTGGAAATGGTAACATACAAGCCGAGGACTTCCTAGATGTTCTGCTCACGACTTTTCCAGTGAAGTATGAAATGTCATGGCTGGAATCTGTTCTTGTTCTTGCCACTGCAAGAAGACAAACACTTTTCTCAGTTCTTGCAGAGTATGCAACAAGCTAAAATGCAACACGTTTAGCTCTAAGGGTGGAACTGCACTGGGCTGCAACGGTCAGAAAAAATAACTCCTGCAGGAGTCAGAATACAGCCGTACTACTCCAGATACTAAAGTATTGATTACAGATACTAAATACAACTAACCAGAGTTACAGGATGATTAATGAGGCAGTTTTTCTTCCCACTGTCGCCTTCATGGTTGCTCAATATGACAGTTCTGTGATGGAGTTGAACTCAAAGCTGCTCCTCAGATAAATAATGTTAATTATTATTTTATACATGAACGTTCCTGTTCAGTCCCTGAGACGACTGCTGTTGTGACTTGGAGCTGAAGAAATAAACTGAACTGATCAGTGCAGTTTGAGTCTCTCCATTCCAAAATATACAACGATGAAGGACAAGTTAAAGTAAAGGATTAACAGGATTACGTGATCTGGCAGTCAGTGACTTGAAAATCCATGACTCGTCACATGCCGCGACCTTCGACCTCTGATACTAACTTCATGTGTTTGACAGCGTTGGATCCAACCCTCTCGGCCACAAACTCCACCGTGCGGCGCAACGATGGAGGCTGATTGTGAAAGAAGGCTTGCTCCAGATCCACCTGTCACATTAAATCAGTTGGTTCAGACACATTCAAGCAAATCAGCGTCTTTGAAGACGTGCACGCTTGCTGCCAGCTCACCTGCAGTTTCTGCTGCAGTCTGTTTGCAGCCGGCGTGCCCTTGAGCTCAGCAGAAGTGGGCGTAATCTTGCGGATAATTCCTCCACTCCTGGCTGTGCTGCCAGACACAAAAGCAGCGAGGAGCTTACGAAACTCATCTGAAGGAAACAAGACACAACATTCATCCACTGCTTTTTATTGTCCAGCCTCGTCTCATTTATATTATTATATTAATATTATATGAATATACATATATACATATATAAATATATATATATACATATATATTTTATATACATATATATATATACACATACATACATATATATATATATACATATATATTTTATATACATATATACACATACATACATATATATATATACATATATATTTTATATACATATATATATATATATACACATACATACATACATATATATATACAGATATATATATTATATATACACATATATACATATATATACACATATATACATATACAAATATACATACATATATATACATATATATATATATGTATATATGTATGTATATATATGTATATACATATGTATGTATATATATGTATATACATATATATATACATATATCATGGTGCACTAAGATTCATAACTGGCTGTGATTATCGTACCCACCACTGCACCCAGTATTCACTGGTTAACTGGACATCATTAACTTCACACATACTCTCCCACTGGTACATTTTCATCTTTAAATCACTTCTTGGTCTGCTGCCTTCATACATCTCCTCCTACATGTCTCTGTGTGAGTGCAGCTACGGAGTGCGCTCTCAGGACATTATTACCTGCAGTGTTCCCTCAGTGAGGACTGAACTAGACAAAAGGACCTTCTCCTACTCCGCTCCTGTTTCCTGGAATATCTTACAAAAAGATTTGAAGCTCTCGACCTTTGACCTCTCTAAGTGGCTTTAAGAATCTGTTGGACTCCTGGCAGGGACCAATGCAGACATGTTCCTGTTTTTAGTTTTCTACATTTGTCTCGGAATCTAGCTGTTTTTTTGGTTTTGTTACCTTTTTCCTTTTAGCCATCCTATTTGTTAA
>NC_056518.1:34907928-34912528 GCF_014905685.2 Nematolebias whitei | reverse complement strand
CAGATTATATTAAATTAATCTCTTTCCTACACACACTACCTCGTTATGACAAAGTGAAAAAAGATTTGAGATTTTATGAAGTTAATTAAAAATAGAAATCTAATAAATCACATGCACGTAAGTGTTCACAGCCTTTGTTTAATACTTTGTTGATCCACCTCTGGCATCAGTCGTGTCCTCCAGTGTTCTTGAAGATGATGTCACGAGCTGAGCACACCTGTCTTTAGACAGTTTGTCCCATTCTTCTGTGCAGAACTTCTCAAGCTCCAGCAGGTTGGATGGAGACATCTGTGCAGTCATTTTCAGATGTTTCCAGAGATGTTCAATCAGATGGATTCTGTCTTGGCACTGCCAGGACCTTCACAGAGTGGTCCGGAAGCCCCTCCAGGACCTTCACAGAGTGGTCCAGAGTGCTCTGGAGCAGGTTTTCATCCAGGATGTCTCTGTACATTTCTGCATTCATCTTCTATCCTGACAGTTCCTGCTGCTGAAGAACATCCCCACAGCATGATGCAGCCACCACCATGCTTCACTGTAGGGATGGTGTTGGCCTGGGATGAGCTGGTTTCCTCCAAACATGACACCTGACCTCACACAAAGAGTTCAATCTTTGTCTCATCAGACCAGAGAAGGTTGTTCCTCCTGGTCTGAGACCTTCAGGAGCCTTTTGTCAAACTCCAGACGGGCTGCCATGACTTTAGTCTGGCCACTCCACCATACAGCCCTGATTGGTGGATTGCTGCAGAGATGATTGTCCTCTTGGAAGGTTCTCCTCTCTGCACAGAGGAACGCTGAAGCTCTGACAGAGTGACCATCAGGTTCTTGGTCACCTCCCTGACTAAGGCCCTTCTCCCCCGATCGCACCGGCTCTATGAAGAGTCCTGATGGTTCTAAACTTCTTCCATCTATGAGTGATGGAGGCCACTGTGCTCATCAGGACTTTCAAAGCAGCAGAAGATTTCTGCATGGTTCCCCAGATGTGTTCCTCAGCACAATCTGGTCTCAGAGGTCTACAGACCTTGGACTTCATGCTTGATGTTTGTGCTGTGGGACCTTCTATAGACAGGTGTGCGTCTTTCCACATCAAGTCCAATCAGCTGAAGTTACCACAGGTGGACTCCATTTAAGCTGTAGAAACATCTCAAGGATGATTAGTGGAACATCTGAGCTCAATCTGAGCTTCATGGCAAAGGCTGTGAATACTTACGTAAATGTGATTTCTTATTGTTCGATTGTTAATACATTTGCTAAAATGTCACATTGTTTCACTTTGTCACAACGAGTGTGTAGAACTCTGAGGAAGAGGTTCGGTAGTTTGGAAAAAGGTTGGAACAAAGAAAATGTGGAAAAGGTGAAGCTCTGTGAAGACTTCTGGATGTTCTGTACATCCCGAGAGTTTCATTTAAACAATTCAGTGGTTCATTAAATATTTCGCTGACAGAGGAACGGCTCAGCATGCCGAAACGTTAGCAGCTGCAGTGAATGTTGGAGATGACTCCCAGTTACTACCGCAGCAAATGTTGCTACATTATCAGCAACACCGACTGATTTGAAGCCATTTTTGTAATTTTCAAGGTTTGATAGTCGTGGCCATCTTAAATCAAATTGTTTTAATTGTTAGTTATTTGCAAGTTTACATCCAGTGAGTACCTTCTGCAGGTTTTGATCAAATCTGTGCAGTGGTGCATCAGATCTTCTGCCAACCAACAGACAAAAACATCTTTGGATGATGGGACGATAGTTATTTAGTTTTTTTACCTTCTATTGAACATGAAATTATTCTTTCAAGTGTTTAAGTGGAAGAACGTGTCATTTAGTTAACAAATTAAAAATTCAAGTCTGCTCTTTCCCAGATGTGTAAAGGCCCTCGTGTGATCAGCTCCTCTGTAGATACGGCTGATGCTGACCTGCTCGGCATGCTGGGAGCTGATTGCCTGGGTCGTCTCAAGCGTCTGGAAGAACGTCTCGTTCAGCCTCAAGGAGTTGTTGGACCATGTCCTCCTCCTTCTTTTCCTGGTCACCAAGAGTTCTTCAAGGACTTTATACAGGCAGCCAGCTGGTGAGACAAAACATCAGTTTTTTTTCATTCGTTCAACCTTTATTTCTACAAGTTGGTCTCATTGAGGCACGAGGACTCGTTTACAACAGACACCTGATTTTAACAAAGAACTAAAGAGGAACTAACAAGAGTAGACAATCATGAAAACGCTTATAAAATGATCTCTCTCTATGGGGAGCACAAGCCAGTGTATCTCGTGCTGGTCCCAAGCCTGGGCACTTGTTGAGGGTTGTGTCGGGAACGGCATCTCATGTTACAGAATTTTGCCAAAACTAACATCTGAGTTCATCTAAACAGCACCATACCGGATCGGTCAAGGCCCGGGTTAACGACGACCGCCACCGGTGCTGTTGACAAACAGGGTGCCGGTTGAAATTGTGCTTCTGTTAGTTGAAGACCACGAGGAGGGAAACATGTCAGGAGACAGAGGGAGAAGAGGAAAGTGAAGAATTTAGGACTGAGGACTTCCGGCTGAATGGCGGTGGAGTAAGTTGTGTCTTGGTGTGCTCCTGCGGGGTTGGCTTTTTTTTTTCGATTATTACCTGGCACTTTTTCTTGACTTCGACCTCAAACGATAATTAATCTTTATATTGAACACTATCTTTTTTTGTTTGGTCACTAAAATGCCACCAAAGCCTGCTAAAGGAGGAAATTTGATCCAGTCTCACCTGCGGCCTGCTCCTCGACCTGTGCCGAGTCATCTCCTGTGTCAGAGGCAGCGGCCCAGGCCGCTACAGTTAGCGATGCCAGCAATCTAAAAAGGAGCTACTTGCGGCTCTTAGGGATGACTTTACAGCTACACTCAAAGTGGAGTTTCATGCTGTTCTTGGTGAAAGTCTCTCTTCGATTAAGTCCGAGCTGCTGTCCTTCAAAAAGGAACTGTCCTCTGGTCTATCCGCGGTGCAGGAGAGTTTTACGGGGCTAAACGTAACGGTTGCTGAGATGGAGAGATCCCTATCCACCTGCACTGATGACATTGTTAGCCTCCAGAAAAAAGTGGACAGCCTTACTAAAACTGTTGCACAGTTGGAGGATAAATGCGATGACTTGGAGTCCCGGTCCCGGCGTCAGAACATCCGCATCATTGGTGTCCCGGAGCATGACCCTTTATCGGCTTCGACGGCTGCGGTCTCTCGGTTGCTAAAGGAGGCTTTTGGTCTCGCGGAGGAGCCGCTGCTGGACCGCGCTCACCGTATCCGAATCCCTAAACCCAAGGCAGATGAGCGCCCTCGCCCCATCGTAGCTAAGCTACATTATTACACTGACTGTCAAAATCCTGTCGAAGGCAAGGGAGCTGCAGCGGATCAAGGTGAACGGTATGACCATCTTCGTTTGCCCTGATTGTACTGCCAAAACGGCGCGGGCAGCCTTCACGGATTGCCGTCGCCGGCTCCGTGGCATTGAGGGGGTCCGGTTCGGTTTGCTCCATCCGGCCCGGTTGCGAATCACCCATGATGGATCTACACGGGTCTTCACCTCTCCTGAGGAGGCTAATGGCTACACCGGATCGATTGTCAAGTGAGAACTATAACTAGAAGAATTTGTTTCATAAGGGGGAAGCAAGTTTAAAAAAAAAAACAGACTGTTTTGAAATAGTTGCTGCTTACTTGTGTAATTCAAATTATGTTCTCCGCAGGTGTTCTTGGTTTCCTAAAATAGTGCCTATTGTATATTTTAATTTTCTCTCTATGTTGCTAGTTCTACAGGAGTCGCCTAGCACTTGGGTGTTTTTCTTTTTGTTGCGCTGTTTGGCTGTAAGGATAAGTTTCCTAGTGGCTCCTGTTGGAGTCTGCACGGTTCCTTCGTTTGGGGAAGGACAGAGTGCAAGCAGGGGCTGGGAAAAATGGTTGTGTATGTTTATGCTTTCTTTCTTTTTTTTATTTTTAATTTTAATTTTTTTCCTCTCTATTTCTACTTCTGGTGCGGGGGGGGGGGGGGGGCTGCAATATCTTTCAACTTCTGTTGTAAACAACTGGTCACATGTCCATTGATTTGAAAGCTTCCTCAACATCGTCTGCTGTTAGATTCCTAAGTTGGAATGTTAAAGGTCTTAACAATCCTGTGAAGCGATCTAAATTAAATTCTCATGTGAAACGTCTAGATCCTGACGTAGTACAGGTCCTTCTCAAAAAATGAGCATATTGTGATAAAGGTCATTATTTTCCATAATGTAATGATAAAAATGAAACTTTCATATATTTCAGATTCATTGCACACCAACTGAAATATTTCAGGTCTTTAATTGTTTTAATACTGATGATTATGGCATACAGCTCATGAAAACCCAAAATGCCTGTCCCAAAAAATTAGCATATTTCATCCCACCAATGAAAGACAAGTGTTTTTAATACAAAAAACACCAACCTTCAAATAATCATGTTCAGTTATGCACTCAATACTTGGTCGGGAATCCTTTTGCATGAATGACTGCTTCAATGCGGCGTGGCATGGAGGCAATCAGCCTGTGGCACTGCTGAGGTGTTATGGAGGCCCAGGATGCTTCGATAGCGGCCTTAAGCTCATCCAGAGTGTTGGGTCTTG
>NC_056518.1:34905498-34907828 GCF_014905685.2 Nematolebias whitei | reverse complement strand
TATAATATGTTGTATTATAATACAACATATTATAGTATAATATAATATGTTATATTATAATATAATATAATCTATGTAGATGTTGTAAATCATGTCAGGGATCAGAGTGAGTGTTGGGGGATGACTCTCAGCTACTACCACATCAAATGACAGTTCAATATCTGTAAAAGTGACTGAATTTTAGGCATTTGTGCGTTAACTATGATTAATTAACTGTGGCGGCCGTCTTGAAATGGATCGTCTCCAAAAGTGAATGTGTTGCAGATCATCAATCGATGACTACGGTCTGAAAATCTTTATTGTTTCGCCCACAGATAGAGTTGTCTTTAATAGTTAATGTCAAAGTTTGAGGAAATAAAATCTTGTGTGGTGCCCAGGATATGTTGTGTTAGGGACCATGCTGAGCTATGCCACCTCAACTTTTAGCTAAATATCTGTAAACTTGGAGTTCGAGTGTTTGTGGGTTTGCTACGGTTGCTTAGCTTGAATGTTGGTTGAGCCAAAAAGTAACAGATGCAGATGTGCAGCCAGTGACAGTTTGAGTCCAAGCCATCCACTGGCTCATCACATCAGACAGTCAGACATGGCAGAAACATCACAGCTGTTGAGCCGGCTGCGGCAGGTGATAATGTCGAATTAAATGATGTACCTGAAGCCACAGCTTCCACAGCATCTTTGCAGAGGAGAAGCTCTTTTCAAGTGAACCAGGTAAATGAGTCTAACCTGTACAGCAGTAGCAGCGCACCCAAAGCGTTCCTGTAGCAGAGAAGCAGAGGGCCAATGAAGTCCAACATGGAGAGGAACTCCACCAACCAGGGCACGGTCAAGATGGTCCGCTTCCTCCTCACACTGTTACTCAGCACAGCGCACACATCAAGAACCTGAGCTCTCTGTGGGGTGAAGAAAACAAACACAACGTGTCACAAAACGTTTGAGGCAAAGCACAAACAGGAAACACAATCAGAGGAAAATCATCCTCGTGTTGCTGCTCATATACATATGACCATATCATTATCATAGAGCTGACAAAGTGACGGGTAATAATGTTTTTCACTGTGTCTGGCTTAGCTAAATATCTCATGAACCACTGGACAATTTAAAAAACCTTCCCAGGAAGCAATAACTGGACAATGTTTTTTAACTCAATCCACTTCAACATGGCTGCCAAAGCTATTTGCTCTTAGGTAATATAAAAATGATAGGGATGCACGATATTATCAGCATGGTCTCTGTATCGGCCGATATTAGCAATAAAGTGAAATATCGGACATTCCATTAAAATAACTCGCCAGTAGAAAAGGTGCTGTTTACACACACACGCACGCACACACACACACCAGGTCCGTCTTGAAAACGAGTCCTCGTGACTCGATGGGACTAAGCTGTAGAAATAAAGGTTGAATGAATATGGTCCAGGCTCTACTTTAAAGAAGGCTACACGGGTAAATTAAGTGAGTGAAAAGAGCGGATGCACATCATGGTTCACATCACCTTGCTGCGCAGAGCTAAACACGTCTCGTGGATCTCTCTGGATGGTCTCTCAGTGGTTTGGTAAGGGAAAAAGGAAATGAATCCCAGGAACTTTGCTAGAAGACGAGCCAGGAGCAGCACTGAGGAAAACCGCTGCTTCTCATCCTGTCAGAGGGTTTATTCATGACGGTAGTGGCAACATATGCAATTTTAGGAATAACTCCTGCTAAAATATTGTGCATTCTAAAGTCAAGTGTGCAAAGATATTGATCAGACCACAGACCTGCTGCTCCATGTCTCCATCTTCCTCCTCCTCCCCTCCATCCCCGATGGAAGCAGAAGGGCCGAGTATGGAAACCTCTTCCAGCTGGAGGAGTTGTTGACACAGACGGTCTTGGAGGTGCTGACTCAGCTGACAGCTGGAACAACGCGTGGGAAAATTATTGAAAAGAAACACTCAAACGGACTACATTTCTCTCACACATGCACTATACCCACTGTCCCTCCTCCGGACATGTCCAAACCACTGTCCCTCCTCCGGACATGTCCAAACCACTGTCCCTCCTCCGGACATGTCCAAGCCACTGTCCCTCCTCCGGACATGTCCAAACCACTGTCCCTCCTCCGGACATGTCCAAACCACTGTCCCTCCTCCGGACATGTCCAAACCACTGTCCCTCCTCTGGACATGTCCAAGCCACTGTCCCTCCTCCGGACATGTCCAAACCACTGTCCCTCCTCCGGACATGTCCAAACCACTGACCCTCCTCCGGACATGTCCAAGCCACTGTCCCTCCTCCGGACATGTCCAAGCCACTGTCCCTCCTCCGGACATGTCCAAACCACTGTCCCTCCTCCGG
>NC_056518.1:34902501-34905398 GCF_014905685.2 Nematolebias whitei | reverse complement strand
TCCTCCGGACATGTCCAAGCCACTGTCCCTCCTCCGGACATGTCCAAACCACTGTCCCTCCTCCGGACATGTCCAAACCACTGTCCCTCCTCCGGACATGTCCAAGCCACTGTGCCTCCTCTGAACATGTCCAAACCACTGTCCCTCCTCTGGACATGTCCAAGCCACTGTCCCTCCTCCGGACATGTCCAAACCATTGTCACTCTTCCGGACATGTCCAAACCACTGTCCCTCCTCTGGACATGTCCAAACCACTGTCCCTCCTCTGGACATGTCCAAACCACTGTCCCTCCTCTGGACATGTCCAAACCATCTCAGTGTGTCCTCTCTAACTTTATCTCCCAGTTGTTCAACCTGTGCTGTACCTCTGATGATCTCATTCCTAATCTTCTCCATCCTTGTCTCTCCTATGGAGAACCTCAACATCTTCATTTCTGACACTTCCAGTTCTGTCTCCTGTCTTTTTGTCCATGTCTCTGTCTCCTGTCTTTTTGTCCATGTCTCTGTCTCCAGACCATACAACATAGCTGGTCTCACCACTGTCTTGTAAACTTTCCTTTGTCCTTTGCCGACACCCTTTTGTCACAAATCACTGCTGAAACTTTTCTCCATCACTCCATCCTGCCTGGACTCTCTTCTTCACCTCTTTACCACACTCCCCATGTTCCTGGACAGTGGACCCCAAGTCCTTGAAGTCCTGCACCTTTGTGATCTCTGCTCCTTGTAGCCTCACTGTTCCACCTCCTCCCTCTCATTCACACACATGGACTCTGTCTTACTACGGCTGACTTTCATTCCTCTTCTTTCAAGTTCATATCACCACCTCTCCAAGTTCTCTTCCACCTGTTCTCACCACAGATCACAATGTCATCTGGAAACATCATCGTCCACGAAGATTCCTGCCTGACCTCATCTGTTAGTCGGTCCATCACCAGAGCAAACAAGAAGGGGCTCAAAGCTGATCCTTGATGCACTCCCACCTCCACCTTGAAGCTATGTGTCACTACAGCACATCTCACCACTGTCCTGCTGTCCTCATACATGTCCTGCTGTCCTCATGCATGTCCTGCTGTCCTCATGCATGTCCTGCTGTCCTCATACATGTTCTGCTGTTCTCATACATGTCCTGCTGTCCTCATACATGTTCTGCTGTTCTCATACATGTCCTGCTGTTCTCATCAAAGTTTGGTGCATAAATGTTCACTAATAAAACAGGGGTATGGAACAGACAGCCTGTAATTATAAGAAATCTGCCATTTGTATCCCTCATCATTTTAGATGCTGTAAAATGAACCTTCTTATTAAATAATATGGCTACTCCTCTAGCTTTTAGAGTTGAAGCCCGAGTGGTAAATCTCTCCAACCCATGGATATTTGAGCCTGAACTGATTTGCATTCTGCAGATGCGTTTCCTGTAGAAATACAGGTCCTTCTCAAAAAATTAGCATATTGTGATAAAGGTCATTATTTTCCATAATGTAATGATAAAAATGAAACTTTCATATATTTCAGATTCATTGCACACCAACTGAAATATTTCAGGTCTTTAATTGTTTTAATACTGATGATTATGGCATACAGCTCATGAAAACCCAAAATGCCTGTCCCAAAAAATGAGCATATCATGAAAAGGTTCTCTAAACAACTATTAACCTAACCATCTGAATCAACGACGTAACTCTAAACACCTGCAAAAGATTCCTGAGGCTTTTAAAACTCCCAGCCTTGTTCATTACTCAAAACTGCAATCATGGGTAAGACTGCCGACCTGACTGCTGTCCAGAAGGCCATCATTGACACCCTCAAGCAAGAGGGTAAGACACAGAAAGAAATTGCTGAACGAATAGGCTGTTCCCAGAGTGCTGTATCAAGGCACCTCAGTGGGAAGTCTGTGGGAAGGGAAAAGTGTGGCAGAAAACGCTGCACAACGAGAAGAGGTGACCGGACCCTGAGGAGGATTGTGGAGAAGGGCCGATTCCAGACCTTGGGGGACCTGCGGAAGCAGTGGACTGAGTCTGGAGTAGAAACATCCAGAGCCACCGTGCACAGGCGTGTGCAGGAAATGGGCTACAGGTGCTGCATTCCCCAGGTCAAGCCACTCTTGAACAAGAGAGTGCGTCAGAAGCATCTCGCCTGGGACTGCTGCTGAGTGGTCCAAAGTTATGTTCTCTGATTACAGTAAATTTTGCATTTCCTTTGGAAATCAAGGTCCCAGAGTCTGGAGGAAGAGAGGAGACACAGAATTCACATTGCTTGAGGTCCAGTGTCAAGTTTCCACAGTCACTGGGGTGCCATGTCATCTGCTGGTGTTGGTCCACTGTGTTTTATCAAGGGCAGGGTCAATGCAGCTAGCTATCAGGAGATTTTGGAGCACTTCATGCTTCCATCTGCTGAAAAGCTTTATGGAGATGAAGATTTCATTTTTCATCACGACCTGGCACCTGCTCACAGTGCCAAAACCACTGGTAAATGGTTTACTGACCATGGTATTACTGTGCTCAATTGGCCTGCCAACTCTCCTGACCTGAACCCCATAGAGAACCTGTGGGATATTGTGAAGAGAAAGTTGAGAGAACAAGACCCAACACTCTGGATGAGCTTAAGGCCGCTATCGAAGCATCCTGGGCCTCCATAACACCTCAGCAGTGCCACAGGCTGATTGCCTCCATGCCACGCCGCATTGAAGCAGTCATTCATGCAAAAGGATTCCCGACCAAGTATTGAGTGCATAACTGAACATGATTATTTGAAGGTTGGTGTTTTTTGTATTAAAAACACTTGTCTTTCATTGGTGGGATGAAATATGCTAATTTTTTGGGACAGGCATTTTGGGTTTTCATGAGCTGTATGCCATAATCATCAGTATTAAAACAATTAAAGACATGAAATATTTCAGT
>NC_056518.1:34899012-34902401 GCF_014905685.2 Nematolebias whitei | reverse complement strand
TGTTAGGGCAATAATAATCTGCTGTTAGGGTAATAATAACTGGTAAGGTTGGAGACAGTTTTGGAACTGACAGAACAAAAGAAAAATAGTACTCACTGAAACTGATTCTCCAGAACCTTCACTGCAAAAAAGACACAGTTGTGTGTTTGTCTCAGGTAACATCTTTCTAGAACATCTGTGAATAAAAAAGAACAAATATTTTTGTTTAAGGCTAATAATGGTAGTGACAATAAAAGGCATTCATTCAAAAGGCAGATTACTCACCTGAACTGACTCCACACAACCCTCCCTCCTCTTCATCACAGTGTGCATGAGACGACCGAGAAGTCAGCAACTGCATCACAAAGAAAAGCTCCAAAAAAATATTTGGCACCAAGTTTTCTGTAAAACACAGAATCACAGAAACGGAGTTAACATTTCAAGTTTTCCTTTCCATAAGTTTTACTTGCAGGCATCAGACTGTTAGCTTGACATATTCACTGTACTGTGCACAGTTGTTCTGGAGACAGCCTCAGCTTGTTCTCAAGTATTTCTTTACATTTCTGAAGCATTAACTTCACCCTCCATCTTTACAAGCCTTTCAGGGCTGCTGCAGAGAAGCACTCGACCACGGAGTATTCCACATCCTGTTCTAGTCTACATTTTTATGAATATTTTCTAAATAATTTTCTCTTTGCCACTGTCCCATAAAGCTTTGACTGGTGAAGAACCAGTTCCGGCTAAAGCTTGTAAGCCCTTGACATTCAAAGGTGTGGTGGTGAACCCCTCACTGGTCTTATTCCTGCAGGACGGCCTGCTCCTGATAACGTCCACACACGTCCCATATTCCTTTCATTTCTTCATGAAGGATTTAACAGAACTCATGAGGACGTTTAGGGCCTTGGAAAGCCTTTTGTGTTTACAGTGACGTTTTTTTGTGACCGGTACACTGAAAATAGATTTACTTGACAGATTTACAATACTTATTATAAATTATATTACATTTCTTTAGTCAAACTCAGCCGTCTGTAAATATGTACCACTAGTCATTACACCACCTCGTGACCACTTACCAGAAATGCACGTACTGTACACTTCCACTAAAAGCTCCAGTTCTGACAAGAATGTGACTTTGGATAGTTCAGGAGAAGTTGTTTGCATGTCTGGTGCAACGTTAGAGCCTGTTCTGCCTCCTGTTTTGGTGGGGGTGCAGGGATCCAAAGCAGACGGCAAAGGAGAGGTGACGTTCTGGGCTCGCTTTGTTCTAGAAATGAGAGATTTGACACCATGAAGCAGGAGAGACCCACAAGCACAGTGCAACAACTTCACATGCCGTTACAAGTGCAAAGACCAGGAAAGCAAGGCCACTGGCAAACAAAATACAATCTTAAAAAGTCACAAGCAATTTGTGGTTTGAGCCTGAATAATGAGAATACATAAGCATGTCTGCTCCTTACTTCTCTTTTTTAAGTAATTCCCTTTCTTCTTTAAGGCTCATGTGACTCCCTGCAGTCACCAGTCCATCCGGTGTCTCTGCTCTTGACGCAGGGCTTGAAGTCTTGTGGAACGGGGTGGACGTGAAACATGTCTTTGGTTTGGAGTGTGGCCGATCCCCACTGACCGGTGTTGGGTTTATTCTTCTTGATGGCTTGGATATCCTGGAAGATCAAAAATGTTGTCAGTATTTTTTTAATAAACAACTAAATTAGTAGTTTATGAGAGTGGTGTGGACTCACGCAGAGGAAACAGGTGAGGATCCAACAGGAGGAAAGTCCTCCATGTTGCTGAAATTGAGCTGACCTAAAGATGGAGGGGAAAGCTGCTCACTTGTCCTGTTATACCCTCCTCCTCTGCCTGACCTCTTCCCTCCAGAATCCCATCGCCCAGTATCCTCACTGCTAGAGTCTCCACGTCCTCCTCCACGTCGGATTTGTCCCCCCACGGCTGAGCTGCCGCCACTCTTCTTGCGCCCCTTGTGCGACTGGAAAGTGGGGCTGTGCTGCACATCTGGAGGAGATACCATGTAGTCTCCAAGATAGACCTTGTGGCTGTGTCGGCGGTCAGAGCCCGACGGCCTGGAGGCAGGACTCCACGCCGTAGAGAAGGAGGGGCTGCTGAAGGCACCCACCCCGCTCAGACCTGAGCGACCAGCAGCATCCAACTCATTTGCAGGTGACGGAGACGAGGCAGGAGAAAACAGCTGCACACGGCTGGCACTGCCTGCAGGTCTGCACGTCATCTTCGCCGAGAAACCACCTGGACCCCGAGCAGCGGGTCTGGGATGACTGGGGGTCTTAGCTGGGGTGGCAGGCCCGTGTGGAAGCGCGTGACTGCTCTGCTCCCTCAGAAAATTTAAAAGGAAAGGAACAAATTCACGTCTGTGCACAGGGAACTCCGAGTCACTGTCGCTCTCCTTTGGAAGAGAGAAACAACTGTTAATAATGACAGATGAATAATTTAAAAAACACAAGTGACTCATATTAATTATCTGTTTAATCCACGGGAGACAGAAGGACACGAGTAACAAAGATCATGAGCTCAGCTCAGCTACTAGCTGCTACAACCCAGCTAACATCAGCGCATGCAGCTGTAATTAATGTTAAAGAACAGTACGAAGTACGAGATATTCGGCAATAAACATAAACATAAAAGCAACCCTTGCAGTTGAAAAGCAGCGGACATGGCAGCAGAACTGCAGCTAAATGTCTCCCGTTAGCTAACGGGAGACATTTAGCTGCAGTTCTGCTGGACTGCAGCTAAATGTCTCTCGTTAGCTAACGCGGACAAGTTTTGTTTACAATCACTTCTGCGATGTCACCTCGTGAAACACGACAGAAGAGCGCCTGCATGGAGGAAATGTGGCTCCGCTACTATTTACAACTGTTTCACACTCACCTCAACATTCTTCAACCAGCCTACGACCTTGGTAATGTCCACTTTCCGCGACAGAACACATTCCAAAAGAGCCGCCATTCTTGTCCGTAGATGCGCGGCAGGGGAAGCTGGGAGCCAGGGGCGGAGTCAGGGGCGGAGTCAGGATCTGCGCATGCGTACAGCAGTTTGGAGGGTTTTCTGTTTTTTTGGACAACTTTATTAAACACATTGAATGCACGTAAAGATGTAAAAGCCATTTGAAATTTTAGTGAAATTAATGTTTAATAGTTAAAGATGACGTTCTCTGTAGTATTTCATAACTTCACGGAACAAATACAAACGAGACAAAGAACATTTTCCAGCTCGCCATAGCAAAAGATGCAGTTAGTTTCAACATCAGTTGTGATGGACTGGAGACCTGTCCAGGTGTCTCTGATGGACTGGAGACCTGTCCAGGTGTCCCTGTGATGGACTGGAGACCTGTCCAGTTGTCTCTGATGGACTGGAGACCTGTCCAGGTGTCCCTGTGATGGACT
>NC_056518.1:34896699-34899002 GCF_014905685.2 Nematolebias whitei | reverse complement strand
TGTCCAGGTGTCCCTGTGATGGACTGGAGACCTGTCCAGTTGTCTCTGTGATGGACTGGAGACCTGTCCAGGTGTTCCTGTGATGAGACCTGTCCAGGGTGTGTGTGATACCTGGACATAGGCACCAGTGTCCGGTGTCAGTCCAAGGTCTCTCTTGTCAACGAGTCTTCGAGGCGTAGTGTGATTTATCTGTTTACACAAAGGCTGAAAAAATAGTGACCTGTGATCCTAAAAGGAAGACGTGGGTAAAAGATGGACGGATGTTCTAATGTTTCGTTTGGACATTTGTCCTCGAGTTTTCAGATTTAAAGTTTGGTCTTACAACTTGAGAATATAAATGAAAGTTTAAGTAAACTTCTAGCTGCTATAATGAAAGAGGCATCCATCCATCCATCCATCCATCCATCTTATTCCTCTGGTTCTGGACTCAGGTCTCGGGGGCAGCAGCTTCATAACCAGACATCTCTCCACAGCCTCTTCTGGGAGGACTCTGAGGTGTTCCCAGACCAACCAAGACACGTAGTCTCTGCAGTGTGTCCTGGGTCTTCCCCGGGGTCTCCTCCCAGTCAGACATGCCTGGAAATGGAAGAATTGCTCCTTATGATCGATCTTAATCTGTTATCTTTGAACTTCCTCAACAGGCTCTACTTGATGTGGAGGCATAGTGGATCTAGGACCCATGAAGACCCAGGACACGCTGGAGAGACTATGTCTCTCTGTTTGTCTCTGTTTGTCTGGGAACACCTCAGAGTCCTCCCAGAAGAGGCTGTGGAGAGAGATGTCTGGACCTCCCTGCTCTGATGCTGCCCCCCAGACCTGAGTCCAGAGCAAGAGGAAGATGATGGATGGGTGGATGGATGGATGGGTGGATGGATGGGTGGATGGATGGATGGACTGAAAGAGAACAATGTTGTTTTGTTTTTTTCCAACTGAAGAGATCTATATGTATTTCTTTAAAAACATTTGTAGTGAAATGTTTAGAACAGTATAAAGTTCACGACAGGATACACACGTCTTCTTCAGGGGTTGCCATGGTGAAGTCGCTCCCATGAACACTTAGTGGTTGTTTTACTCCGGACGTCCTTCCTGACACAACCACAGCCTCTGAGTGGAGCAGAGCTGCCATAGGGTGCCCGGGGGAGCGTGCCTTGCTCAAGGGCCCAGAGTTGGGCAGATGAGGGTGGAGGCAGGTGTGCTGCTTCACCTTTCACACGCACATTTTGATGTTGCTGGTACGGGGATTTGAAGCGGTGTCACAGGCCCACCTTCTGTAACCTCTGCACCCCCGCTCCTCCACAACAAGACGAATGAGCTGAACATTTTCATAGTGACTGGTTAAATCACACAAAACATGCAGACGTAATCTAACTGGGAACAAAGAGAAGGTAGCATGATGGTGCTAGTAGTGAATGATTGATCAGACAATAAGGAGCTCACATATATGTTGAAAGGCTTTTATTTACATGTCACACAGAAGGAGCAGAGCTGTATAAATGCTGTTACACGTTTGTCTGATGCTCAGAGTCATAGTGTGTCAACGATCCGCCTCTTCATGACAGAGTTATAAAAATAAAATACAAAAGAACTTTCAAACTAAAAGAAAACACTGTACAAGGCATAGATATGATACAAATGAAAGAACAAACAGAAATAATTACAAATATATACAAAGCAAAAGTCACACTTGTTACATTCTTTCTTTGAGACTGAACAGGTACATTAAAAAACATTAAATACTTTACAACACATAAAAACTCAAGCACAAGAACATTCTTAAAGTCCAGGAGTGGATAGGAAAGCGTCACAATCGACAGTTTCAGTAAAACATATGAAGTAAATGAACATTATGGCATGACACTAAAACTTGCTTTAAATGTTACATTTTTAAAGAAAGCAGCCAAAAAGTTGTTTTTTTGGTCTCTTGGTATAGGAACCACAAATACCAAAAAGGTACGCCACATGTACCCGTGGGCCACTTTTACAAGTGACTAAACTAATCTAAGCTAATCCTACAAACACACACCGCTTCCTTAGATTCAACCATGAGAATTACGGAAAAACCTGATGATCTTGTAAAACCAGCAGCCTTTAGTGCCTCCTCCTTCCTGTCACATGCCAAGAGTTTCACTGACCGGACCGGTTTATACTTTGAATATCTTACAGGTACCTCCTTCCTGTCACATGCCAAGTGTTTCACTGACCGTACCGGTTTATACTTTGAATATCTTACAGGTACCTCTACCTGAAACTGTACCTCAACTCTTGAAACTGTGCCTGCAGTCAACCTACTTCACATATGGGGA
>NC_056518.1:34880078-34896599 GCF_014905685.2 Nematolebias whitei | reverse complement strand
GCTCTAGAGCAATGTGGATATCCTAACTGGGCCTTCCTGAAAGAAGAAACCCAAACAGGACTCCAGTCAGCCAACAGGTGAAAAGGAGGAACCCAGACCCAGACCAGTGGTCATTCCATATGTTGAGGGAGTATCAGAGAAACTGAGACGTTTATTTTCTAAACATAACGTCCCAGTGGCTTTTAAACCCCAAAATACATTAAAGACTGGTTCATCCCAAAGATCCAGTCCCCCGGCACAGAGCAATGTTGTGTATGTTGTTCAGTGTCAGGAGGGTGATCAGTCTTACATCGGGGAAACTAAACAGCCACTGGCCAAAAGGATGGACCAGCACAGAAGATCAACATCATCAGGCCAGGACTCTGAGGTCTACACTCATCTCCAGGTCAGAGGTCACTCTTTCAGGGATGAAGATGTTCACATCCTGGACAGAGAGGAACGATGGTTTGAGAGAGGAGTAAAGGAGGCCATCTTTGTGAAAAGAAACCGTCCATCATTAAACAGGGGCGGAGCCTCCAGGTTCAACTGTCCCCCTCTTACAATGCTGTGATTGCTAGTATCACTCAGCCCTCTGTGAACAGTAAACAGCCATCAGGTGCTAATGATCCATTGTTAGGCTGATGGTCCTTCTTGAGCATGTGATCAGCTGGTTCTGGTTGTCAGCAGCAAACTGGTTGATCCACTCTGAGAAGGTGCTATTTAAGAGACTGAGCTGAATACAGCTCCTCAGACTGAGGAAGTCCTCAGGATGAAAGACGAAACGTTTCTACATTTTTTTTTTTTGTTGATTTGCTTTGTTTTGTTTTAATGTCCAGATGACCAGATTTAACTTTTTTAGATTTTTCTACCTGGATTATTGAGCAGCATCAGAATATCTTACAGGTACATCCTTCCTGTCACATGCCAAGTGTTTCACTGACCGTACCGGTTTATACTTTGAATATCTTACAGGTACAACCTGATAAGGTTTAAAAGCTTTAAAGTGTCTGTGGGGTCCAGGCCGGAGGTCAAGTCAGAGTTTCAGTTGCGTTTCAGCACAAATAGCAAACACCTTGAACAGTGCACTTTAACATGGACTGTGCACGACTGCAGCAACCAGTGGTGCACTCGTGCACAGATTTTGTTCTGTGGTGGAGCAGCTATTGATTCTCAGTCATAAATCAAAAAGGGCTTTTCAGTAAAGGGATTAAGATTGTGTGGACAAAGTTTTGACAGATTAACACACCCTCAGTTTAGAGACAAAACTTTTACATGTGTCAGAAGCCAACTGCTGGTCCCAAAGTGCACGTGTCAGATTTACACGGAGTTATTTTTAATAAAGTTCTGTTGATATTCACAGCTGCAGTAAGGTCAATCTGACAGTGATCTAGAAACAGCTGGAAATAAGGAAACAAAATGAGTTAAATCCATCCATCCATTTTCTTTACCTGTTTATTCCATTTTGGGTCACGGGGGTCACTGGTGCCCATGTCCAGCAATCACTGTGCGAGGGGCGGGGGACACCCTGGACGGGTCGCAAGTCCATCACAGGGACACATAGAGACAAACGAGACAAACAACCATTCACTCTCTCACTCACACCTAGGGACAATTTAGAGTTACCAATCAGTCTAACATGCATGTTTTTGGTCTGTGGGAGGAAACCGGAGCACCCGGAGAAAACCCACGCATGCACGAAGAGAACATGCAAACTCCACCCAGAAAGACCCCTGGACCGGGGTTTGAACCAGGGACCTGCTCGCTGAGAGGCAGCAGCTCTACCAGTTGCACCACCGTGCTGCCCATGAGTTAAATCATTTTGACATTAGTTTTATGTTGAATCGTGAATCAATGAAAAAAAATCTGGTGTGTATTCCAAAACACTGACTGTCAGAAAGAACTGGTGGTTTAGGCATTTATAACTTGTATTAGTGTAATTATTTCTTATACAGGCTTCCACAAATTCTTTGGAAGTTCTTTGGTTGATGTAAAATGTTGCTTCTCTGAGGGTTCAAGTCCTGAAGCTGCTCAGTAATCCAGGTGGATGAATGTGACCAGAGTCAGGTCCTCTGGAGGATTCTTCTTGTTGAAACTTTTCATCTTTTATCCAAAGGACTTCTTCAGTCTGAGGAGCTGCAACAAACTCGGTCTTACAAATAGCACCTTCTCATGGTGGGTCAAGCAGATTGTTGTTGACATCAGAACTAGATGTTCACATGATAAAGGAGGACCACCAGCCTTAGTAAGACTGATCACCCTCCTGACACTGAACAACATACACAACATTACTCTGTTTGTGCCGGGGGCCTGGATCTTTGGGACGGACCAGTCTTTGGCGTGATGGATTTTGGGGTTTAAAAGCGTTGTTTTAAGAAAATAAACATCTCAGTTTCTCTGAACTCCTGCAACATACAGAATGACCACTGGTCTTAAAAGTGAAGGTGATGCTTTTAAACTGAGTTTGTTGCAGCTCCTCAGACTGAAGAAGTCCTTTGGATAAAAGACTAAATGCTTCAACAAAGAATAACCAGAGTCAACACTGTTAGGAGATATATTTATCCAGTTTCAGCTTCCTGTCCACAAACAAAAGGCAGGATTTAAAATTGTCCTTCAAACAGACAAAGCTCTCAACATCCAAGGTCCACCATTTATTAAAGACCTTATTGTTCCAAACTCTGTTGGCAGAGCACTTTGCTCTCAGACTGCAGGTCTACTTGTGGTCCCTGGAGTTTCTACAAGTAGAACAGAAGTGTCAGAGAACTTTGATCAAAGGTCATGGATGTTTGTATTGAATCTTATCTCTGCCCATGAACCATATGTTTGGATTAGCGGAGGAGCTGGGTGAGGCTGCAGCTGACTCCAAGGACGCCTCCTGGGCCCTGTGAACTCAGCTGAACTGATAAGGATGTAAAAGCAGGCGGAGGGGGCAGCTCCAGCAGATCCTTCTCGTGTCTTGTCCTCATGTGTGAACATTGTACGTATATTTATGTAACCGGTGCTGAAAATCTGACCTTGAAAGTAAAATCCTGGTTAAAAATCTTCTCCTGCCGTCGAGTGTGGCTCTTTTTGAGTCAACAATGTAAGGGAGAACAGTTCTCTCCAGCAAGAGGCCAGAGCGTTCAGCTATCAGGCTCCTCTCTTGTGGAGCCAGCCGACACTCCAGTGTTTCCCATCCATGATCCAAGGAGGACCAGAACCGAGCACCACCAACCTGTGACCGTTTGTCTGTCTCCTTCCTGTCCTCCCAAACCCCATCATGTCAAGGCAGATGGCCTGGCCATCCTTAGCCTGGGTCTGGGTCTGCTGAAGGGGACTTCCTGTTCAAAGGGAGTCATTCCTTTCCACTGCTGCCATTGTGCTGCTCGGGATGGGAGACTGCGATGAAGTGAAGATCCCACGTAATCTGCTGGTCTCCTTAGATAGATACTTTTATTAATAGGCATTAATAACGTACGCAAATGTTTTTCACAGTGCCCTGAGATGACCTTTGATGTGAAACTGTCTTATATGAATAAATAGAATTGAATTAGTTTTTTGTTTGGACGGAAAAAATGTCCCATTCTTTATTTTAAGGGAGGGACAGGTCTTACAAATTGTACTGCAGCCAGCCAGTAGGGGGCACTAGCTCTTTGTGGCGTCATCTTCCAGCTTCTGGTCCAAGTCAAGACTCTAAGGTTCAGACTAGCCATGAGCTTGTTAGTCCAGTCTCGAGTTGAACCCTGTTTCTTCAGACTTGTTGTTGTTCAAAAGATTATTTACAATTATCAACAGGTTAGATTTGAAGTCTTCATAACTTTCCCACTGAATCCCGTTTCAGGATGTCGGGACACGTCTCATCTCACACTCACTGCTGTGCCATTACTGTTTTCTGTCAAACCTACGGTCTCCTCTGTCGTCACATTTAATGTTCCCGTCCTGAGCTGCTGCTTCAAATCGTTCTCCTTGACCCCAAACTGTGAAACTCTTGCATTTTCCTGCTATCCGGGGGATGGTTGACCGGTCCGTATGCAGCAGAGACATCAAAGTCTTGATTTACGACAGTAAAGGTTTGTTTTACCTCCAGAGCGTTACAGACAAAGACACATGAGATGCCACGGCTCATACATGTAATGTGGAGTGACCTCCAGCACAGACACGCCTCGGTCATGCCTCACGCTGCACAGACGGCCAGGGCAGAGAAATGAAGGCGGTCCACTGACTAAATGTTGGAAATGAGTCATGAAAGCTGCTCCGCCACACTAAATCTGCACAAATCCATCAAAACGGCACCAGATCTGTTCACACCCTTCTCTGCACCTCGCTCTCAGTGACGTCAGCCAAATCTGTTCAAACATTTGACAATGAAGGTTTTCTCTGTCCTGCTGAAGGAGCATCTTATCCCCAAACCCAGACACCCAACCAAACGGTGTTTGCCACAACACAAGCCTAACTTTGCTTGGTAGTAGCTGAGACTCATTAAAAACACGTAGTCCAAGTGCTGCCAGACGTCACGACACGTTGCCTGATGCTGCTGTCAGGCTAAAACAAGCTGGTCCAACTCTGAAGCACGACGGGCAGTCGTTCAACCAGGCCTGTACTTTATAGTTTGTGCATGAAAAAAGCTGGAGTTAGTGTGCAGCGTCCTACGGTGTGTGTGTGTGTGTGTGTGTGTGTGTGTGGGGGGGGGGGGGGGTCAATGCTGCTCAGCTCAAATCACATTTGGAAATTCTTCAGCAAAATAAATTTAACTGATGTTTTACATGAAGGCATAGGACATGAGAGAAAAGTGCACGTCCTTTGTTTTCAGCCAAATATGTGTTTAAGAAATTACTTCCTTGTTTCAAATTATGACCTATACACAATATACACACACACACACACACACACACACACACACACACACACACACACACACACACACACACACACACGAGTGTAAACAAAATGTATTCTTTCTGTTTATGATACCTGCTACTCTGATATCAAATCAAAGCGTTCTCAAACTCTTTGTGTTTTACAGACACATGATAATAATAATAATAATAATAATAATAATAATAATAATAATAATAACATTAATAATAATAATAATAACATTAATAATAATAATAATACATCTGCCTGATTTACAATAGAAGGCTCGTGTGACAGACGCTGGCACGGCTTCTTTTGGCTCTGTTTCAATTACAAACACACCAGAGTGAATCTTCAAGCTGCCCAAAGTGCCAAGGCACAAGCTGAGACAAACATCTGTGTCCGTGCACATCACAAATGCACCGTGTGTGTTCCCATCGTGCACATCACAAATGCACCGTGTGTGTTCCCATCGTGCATTTCCTTGGTTCAGAGTGGCTTTCGGGCTCACAGCGCCACAGGAGGCACAAAAAGGCGTCGTCACACATTTGACACGACTGATTGTACAAAGGGTCACCGTGAGTCACCCTTCAGTTAAACACTTCCCTCTAAGGACGCCCCATCACACACCTGAAAGACCTCACACAGGCAGCACGACATGGACACAGAGTTAAACATCTAAATAAACCCTTTGGTACAAACAGCTGTCTGCAAAATGTCAAAGGAATAATGATTATATGGTGCCCCGCCTGCAACCTCCACGAGCAGAGACCATTACCGAGTCAGACTCATTCACTGACCGCCACTCAGCTCTGCTGAAACGCCTCTACTTCAGTAAGTACTTCACTTAGTACTTCACTTAATACTTCAGTAAGTACTTCACTTAGTACTTCCCTTAATACTTCAGTAAGTACTTCACTTAGTACTTCCCTTAATACTTCAGTAAGTACTTCACTTAGTACTTCCCTTAATACTTCAGTAAGTACTTCACTTAGTACTTCACTTAATACTTCAGTAAGTACTTCACTTAGTACTGTAGTAAGTACTTCAGTAAGTACTTCACTTAGTACTGTAGTAAGTACTTCAGTAAGTACTTCACTTAGTACTGTAGTAAGTACTTCAGTAAGTACTTCACTTTGTACTGTAGTAAGGACTTCAGTAAGTACTTCCCTTAGTACTGTAGTAAGTACTTCAGTAAGTACTTCACTTAGTACTGTAGTAAGTACTTCAGTAAGTACTTCACTTTGTACTGTAGTAAGTACTTCAGTAAGTACTTCACTTAGTACTGTAGTAAGTACTTCAGTAAGTACTTCAGTAAGTACTTCAGTTAGTACTGTAACAAAGTACACGAATGTCAGGGATTTAAAAATATATTAGTACACATTGTGAAACAGGGTAGATCAAAGATAAGTGCTGAAGTGCCGTTGGCTCAACTACTTACTGTTTGATCCATTCATGTATTTTGTGTAGAATGTAACAAACAACAACAACAAACAGAACACAGTAAGTAGTAAATCTCATAACCCCAGTTTTATTCACTGTAAGTGAATAAATAGTAAACATGGCAAATATGACACCAACTGTTTTGGGATGAGGAGAAAATAATGAATGTGACATGAGGGACACATCGTCAACAAACTGTTGTACAGCAATCTACAGAAATGGCCCAGAACAGCAAAGACCTTGAATTAGTTTAGACTTTGACTTGTGACCTTAGGGGATGAAAACAAGATGCAGAGGTCGTGTAGAGGTCGTACAAATCTGTATCAAGTTTGGATAAATTATCTGGAGTGGATCAGAAGTTATGGACCAGACAAGCCAATAACTTGTACAACTTTTGACCTTGATTTGTGACCTTGACCTTGAAGCTGAGGTACCCGACACTCCTTCTTGTGATGAAGCGTACGCATTAAGTTTGGTTTAATTATCTTGTGTGGATCAGAAGTTCTGGGCCAGACGACGGAGGAAGACGATAATCTGTCCGCCTTCTGAAACGTTTTTAAAAAGCCGCTGTCAAAGAAAGTGGCACAAAACAAACAGCCGAAGTTTTCAAACAGTTCTGTTAACTGACCGCAGGTCAGGAGGACGGCTGGCTTTAAAAACAGCACGCTGAACATCTCAGAAGTAAAGATGGGCAGAGGTTCACCACCCTCCCAAAAGCTGCATCTAAAAATAATGAAACCCTTTCAGTAGAAATCTGTTCAGAGCTCAGAGGTCAGAGGTCATCTACAGTTCAGATTAGTTTTGCAGACACATCCTCCGTACTAAAAAGCAGCAGAACCGCGCAGCCGGTTGTTAGCGCACAGTTCAGCATGGAGGTGCACTATGACATGAGCAACGTGCACATCTGGAAAGGCACCATCAATGTAGGAAAGTAGTTCCAGATGTTAGAATAAAAATGAATCAATGAATAAAACCGTGTTGAAGAGCTGGGGTCCTAGGTTAGACAAGAATGGGACACGTCTCGTCAGTTCTTAAGAGTTGATGGTTACAGTGTTGTGTTGTGAATAAAATACGGGTTAATGAGATTTGAAACGCTGCTTTGTGTTTCTGACCCTTCTAACACAACATCCCATCGTTTTCACAACTGGGGCTGAACTGGTGTAACCTGCGAGTTTTATCCAACAGCACGGAATGAAACTAATTATTAGCTTTACCAGGAAGACTCAGGCTTTTATTCTTACTGTGATTGTACCGTGGTGTTGGGAATGTTCCTCTGCTGGGGGGGCAACCAGGGGCGCAGCTATCTGCTCAGCTTGCTGGAGCACTTGCCCTCTCGGCTGCAACCCTTCCCCCTGGACAGGTGGAGGGAACCTGTTCTCGCTTGGCGGCTGCAGCACGTCTCCTGGTGGTGGAGGTAGAAGCGGCGGGGAGGCGGGGAGCTGGAAAAGCTGGGGGGCGAGTGGCTGCGGCCCAAACAGACCCCTCCTGTGCCGCCGCAGTGCTCGTGGCGGGATGGCGAGGAGCTGACGGAGCGATGCAAGGAAGAGGAACTTCGCAGAAAAGCGCTGGAGCTGCGATGGTGCAGCGGAGAGCTTGTCAAGCTGCAGATGCCCAATCTGGAGCCCCCGTGCTGAACTGAGGGGTGGAGGGGGGAGCCGCGGGAGCCATGCATCAGCTGGGCGAGGCACGACAGGAGGTCCGAGTCACTGGTGCTGCCAGCTCGAATGCGGTAACGCCTGGGTCTGCATGAGGGGATAACAACAACAGAGCAATCTGAAAAGCTTTCCTCCATACGCCTGGAACTTTAAGTCCAGTTATACCAGAAGAAAGATTTTATGAGACACGTCAACACAAAGGAACACGTCCTTTTCAAGTCGTTTTGTTCTTGACAAGTAAAATCTGGAAAGTGTGGTGTTTTACGCTGACATTCAGATGTCACCTCATTAGTGCATAAATCCAGCTGTTCTGTGAAGTCCTCAGAGGTTTGTTACAGAACACTAATGATCAAACAACATCATGAAGACCAAGGAACATATCAGATAGGTCAGGATTCAAGTAGTTGGTTCCTGAGTCCTGGGCGGTGCCAACAAGCAGCAGCTGAGGGTCATTTTCCTTTGACAAGCTCCAGGAGAAGAAGTGTTGCTTAAAGTTAGTGTGGTTATAAAACAAAAAGTTCTGAACATGTCACGGTTCAGTCCATCGTGTGTAAAAGGAGTACGGCACAACTGAACCCTTCCAACACACGGCCGTTCACCTGAACGGACAGGTGAGGCAAAGACTGCATTAATCTAAAAAGGACACAAGAAGGCCGTGGTCATTTTGGAGGAACTGCAGCATCTACAGCTCAGGAGTAGCTAACTGGCAGAAAACTAACGCTGCACATCCGTGTCGCACGTTGTTTGTACTGACAGTTTTCGGGGGGGGGGGGGGGGGCGGCGGTCGGAGGGGGGGGGAAGAGGAGGGGGGCTTCGTCAGCGTGAGGGAAACTAAGTGCTACCTATGTATCCTGATGCATGCTACCTTTGTAGTTTTGTAGCTAGCATGTCTGTATTGCGTGCAACTAGCTTAGTGCTACGTCAGTGCCCACAGTTGTCGATGGGGGTGGGGGCAGTTTGGTAGGCAGGGCACTCGGTTCTGTTGATGGGGGGACGCCCTGCTTGTATCATGGTCGGGGAAACACTGGGTTAGGTTAAAGCATTATCAAGAATGGTGGCAGAGTTTCCCTATCATTATCCAAGAAGGGGGCCCCGCCCTGTCAACAGGACCGAGCACCCTTCCAATCAACACCCCCCCCCACCCCCACCCCACCCCCCAACACACACACTCTGCTCCGTCACTTCTGGACGGGGAGCAGAGATTAGCAGACCACCGACTGCTGTCACCACCGATGTGCAAGACTTCTCCCCCCCTCCAGTCGACAGAATCACTGAAGAGAGGAGACAAGCTCCCTCCCAAGGCAAGTGGCCTGGGGGGAACATTGGACCGCATCAGACATGAATCCAGCTGATTGGTCCTAAAAGTTCTGACTGAGCTCGAGCTTGGTGCCTGTGTGTTGGAGTTTTCCCTGGTAGATGAGAGGGTGGCTTCCCTCGCCTTCAGGTGGGGGGACAGGCTTTGACTGTTGTTTGTGCCTACGTGCCGAATTACAGTTCAGAGTATCTGGCCTTCTTGGAGTCCTTGGCAGGGGTGCTGGAAGGTGCGCCAGCTGGGGACTCTTTTATTCTGCTGGGGGACTTAAATGGGTAGTGACAGTGTGACCTGGAGGGGCATGATTGGGAGGAACAGTCTCTCTGATCTGAACCCGAGCGGTGTTCTGTTGTTGGACTTCTGTGCTAGTCATAGTTGGTCCATCACGAACACCATGTTCGAAAATAAAGGTGTCCATAAGTGCACTTGGCACCAGAACGCCTTAGGTCGTAGATCGATGATTGACTTCATAGTCATGTCATCTGATTTGTGGCCATTTGTTTAGGACACTCGGGTAAAGAGAGGAACTGAGCTGTCAACTGATCACCACCTGGTAGCTCTGATGTGGGAGGAGTTTGGTGAGACCTTGGATAGAGACTGTCGGTCGGCTCCGAGGAGATTTTGGCAAACCATCAGGCGGCTGAGGAGGGGAAAGCAGCATTTTACTAACACTGTGTTCAGTGAAGGTGGGGTGCTGTTGACCTCAATCAGTGATGTCGTCGGTAGGTGGAAGGAATACTTCTCAGACCTTCTCAATCCCACCAGCACGTCTTCCATGGAGGAAGCTGAGTCGAGGGACTTTGGGGTTGATCCGTCCATAACCATGACTGAAGTCGCCCAGGTAGTTAAATAGCTCTGAGGTGGCAGGGCTCCAGGAGTGGATGAGATTCACCCAGATTTCCTTAAGGCTCTGGATGTTGTGGGGCTGTCTTGGCTGACACGCCTTTGCAACGTCACATGGACATCGGGGGCAGTGCCACTGGACTGGCAGACTGGGGTGGTGGTTCCCCTCTTCAAAAAGGGGGACCCGGAGGGTGTGCTCCAATTATAGGGGCATCACTCTCCTTAGCCTCCCTGGTAAGGTCTATTCAGGGATACTGGAGAAGCAAGTCCGATTGTTGGTCGAACCTCAGATCGAGGAGGAACAATGTGGGTTCTGTCCTGGCCGTGGAACACTGGATCAGCTCTTTACCCTCACTAAGGTCCTTGAGGGGTCATGGGAGTTTACCCATTCAGTCTATATGTGTTTTGTGGACTTGGAGAAGGCATTCGACCGTGGTCCTCAAGGTACACTGTGTGGGGTGCTCCATGAGTATGGGATTGGAGACCCGTTGTTACGGGCTGTTCAGTCCCTATACAAGCAGTGCGAGAGTTTGGTTCACATTGCTGGCAGTAAGTCGGACCCCTTCAGAGTGGGAGTTAGACTCCGCCAGGGCTGCCAGTTGTCACGATTCAGTTCATAACTTTTATGGACAGAATTTCTCGGTGCAGCCAGCTGGCGGAGGGTTTCCGGTTCGGTGGCCTCAGGATTCCATCTCTGCTCTTTGCAGATGATGTGGTCCTGTTGGCGACATCATGCCGTGATCTTCAGCTCTCACTGGAGTGGTTCGCAGCAGAGTGTGAAGGGGCTGGGATGAGAATAAACACCTCTGATTCTGAGGCCATGGTCCTCAACCGGAAAAGGGTGGATTGCTCTCTTCAGGTTGAGGGTGAGGTTCTGCCTCAAGTGGAGGAGTTCAAGTATCTCAGAGTTTTGTTCACGATTGAGGGAAGAATGGAGCGTGAGATTGACAGACGGATTGGAGCAGCATCTGCAGTATTGCGGACTCTGTACCGGTCCGTTGTGGTGAAGAGAGAGCTGAGCTGTAAGGCAAAGCTCTCTGTTTACGGTCGGTCTACGTTCCTACCCTCACCTATGGTCATGATCTCTGGGTAGTGACTGAAAGAATTATATTGCGGATACAGGCGGTTGAAATGAGTTTTCTCTGCAGGGTAGCTGGACTCTCCCTTAGAGATAGGGTGAGAAGTTCAGTTATTCAGGAGAGACTCGGAGTAGAACCGCTACTCCTCCACATCGAGAGGAGCCAGTTGAGGTAGTTCAGGCATCTGGTAAGGATGCTCCCTGGGCGCCTCCGCAGAGAGGTGCTTCGGGCATGTCCAACTGGGAGGAGACCCCAGGAAAGACCCAGGACACGCTGGATAGACTATGTTTCTCGGTTGGCCTGGGAATGCCTTGGAGTCCTCCCAGAAAAGCTGGAAGAGGTGGCTGTGGAAAGAGATGTCTGGGCCTCCCTGCTCAAGCTGCTGCCCCCGCGACCCGACTTCGGAATAAGCAGAAGATAATGGATGGATGGATGGATGGATGAACGAGCTCGAGCTGCCAAACTTTCACTCTCAATGTGAAATCTGGTACAGACAAATCCCAAAAACCTGAAGCACAAGGTGGTTTTACAGAGTATGACTCGGGGGGGCTGAATGCAAAGGCACACCACACTTTAAGGATTTATTCATGTAAAGATTTGAGTCCATACATCGTTTTTTTTTTTTTTTTTTTTAACAAAGCAGAAAAGTGAGAGAAGAGTTAAAATGTAAAGAAGGAGATAGGAATAGAGGAGAGAGAGAGGGATAAAGAGAACACAAATCTCCATACATCGTTTTCTTTCACAGTTAGGAACTACTCTGTACTTTGTACTCTGTACTCTGTACTTTATACTTTGAACTTTGTACTTTGAAGTTTGTGGTTGGAATGTGACAAAATGTGCTGAAGGGGTATGAAACACTTCCACAGCATTGCACTATAAAATACAAAGTTCCTGTAAGTTCCAAAACACCACGTTACCTGCCATCTGCAGTGGGGCGACAAGGTGGCTTTCCAGGGGGTGGGCGTGGCAGGAAGTGGGCATTCAGCTGCTCTGCAGAGGAGGCAGGATGCACTGGACGAGGAATCCTGCTCTTCCGAGACAGAGGGCTGGAGGAGGATGAGAGAGATGGCGCCTCATCTCCCTGGCGGTCAGATGGAGAGCCCATGAGAGAGTCTTCATCCTGGGAGCGGTCAGAAGTGGAGGACAATGGGTCCCTAACGAGGGAGGCAACAACGGGGCCACGCCTATCAGATAGGGAGGGAGAGGCTGTTGGTGAGGGCACTGAGCCCTGATGGCTGGCTTTTTTCTGTAAAAGCTTCTCCTTGGCAGAGCCTGGAGGAGGGAGCTCCAGCAGGCTGGAGGGTTCAAGCACGGGAATGCGGCTTTGCTTCCGGCTGGGGTCCTTGCGGGGGGCAGCAGGGGAAGAGGCTGGACCATCAGTCTGTTGTGGGGCCATACTCACATCTCCACCCTTTCCCTCCTCTATCTGAGCTTCTGTGGCAGATGGAGTGGGACGGGAATCACTGTTGGGGTCTTTTAGCTTAGGGAGAGCAATATTTTGGCTGCCGACAGGAGAAGAAAGACAACCATTGGTCAAAACAGGGCTCTGAGGAGAATGTGGTGAGGACGGTGAGCACAGAGGAGGTGAATGCGTCAAACGGGGGGAACGTGGTGAGGATGAACAGCTTGGCACGGGCCTTTGAGCTTTGGTGTGGTAGTCTTCACTGACCAGCGTTTCAACCGGGTTAGTCGGTGTTACTGGGTGGATGGGCAACTGGTTCTGTGGGGAGCTGTTGTCTGCTGTGTGTTCTTTCTGCTGAGCCTTGGCCTCAGCTTCACCATACTTCTCTAGCACGAGGCATGGTGGAGGACTGTTGGATCCTGACGGAGAGGACAGCCCAGATGGACGCTGAGCTGTCAGCTGTGTGGAGGGGACGGTAAACGAAAAGAGAAAGACAAACAAGTGTTATTAAAAATACATCCCTATCAAACTGGGAATTAAATTCTTATATTTACAACGTCTGTTGCTGATAGATTACAACAAGTGCAGTTGGTGCTGTAGATCTGCAGCAAGAGCCGGATGAGGATGTGAGAGCAATTTGGTATTATGTGGTAAATAATGGTGATTAGTTTGGTGACAGCATGCAGTACCATAGCTACCATTATCAGAGCGAAACACACAAGTGCTATGGCAGTGTCAGTCAAGCTGTGAGTACTAAACCAGCAAGTAGGACAGGAAACGTTCACGCAACTTCGCAGGGGGCTTCAGCGAAGAGAGGGTGAGGAACAAATACAGGGACAGAGAGAGGAAGAGAAAGATCAAGAGGACAAAGACGATCTGAAACAAAAGAGACCATGCAACCTGTAGTCATGACTCGACATTCCAAACAGACATGCCACAATCAGACAAAAAGACTTCTCACGTGACAACACGACACAAGGACACGTCTGACCCCATGCTCTGCCTGGCCTGTAGTCCGGTCATTTCTGAAGTCATGTCCGGTCAAATAGTTACACCTCACCCACCGTGACCTTTAGTCACAGCACAGACTACGGAGGAAAGGGAAGCAGTCTTTGTTCAAGCTACGCTAATGGCTAGCTGGATGAGGGCTAGTTGTTGGGGGTTTTAAACTTAGAAAATACCTTTTTTCTCAAAAATGGCACAACAGTGTGGAGGAAACGTTACATTAGCAAACACTAAAGAGCTACACTTCTGCATGACATCATTTGTTGAGTTTGTTGCTGTTTTCTCAACCAAACAAGTTGAACTGATACTTGAAAATGTGGAGGCAGTTCAAATGTTCACTTACCTCCAGCTATACTGATGAATTCAGCAGCCTCAGCACCATCAGCGGACTATGCTCCAAGTTTAGCACGTTCTCCAAGTGACATAATCTGGGACTTTTGGTACTGGATGTTTCTCACTGCTACTGTTAAATTATTGTTGACCGTGTGTGTGAGCTCAGAGAGGAGCCTGCAGGCACCTGACGCCTCCGAGTCCAAGAGGCCGAGGTCATCGTGCTGTGTATAAAAACACTTCCTGTACACTGCCCGTTGCAGATCCTCATGACGGGGCAGTAAGCATGTAACTTTGAACATGTGTGTAAGCCTGTGGTGAAGGCTGCCCTTGCACGTAAACTGGGATGAGAAATCTTCTCCTGTGAGCTCCTTTGTTTAAGAAGATGATGCAAGGACATTTTTAACCAACAACACTGACGCTGTTCGGTTGAGAATACAGCAACAAACTAAACAAACGTTACCGTGTGAAAATATAAAGATTTATTATTAGCAAACGTAGTTTTCTTTGACACCAGTATTTGATAAAGACGTGGTTTTAAGCCCAGATGAGGACCCTTCAAGCCCTCATTTAGCCATTAGCCAAACTTAGATGATAACTTTTGCCCTTTTCTCCATGCTCAGTCTTTGCCTGATGTCACAGCTGATTAGGTAATATTTATTACCATACCACTTTATTTATAAGTGGTATTTATTAGACATGACATTTATTTATTGATAACGATTTGACAAAACGTCAGTTCAAAAATGACTAAACCAGCCTTTATGGTTTCAAGCAACACAACCAGAAAGACAAAATGAACAAAAAAACTAAATCAGCAACAGAAAGAAGGAAACGAAAATCAAAAACTGATTGGGGGGCAGTGCTTGGTTCCATCACCTGCTGAAGCTGGGCGCGGGTGATGCGAATGACTGAGGGAAACTTGGTGTTGGCAGCACCAGCAGGGATGGCCGGCAGTTTCCTGCGGCTGGGCGAGCGAGCGCCTGGGGAAGGGTTAGGCGGCAGAGGAAGGGGGGCGTGGCAGGAGGAAGAGGAGGATGGGCGTTCCTGATGCTGCGGCTGGTCGGCCGACTGGCTGCGCCGGATGCCTGCTGGCTGGCGCTGCTGCAGTGGGTCTGACAGCGTTGTCAGGAGGGTGTGAGGACTGGGAGAGCGCAGAGGGACGGGGCTGGACGTCCGGACCATGACCTCCTCAGGCAGAGATGGAGGAGAGGTGGGAAGCTAAGAGAGAGGGGGAGGAAACAAGTGGAAGGTGGAGTGAGGGTGAGCACATATGGAGGTACATGTACCGTGATGGGGAACGCAACGTACAGTTGCAAAGTGACAAAGATGAGCATAAGTCAAGGCCTAACTTCCCTTGAAGGTCTTTCATAGACCAAGATCTCTGGATGATGAGAAGGGACGCAGTGAAGGTGGAACTGGACAAAGCTCGTCAATGACTTTACGCACGGGCCCTTGATACAGCAACCTCTCACAAGATGTGTGTGCACATGTCAGTTGTGGATGACGCTTAGTTACTACTTTTTTAGCTCAATATCTGTAAAATTTGCCAGGAGAGCAACTTAGTGGTTAGCATTGTTGCCTCACAGCAAGAAGGTCCTGGGTTCAATCCCCAGTTTGGACCATGCTCTCCTCACATCTGTGTGGATATTCAGTTTCCTCCCACAGTCCAAAATGGTGCACGTTTATTCTGCCCTTAGGTCCAGGCCTCCCTCACAAAGAGATCTGTGATCTCAAGAAGACTTGCCTGGAAATAAAGGTTAATAATAAAAATGAGCTCAGTTTGTGTTTGTCGTGTCAGCCGTTGGTGACAGCGAGTAGACTGACCTTAAACTGTAATCAAACGCCGTATCAATATGCGCCTTCAGTGATCAGAACAATGTGTCCGTAAAGGGAGAAAACAACGAGGTCGAAGCGTTTTAAAACTGTTGTCAGTAGATCTGCAGCAGAGAGGCGGGACGATGGAGGCTTCCAGCCCTGGTTTATTCTTACATCCAGAACAAACACTGAACTGTAAGGAGCGAGTTTTTTCTAAGGTATTAAAAAGCAAAAATAAACAGATTTCAACAAAGCAAATCAAAAAATACTTTGGAAATCAACGTGTAAAGCAAAAGTAAAAAATGAACACAAATATCTGCAAAGAAGGTTGAAGTTGTGCTTTTGACTCAGATCAGTTGAACTGTCAACCCAAAGCTCTTTCCAAGATGAAATCTGTTAGAAACTCTACATTTGTGTCTTTTCTAACAAATACACAAGAGGAAGAGCAAACAAACACAAACATCAGCAGGAAGCAGCAGGTGGAGCACTGATCTAGAACTAGAACCATCTAGAACTCTGGCTGCGTTCAAACTGTGCGTCCCCTCACTACAGCACGGTCATTAAAGAGTGGACAGGGGACAAGGGACAGGGGACATCCAGGTGCTTCTGTACTTTGACCACTACCTGAATGCAGTGTAATCATCAGGTGATGCATAAATCAACGCAGGCAAGATATGAGGGAATACATTTTAGCTAATTATTACGATCAGCAGCAGCTGCTGCTGAATATTAGCAGGATGGGTCGATCAGCAGCTGAATATTAGAAGGATGGTTCGATCAGCAGCTGAATATTAGCAGGATGGTTGGATCAGCAGCAGCAGC
>NC_056518.1:34878193-34880068 GCF_014905685.2 Nematolebias whitei | reverse complement strand
AGCAGGATGGTTGGATCAGCAGCAGCAGCTGAATATTAGCAGGATGGGATCAGTTTCCTAAACTGCTATCGATACAAATGTTACAGTTTGTGTTACATTGTCTGTGAAGAACAATATTTGTTGCTGAATATTTGTTTTGTTGTTTTTGTGCACAATGCCGTCGCCTTGTCTCTCCCTGTTGTGGGTCGAGGCTGCCTCTTGTTGAAACGGTTTTATTAAATAAAAATAATAAATAATTTTATCTGTGTAAAATAAAGCAGATAAACATGTTCACAGCTTCTTCGATTGAATTTCTAATTTAATTTGAAATAATATTTTCAGAATAAAAGGCCTGTCCTGAGCATAACTGCAAATAAATCACCATTTACTTTTACTGGAAAACTGTCCAGATACTGAGAAACAGAAGCAAACCTTTGCACGGTTTTTAGGAGGAACTACTTTGTGTGGCAACATTATTTTTATTGTTCATTCTTGTTGAGGTTATGTTTTTAACACCGATCGCACCCAATAATTTGTCTCTTAATATTTGTACACTTTTTGTTGCATCATTTACACAGTTAGCACCACTATCCTAGAACTATCAATGTACTCAAAGTATAAATAATGATCTAAGTATTTTTGAAGATTTTAAAGTTGTAGAATAAATCATATAACTAATGAATATGGGAAATAAGTTCATGATGGCTGACGTGTGTGTGGCTTTACATTGAAATCACATGTTTGATGTATATTTATGTGAACGCTGCGATCTACACTGAGTCTCCCTGTACTAGTGAAGGTTCAATAAAGAAAAGTGTCACAACTTTCAGCTCATTCCAGCGGGGGCAGCGTTTATACTTTGGACATTTTTGAACTTTATTTACACTTATTGTCTTCATTTTTCCTCCAGGAGGGGACGAACCATACATGAGAAATAAAAATCAGTATTTTAGCAGTATCTGATGAAAGTCACCGTAAAGAGTTGCAGAGTGAGGCCGTGCGGCTGAATTCTGCTGTATCTCAAATAATCCACAGAGTACATACTTTTACTGCACCATGTGACCGGACGATGCTAGAATGGATACTAATACAGCTGAACTTTGGAACTAACACAAAGTGCTGGAGCGGACTCTGAGTCCAGCCTCAGGACTCGCGCAGCGCCCTATCCTTGTAAAACGCTCACTGCAGACGCTTCCTGGGACATGCTCTTCAAACTTCTTACCTGCGTGAGGATTCCCTCGGCCAGAGCCTCAGCTGGGCTGGTTGCTGTCATTGGGGGCACATCCCCTGCAGGGTCCACACTCAGCTCCATTTTTGCACTTCCTTTAGAGGGAGCCACTGTTTCTTGTTGAGCGTGGCCAGAACTCGGGCTTGGCCTGCCCTTTTCCCATCCAGGGGACTCTTCCTCCAGCTGCAGCACCTCTGGCTCTTCATCCTCCTCCGAAGGGCTGCTGGTAACTTTAGCCCTGGGGGAGCCACTGGGCCGCTCCACCATTACCCATTCCTTTGAGTCAACGTCCTGCCTCCCCGAGCTCAAGTTAAGAGCCACGAAGCCCCCACTGCTAGCTGCCCCCTCTCCCTGCTCAAAGGATCCTGGTGACGCTGGTTTAGGAGAACCATCTATAGACCGGAAGTCCTCGTCATAGTGCCAGACGCGGTCACAACGCTCACCAGCAGCCACAGCTGGACCGTGGGCTGCAGCGGTCTCCTTCTCCTGGTGCTGGGTGCTGAGCTGCTGTTTTCCTGAACTGAAAGAGACAAACGACCAATTCACGAATTCACCTGGAACAACAAAGAACCGTGTCTGAGATGGCTGACGAGGAGTACCTATGGTGGCCACCTTGAAATGGACTGACTGTAACAGTGAAGGAGTTGTACATATATATACATATATGT
>NC_056518.1:34869704-34873193 GCF_014905685.2 Nematolebias whitei | reverse complement strand
TATAGGGCTCTGGCTCCTCAAACTGGCCTTCATCATTGCCCCTCCCCTGGTGCAGCAACCTAGAAGATGCGAGGGCGTCAGTGGCTGCATCGCTCACTTGGCAGCCTGTGCTGGGACCCCCACCACCCCACCCGCTCCACACGCATATGGCTATGACTATTTATGTTGCTTTTTTATGTGCTGGGTTCGCATTGTGTCCTGCAGGGACACTCACTTCACCACTTGCTCAAGCCGAGCTCGGATGCTTCCCTCCCCCTCCCTCTCCGCTTTGCTGCTCTGTCTGTCTGTGAAACTGCTTGTGAGTCTCTCTTGCATCTTCTGAACCATAATTATGGACTTGTTCTGACCAGTCGGTCCCTCAACTCAATTTACAACATTTCTTCAAGAGAAGACAGGCTTTAGGCGAGCCGATTTACCCTGTTGGCACGTACGCAGCTGGATATCTCATCGACTGGAAGACTTGATGATGTGTCTATCTCTGCTGCCATCTGTGGATGTTCAGGACGCATATTTAATTGGATTCACGATAACTGGTTCCTGCTTTTTGGATTTAGCTGGTCCTGGTTTTATCTACAATCAAGGAAGTCGTCAGCAGCAAATTTGGACCCGATCACGCTGCTTGCCTTTATGATGGCTTGGTTCGTGTCTCGAGTACCCAGACTCAAATGCTTTGGGCTGAATGGATCAGATCTCTGGGATTTTTACTCAGACACGTTTACATCGGTGTGGCCATGTTAATCTGGACATTTTGGAACCGAGTGGACCGACACAGACTGAAGGTTGATGTCATTAAGTTCTGCCTGTCCCCAAAACAACTGTGTGTTTATCTGAATTTGGTCGCCTTGGTCCTTGAAGGACATCTCATCTAAAGTCGCCTGGAGAACATGTGATCTGACGCTCACCACCCACTCCCTGAGGAATTTCCAACTGATAACCAGATGAACCAGCTGAATAAACTTTGTGTCATCATTTCAGGACTCTGGATTCTCATAGACGTTATTCTTGGCCATTCCTCGACATCCCTCGAGAATGTTTATGGATCTCAGCGGAGGACATTGACTGATTACAGTGACCTGGAGAGCATCTGTAGACGTTGTTGACCGCTCTCGTCTCTTCCTTCTTCCTGCTCTGCAGAATGTCTACGTAAATATGTGCTTGTTTGTGCGAGGTGTTTTTTCAATATTAGAGGTTTTTCTCAGCCAAGAAAAAGTCTGATGGGAATTATTTTGCCTCCAACTCCTCCATGTGTCCAGTTAACCACTGTTTTTGTCTGTCCAAACAAGTCTCACTTGTAAATGAGTCTTCGAGGCTCAATGTGATTTATCTGTTTAAATAAAGGTTGAATGAAAAGTGTGAGATTTGATTTATTTGCCCCCTCTCCCCTCGTGTTCCCTCTTTTCTAATCTAACGAAAAAGGAGCGCCTCTCAGAGGCTGCGCCTCAGTCACCCCCGTCTACCCAAGTGTGTGTCTGTTCGTTTGGTTGTGGTTCTTTGGATGGGCTGTACTGAAATGTAATTTCATTGTGCTCTATACAATGACAATAAAGCTGATTCTGATATGTGTGCATGTACAAGTACAGTACATGTACATGTATGAACAATCTCACCATGCTTCCTGGAACCGCTCTGGGCTGGGCTTTGAGTCCAGGCCCAGCCTCCTTTCCAGCTCCAAGCTGTGGATGTTGTGGAGTTTTCTCAGGAGGGGGCCATCACGATCTGCAGGGGCCACCTCAGAGGGCACTTTGACAAGAGAGCCCAGACTTGGTCCTGTGTAGGGACTCTGGTGTCCAGGAAGTCCCTGGTTGTTGCACTGATCCTCCTCCGCTGCCGTCTGCAGAACCAAAACTTTTTAGAGCAACATAACTTGAATTAAACATGCACGTGTGGATTTATGTCGTCTACCTTCCAGGCAGTCGTCCTGATGCGGTTACGGTTTCGGTCCAGCTCCTCCCAAACATCAGCCTCCTGGTTACGCTGGGGGTGGAGGGGGGAGCCCGGCGCACGTTCAGGAACAGGATTGTTCTCTACGTCGCTCAGCTGCTCATCTTGCAGAACTTCGTCCGTGTTCTCCCTCAGCAGGTCGCCAGGGATCAAAGAGGCGTTCGCCATCCTGCAGCGACAAAAAAGTGCACGTGGACCTTGAAAAGGTGCACGTGGACCTAAAGCCCTGCTGCAGTTGGACTTACTGAGAACGTCCAGCATCCAGCAGGTATTAACAGATGACTTCTGTTTTTTGGTCCAATTTAATCGTTTCAGATCATCAAACAAATGTTCATACCTGAGGTCATACACAATATGTTCTTCTAGAACTGATTGGATTTATTAAGGACTAATGAATTCATTAAGGATTTATTTTGTATTGAAAGTTTTTTATTTATTAAGGAAAAAGCTAAACCAACTAAGCCTCGTACAATAAAGTAACTGCCCTCCTAGTTAATCTTTTTCATTCAGCTCTACAGGCTAGTCTCACTGAGCCTGCAGGACTCATCTACAGAGACCTGACCCACACAGAACATATAAAGTTCAGACAACAACAACAGTAAACAACAACAATAAACTACAGTAAAAATGCAGTTAAATTAGAGTAGTGTATAAAACAATGAATCGGTGCTGTAAAACAGTGAAATAGTAAAAGCAAGAACATATCTGCTTTGATGTTTCCGTTAACATCATGAAATGTTTGAAACTCCTTCAAGAAATCAAGGAGGACAACTTCACTTCCTGTTGCAAGATGTTCCAGGTGCAGGAGCTGAGCAGGAAAAGGCCTTTTGCCAAGTTCAGTCCGCAGTGAGGGGACGCTGCAGGTAATGATGTCCAGAGTTCGCACGCTGTAACTGCACTGACGAGAGACATGTGGGAGGAGATGTAAGAAGGTAGTAGACCAAGGAAGGATTTATAGATGAAGATGAACCAGTGTGAGAGTCTGCCTGTAGATAATGATGACCAACTGACCAGTGAATACTGGGTGCAGTGACATCATGATTCATGAAGTCATGAATTAATTGGCCTGATTACTGCCAGACCCGTAAAAAAATCACTTAAATAAAGACATAATCCACAAAGGAGAAGATATGGACCTGTGGTGAACCTTCCAGGAGTGTGTCAGAGAGCACACTGACCAGCTCCCAAAATGATCTGGAGCTCTGCAGGCCTCAGCTGCTTCAGGCACACTTCATAATTCAACAAGAAGAAAGAGGAACTGGAAAACGTGTCCTCCATGGAGTTCCACAGCCACAATCCACTGCAGAGCAAAAATTAAAAATAAAAACACTTACCACAAAAACCTTGTAATAATAATTCAAGGTCAAGTGAAGGAAAACGTCAGTGCTTGATCGCAGCTGTTGCCACAAATAGACAAACCATTGTTAGCTTGAAGGAACACGGGGCCAGGCTGGTCCGGGCCTTAGTTTTCTTAATCAATGAAATCATCATTGAAAAACTGCAAGACCAAGACCAGAGTGTACTGAGACCAAGTCAAGACCAAGACCA
>NC_056518.1:34861109-34869694 GCF_014905685.2 Nematolebias whitei | reverse complement strand
AGACCAAGACCAGAGTGTACCGAGACCAAGACCAGAGTGTACCGAGATCAAGTCAAGACCAAGACCAGAGTGTACCGAGACCAAGTCAAGACCAAGACCTCAAGTTGGAGCTCAATCTTTTCATAGATTATTTGTCTTATACTAAACTGTCACAACATAGTGACAGTTTTAACAAATATGTAAAAAACATAAATAACTTTTATAAAAACATTTTTTATAAAGTTACATACTGCAACTTTGTTTGCTTTTGAATGAACGTATCAGCTTCTATACGTTTTCAAAGCTTCATAAAGAAATCAGACGTTCGGTGGTTGTTGCACAATAATGTTCATGTCATGTGACCCGCCGACACTAAACTCATGTTAAACTCTACTGACAGGCCAGGCACCCTCATTTAGCTCTCATTTAAAGCATTTTCTAATCATTTATTTGTTCAGAAATCATGTTTTTCGCTCAATAACTAATAATAAAATGCTTTAAAATGAGAAATAACTGTTGGTGTGCTGTGTGTGAGGTCTGTTAGAGCAGCGTAACATTACTTTTGTGTCAGTGACTCAAATGATGTGAAACATATTACTTTTTGTTTGTGAAGAGTGTTTGCTTCAGTAATTTGTTGCCGGTCCCTAAGTGAACCGTTACGTCTCCGAGGACGTGCAGACTGAACTCAGACTGCCGGCTTCGGATCCAACGAGAGCAACACACCGCTGAAGACACCGAGCTCCAACGTCCAACGTAAAACTAACTTCACCGCGGTGGAGAAACGAGGCTCCAGCAGAGCACCAACACTTCAGAAACTATTTGAAATGAGTAAATAAAAGATATTTATTAACTGATAAGTCGTGTTTCACACTGATTATTGATAAAGAATCTATTCTGACCCAAAGTGCAGCCGTGACTGGTTCTGGATGAGGCTTTACAGACGCTCCCCTCTCTTCCAGGTACTGTGTACTGGTGCAGAATCTTTTAGTGGTACACAGTACTGGACCGGACCGACTTACTTTCACCCCTGGTTGTGACGTTACGTTCTGTTGTCCGTATTGTTCTGTTGGTACAGAACCACGTGAGTGAAAGGGTGTGGGCGTGACAGCAGTAACAGAAACATGTATTGATCAATGAGTCATGTGATCACTTGAACCAGTACGTTTTACATCCAGTAAAAACAAGTTAACAAATAAACTGGACAATGTTGACTGACGTTTCCACAGTTGTGGTCTTGAAATAAAAATCCCAAGTCCTCAATGTCTGAGACCAAGACAACACCGAGACCAAATGCAGTCGAGTCCGACCAAGACCATCAACAAGTGGTCTTGAGACCGGTCTTGGTCTTGAGACCGGTCTCAAGACCAAGACCGGTCTTAGTACTAGAACAGTAGTTGTGTGACTACACAGGCCTCTCTTGTAAATGAGTCCTGGTGCCTCAGTGAGACCAGCCTGGATAAATAAAGGTGAAATAAAACCTGAAACATTAAATGTGACCAAACAGAAACCTGAAGGAGTGAACCCTGTGATGTCATGTTGACGTGCACGTACCCCATGTGTGCGGGAGTGAGGCGAGTGTGATGCTGCGGTGTCGTGGCGCTGGCGCTGATGGTGGGAGTGCCGTCCGTGCTGGTCCGCTCCCAGTCGAACGGGTCGTTTTCAACAACATTGTACGTTTTCATGCTGCTGTCAAACACCGACATCAGCAGCTGGAACAAGACGTACAGATGTTATCTACAGTTTCAGACGTTTTACTCAAGAGGGAAAATTAAAGGTCACCAGAACAACTGGTGAGTTGTCACCCTGACAAATGCACAACAATGATGTGAGTGACAGAGTTTAGTGTGGAACACAAGGCCCACGTGCTCTGTGAAGGGTTCACGCTCAGTCTTCACGTCCAAGAGGTTCGCCTTAACAAAGATGTGCTACGACGTTGAGCCGTTTCAAGTGACGTCATGCACAACGTGCTCGGAGCATGTGCTGTGAATAACTGTCAGCTACGACCACACGTCTGTGTTCTGATGTGGCTCGCTGTGGCAGAAACCTTGAATCACGCTGAATCCATAAGTGAATCACTTGTAGACATCTATCCAAAAAGTTCCTCCGACAGCTTGATTAAAATCCTTCCAGTTGTTTGTGAGATATTTTGCTAACAGACAAACACGTAACACATGAACGAAGACGAGAGCAAATAATTGTGGCGTGCCTTGTGGAGGTGGCTGATAAAGACGGTGTTGGTGCTTCGTGTGAGGGTGCTGTGTCACCTGGAAGTCAGGCTTGGTGTAGTAGTCCAGGCTGGAGACGTGCTCCAGGAAAACCGTGAACTCTGCCGGCAAATGTTTGAGCATGAGCCGATGGTCGTACGTCTCCTTCAGCTTCCCCACGTGCTCCTGGAATTAAAGCAATTAAAACGGATGCGTCACGTCTGGAGAAGCGTTTCTGTGTTGGTCCTCACTTTGTCTTTGATCTTCCTCCAGGGCAGCTGACCCACCAGAAACTCCACCAGCATGTAGAAGAGAGACCACAGGTCGTCATGACGACCCATCTCCTGCACAACGACACAGCGACGGGTCAGGGAACGACGCGGTTACGCGTTGTGAGGACATCTCCAGCGGTTACCAACCTTATTCTTGTGAGCGTTGACAGAAGCGTACCGAACCGTTCCCCTGAAGCCCGCAACTGGACGCGGCTAAAAACATGAAGATTCACATTTGCAAATAAAAATGAAACTCTCTCTGACGAGGAGTAAAATCAAATCTGCACAAATGTTACAAGCTCAAACAGGAAACTCCTCACAATCTTAAATCAGTAGTTTTAAATAGTAGCAGCTAAGCCTACGCTGATGGGTAGCTGATTTTACATGACTAAACTATTAACACTTTATTTATAAAGCCTGCAACAAGGTGCAGGAAACATAACTTCAACTAAGTTTAAACACATATTGTTAAAACGTTTAGATCAATAAAACAATAAAAACAGTGCAGAACAAACCGCCAGGGAGTAAAAATGTGTTTTTAAAAGAGTTTTAAAACTGGACAGTGAAGGAGCTCCTCTTTGGAGTAAGAAGTTGGGAAGAATCAGTTTTGTGGTTCCTGGACTGACGAAGTCTTCTGGATGGAAGGTGAAACGTTTCAGCACAAAAACAAACTGTCCAGATGACCCGACTGAAAATTGTTGGATTGTACACCTGGATTATTGAGCATGGACTTTGTTGTCTAAAACTTCATTCCTTCCAAATGATGCCAGTCTAAAAGTGGCGGGCAACAAGCATTCCATGAAGGAATGCCAAGTCTTTAATTTACGTTTATTTTACCTTATTGATCAGATGGACCTGATCAGCTACTTAAACAGTAGCTAAAGCTGCTCTGTCAGTTGATGTGAAGGTTAGTGAAGTCACGTTTTGTTTCCAGTGTCGGTGCATAAGTTCAACTTTTCATGTTTTTATGGACCAAATATCAATGAATGTTCTTGAGCTGAATTTAAGATGTGGGCCTTTGAATCATGAACTAAGTCCCTTTGTAAAAGAAAAGGTGACCTACTTGTGGTATAGGATGTTAATTGGTGCTAAAGGAACCCAAGTGAATTCAAACAGTCGAGACGCTTCTTTAAATTCATTACTACCTGACTCTGAGTAATAACAGAGACACTAAGCTAGAAACCAGAGTAAGACAAAAGTAGGAGCACATGATTCTCACCGGCCGGACTTCCTGACACGAGTTGGTGAACTGACGAGCTAAACCAAAGTCCAGCATGTAGCAGGTCCGACAAGTGCTTGGGAAGCGGCCCATGGCAAAATTAGACTGAAGCAGAAACAGGAAGAGGTTAAAGATGGAAAAGCAGAACTATAAAACAATAAAAGCCAATTATCTGAGCAGGATGAGTTGATGTGTAAAACATACATTTAAACAAATCTAACAAACCCATAATTTATTCACACTGAATCTCAAGAACCATATTTAAAAAAGGCACATTTTAACATTGATGGCAGCCATGTTTCCTGTTGTGAAGCATCCCGTCCTCTTTTAACAACAGTCCCACAAACATCTAGGACCTGAGGACACCCGCTGCTGGAGTTGTTGTGGGCGACACAGCAAACTGCATTTATAAGAATAATTTGAAGACGTGTTCGTGAGCTCATGTGGTGATATCCATGAAAGGATTAGACCAGTTTTTAACCCTGTGAGGGCTCAAACATCACCTGTATCCAGTCCTGACGTTCAGCCTTGTCCTTTGAGTTTAGATTTCTCTACTAGATTCTTTAAACCATTTGATGAGCAGATGAAGAGCTGATGATGCGATATTCACTCCTCCAAATGTTTCGTTGACTATTATTGTGAAATTGTTCCTCACTTTTTAGATGCAGTATCTGGCAGGCTGTTGAACCTCTGCCCATCTTTACTGGCCGGGACATTCAGCCTCTCTGAAATGCTCTTTACACGCTTGCTGACCTGAGTATACGTCCATCATACTGTTCCGCTTCATCTAGTCAATCTTGTTTTATCTACATTTTCCACAACATCTGAGCCAACTTACTGTAAGAAGTCAGGAAAATACTAAAAAACTCAATTCTATTCAATTTCAACAGTTAATATTAATAAAATTGAAAAAAATGCCAGGACCATAAAGCTACCCGCAGACAAAGCAACACAACTATGTCCCAGTGTAGTTTTTCAGTAGCCCAGGTCTTAGACAGCGTACAGAGCCAACGTGCAACCCGTTCGTTGTGTCGCACCGGTTTGATGTCGCGATGCAGGAAGCCAACAGAGTGGATGCTGTCTATGGCCTCTAGGATCTGGCGCCCTAGACGCAGGGTGGTGCTGATGCTGAATGTTCCACGAGGCATGCTTCTCCTCAGGTCCGCCAGGTTTCGACCCTGAAACAACACACACAAAATCTTTAAACCAATGATTTGTCAAGTCTTTCTGACTGACTGACTGACTCACCGACTGACTGACTCACTCACTGACTCACTCACTGACTCACTAACTGACTCACTAACTGACTCACTCACTCACTGACTGCTGACTGACTCAATGACTGACTCACTCACTCACTGACTGACTCACTGACTAACTGACTCACTTACTCACTCACTGACTGACTCACTGACTGACTGACTGACTGACTTACCGACTGACTGACTGACTCACTCACTAACTGACTCACTCACTCACTCACTCACTCACTCACTCACTCACTCACTCACTGACTGCTGACTGACTCACTGACTGCTGACTGACTCACTGACTGACTGACTCACTCACTAACTGACTCACTCACTGACTAACTGACTCACTCACTCACTGACTAACTGACTCACTCACTCACTCACTGACTCACTAACTGACTCACTAACTGACTCACTCACTCACTGACTGACTGACTGCTGACTAACTCACTGACTCACTCACTCACTCACTCACTCACTCACTGACTAACTGACTCACTCACTCACTCACTCACTCACTGACTCACTGACTGACTCACTCACTCACTGACTCACTAACTGACTCACTCACTCACTCACTCACTCACTGACTGACTGCTGACTGACTCACTGACTGACTCACTCACTCACTGACTCAATAACTGACTCACTCACTCACTCACTCACTCACTCACTCACTGACTGACTGCTGACTGACTCACTGACTGACTCACTCACTCACTGACTCAATGACTGACTCACTGACTCACTCACTCACTGACTCACTGACTAACTGACTCACTCACTCACTGACTAACTCACTGACTGACTGACTCACTGACTCACTCACTCACCGACTCACTCACTCACTGACTCACTGACTGACTGACTCACTCACTGACTGACTGACATATTTGACAGCAAGACATATTGAGCTGGCCATTCAACAGCTTTATTTTAACACGTGAAGCATAAATGTATTTTGTTGTGCATGCTGGTTTGTCTCTGGGCAGACAAAAGAGAATAAGGACACCTTGTGGTGGAGTAGTGAACTGCAGGAAGTTATCCAGAGGATGAAGTTAGCCAAAAAGAAATATGATAGTGAGAGGACTGAAGACAGGAGACAGGAACATAAGGACATGCAATGTAGGACAAAGAGAGAGGAAGCAAATGCAAAATAGAAGATGTAACCATTAAGTGTAGAACCACTAGATTGAGGAACAGCTTCTACCCTGAGGCTGTCAGACTCATGAATCTCTAACCAGAATAATCACTGTGAAAAATCACATGTTGCTGCTGATCCGTTTCATGTTGCTGCTGATCCGTTTCATGTTGCTGCTGATCTGTTTCATGTTGCTGCTGATCTGTTTCATGTTGCTGCTGATCTGTTTCATGTTGCTGCTGATCTGTTTCATGTTGCTGCTGATCTGTTTCATGTTGATGTGTTCATGCGTGCTCATCTGCTCACACAGACTCATCATGTTCATGCTGCTGTTCGATAGTGCTTAGCGAATATTTAGTTGATGTTTTTCTTAGTTCGTATCTTAGATCTTATTGTTGGATGTAACTGGGACCCTGTGTACATAATCTCGTTCCACCACATGTACCACATGTGGTGCGAATGACAAATCTCTCTAACTCTGTATGATGAGTTGTACAAGACGCTGGGCACTAAAGCGGGAGAGGAGGACTTGGAGCAACTGGTGAGACAGAGGGATCAGGCTGGAAAGGATGTGCAGCAGGTTAGGCTTGTTAAAGATAGGAATGGTAATGTTCTAACAAGTGATGAGTGTGATGGGAAGATGGAAGGAGTACTTTGAGGAGCTAATGATTGAAGAGAATGAAAGAGAAAGAAGAATAGATGTCATAGAAACTGTGGGCCAGGAAGTGAGAAAGATTACTTCAAGTTCAAGTTAAGTTTATTGATATACGCTAAACACTAATAATGTAAAACAATATGGCGTATCAAACAGCAGCCCAAACATGAGTCTGTGGTGAGCAGATGGGTATGAATGAATAAAGCAACATGAGATCAGCAGCATAGATAATCAGCAGCACAGATGTCACATATCACCAAATTAAGTGAGGGTGAAGTCCAGAAGGCTTTTGAAGAGGACGAAGAAGGTGAACGTACTTGGACCTGATCACACATCAGTGGAGGTTTGGAAATGTCTTGGAGAGATGGCAGTGAGGTTTTTGACTCAAATATTCAATGGCATATTTGAGGGTGAGAAAATGTCTGAGGAATGGAGAAGAAGTGCTGGTGGCCATTTTTAAGAACAAGGGTGATGTACAGAGTTGTAGCAACTACAGGGGAATTAAGTTGATGAGTCAAACAATGAAGATCTGGGAGAGAGTTGTGGAAGCAAGACTTGGACGAGAGGTGACTATCTGTGAGCAGCAGGATGGTTTCATGCTGAGAAAGAGCACCACAGATCCATCTTTGATTTGAGGATGATGATGGAGAAGAACAGAGAGGGTCAGAAAGAACTCCATTGTGGATTTGTGGCTTTAGAAAAATCATCTGACAGAGTGCTGAGGGAGAAGGTGTGGTATGTTAGACTGGTACAGGACATGCATGAGGACAGCAGGACATGCATGAGGACAGCATGACATGTATGAGGACAGCAGGACATGTACGAGGACAACAGGACAAGTATGAGGACAACAGGACATGTATGAGGACAGCAGGACATGCATGAGGACAGCAGGACATGTATGAGGACAGCAGGACATGTATGAGGACAACAGGACAGTGGTGAGATGTGCTGTAGGAGTGACAGATAGATTCAAGGTGGAGGTGGGAGTGCATCAAGGATCAGCTCTGAGCCCCTTCTTGTTTGCTCTGGTCATGGACTGACTAACAGATGAGGTCAGGCAGGAATCCACATGGACTATGATGTTTGCAGATGACATTGTGATCTGTGGTGAGAACAGGGAACAGGTGGAAGAAAACTTGGAGAGGTGGAGGTATGCACTTGAAAGAAGAGGAATGAAAGTAATAGTCGTAGTAAGACAGAGTCCATGTGTGAATGAGAGGGAGGAGGTGAAACAGTGAGGCTACAAGGAGCAGAGGTCACAAAGGTGCAGGACTTCAAGGACTTGGGGTCCACTGTCCAGGAAAATGGGTATTTTGGTAGAAGGATGTTAGAAATGCAGCTCCCAGGAAAAAGACAAAGAGGAGATACATGGATGCATGGAGGTAGCTAGAGGACATAACGAGGACAAAGGATGCAGAGCACATAGTGAGGACAGAGGACACAGAAGACAGAGTGAGGACAGAGGATGCAGAGGACAGAGTGAGGACAGAGGACACAGCGTGAGGACAGAGGATTGAATTAGATGGAAGTGGATGACTCGTGGTGGCGACTCCTATAAAAGGAATAGCCAAAAGAAGAAGACAAAGAGCTGTCAGGTTTTTCTTTTGTTTGTGCTTGTTAAATCGATTCTTCACAGGTAGCTGTGTTTTAAGCCTTTTATGAAATATTTATTTGTGTCTGTTTGTCATAAACAAATGAACAACATGTAACAGGAGCCATGTGCATCAGTCGTCTCAGACTGTGACGGTCTGACATTGCAGTGTTAAATTAAAGGGTTGGCATCCCTGGAAAGAATTCATATTCCCCACTGCCTTTTATGATCAAGTTTTATGATCAAGTTTTATGATAACGTTTTATGA
>NC_056518.1:34860976-34861099 GCF_014905685.2 Nematolebias whitei | reverse complement strand
TTTATGATAACGTTTTATGATAACGTTTTATGATAACGTTTTATGATCACGTTTTATGATCAAGTTTTATGATCAAGTTTTATGATAACGTTTTATGATAACGTTTTATGATAACGTTTTATG
>NC_056518.1:34856974-34860876 GCF_014905685.2 Nematolebias whitei | reverse complement strand
TTTATGATAACGTTTTATGATAACGTTTTATGATAACGTTTTATGATCAAGTTTTATGATCACGTTTTATGATAACGTTTTATGATCAAGTTTTATAATCAAGTTTTATGATAACGTTTTATGATAACGTTTTATGATCAAGTTTTATGATAACATTTTATGATAACGTTTTATGATAACGTTTTATGATCAAGTTTTATGATCACGTTTTATGATAACGTTTTATGATCAAGTTTTATGATCAAGTTTTATGATCAAGTTTTATGATCAAGTTTTATGATCACGTTTTATGATCACGTTTTATGATAACGTTTTATGATAACGTTTTATGATCACGTTTTAAAGTACAGTCGTCTTGTGTTCAGAAATGACGGACCTGTAGCTGTTTTAGTTCAACCTATGACACGTGCACAGTCTCAGGCAACATGGTAAGATCTTCTTAGATAGATTTGTAGGCTCAATAATCTTCTCAGGTGTGTCTTAGATTACGACTCGCATCAAGCTCAATATGTGTCCGTCTGATTAAGTTGTGTTGGCCAACTGTGGCGGCCATTTTGATGTGAGATAAAGCCCAAAGATAATCAATCAATAGTTGTAGATGCACATCCAATTATTATTTGTCTGAAAGTTTCTATAAAAACCTTGAGTTGTTTATGAGACTTTGAGCCAGCAGACAAGTTTGAAGCAGAGATGGTGTGCAATGAGTATCACTTGACGTGTGTTGCTGATGATGCTCAGCTACTACCACTCTACATTTTATCACGGTTTGAGTTGTAACTTTGTGTTTGCTAAGTTTGCTTAGCTGTGGTGGCCATCTTAAATGGAACTGTCTCCAAAAGTTAACCAAAGATGTACATTCAATTAATACTTTGAGACTTTCATTAAAGCTTGTTCAGTGGATCATGAGATATTTTGCTAACAGACAGGCAAACAAACACATGCCCACACACTGAAATGAGCAAAAACATTATTGCCCCTTGGCAGTGGGCAACAACCATGTACTGAACCATGCAACATGTCACTGAACAGCTTAACACTTTCCAGGTACATCAAATAAAATGTCATGTTCCTTTAATTAGCCTTAACCTTGTGGAACACCCATTTTGATCAATCATTGTGACTATGTCTTACAGTGCAGGCTCTGTCTAAAGACTGGAACAAGCACAGAAATGTTTTGCAAAGCAAATGATAATTGTTGAACCTTTGGTTTGTCATAAATGATCTTACTGAGAATCAAACGGTCTTCTGAAAGGGAGTGCTGACCATAACATTATCCTCGTTAGTGGGACTGACCTGGAGCTCCATCACCACGTAGTTAAAGCGATCGTTGCGGCCACATCCCACAAAGCGACACACGTGGTCTTTCCCTGGGAGACACGGGGCAAAGCTTGGTCAGGATCAGTTCACAGCCTCACATCAGCAGCATCATTCAGTGTGAGACACAGGGAGTTCGTCTGAGTCTATGTCCTGCCTTTCCATCAACATCCACTCTTTTTCATTTATTGATTAGCACAGCAGGTCAACACGTGCGCACGAATGTCAACAAGTGAAAACATGCACGCTGTTGGTCTCAGAGGACACTACTGCATTGTCAAGTTGACTGCAGCCTCAGTCCAAAGGCTTTCAGCACAAACAAGATGTTTGTCATAAAACACATGACTAATGCATCAACAAGGTTACGTGAGGTCGTCTGGACGGATTCTTCTTTGTTGAAGAGCACCTCACAACCTTGTTCCATTTCTCCAGCTGGATCACTGAGCATGCATCAGGACATTACTAATGTATATACATTTTATAGAGATGGAGCAAAAATCACTTTGACACGTTACATTGTGGACAAAGAAGTTTCTGAATCTATGTGAACAGTTAGAAATCTAGTTTCTTCATGTTAATCTGTGCTTACACTTTAAAGGCTAAAGCTGGTGTTTCTGTGGTCACGATATGTCCAATCTAAGTCAGGTCCTCCGTCCAGTGTTGGATTTGTTTTAGTGTTGGATTATCGAGCACGACCTCTGCAAACATCTAATCACTGTATGAAGCTTCTCATCAATCATAGAGCATGGATTATGGAGACAGGACACAGATCTTCGTCCAGGCTAGGCTAATGACTAGCCAAGCAAGAGCCCATTTTCAAATGGTTTAAATGTGTTTATGTAAAACTCCTAAATGTTCTAAATATTAACGCCTCAAGATTTCCACCCTAATGTTCTGTGTTGTCATCGAGTTGTTAATAAGACAGCAGTCACATTAAAACAGCGAGAATGACACGGTGTACCAGTGTTCACTTGAGGGGTTAATGCTGTCTTCTGACAAGCGGGCAGGTCAGCAGAGTTTGGTGGGCTCAGGTTACATGCTGGCTCCTCAGGATGCAGGAGAACCACGAAGCCCCAGGCCAAGGCCATTACACAGCAAACATGATCCCGGACCATTGATTTCTTTCTCAGATGGCAACGAGGGAAAACACAATGTGGCGGTTAAGAGGCAAGGAAAGAGGGCGCAGAAGAAACGTGTTTAAAATCTCCTGATGGAGTTCTCGTGTTGATTCTGTTTCTCACGCGTGCTCTTCTGGTGTCGACATTTGAAACCTTCAACATTAAAGCAGCACCTGTGTCAGCGCCTCAGAGTCGAACGGCACAGGTGCGTTGAGACCAAAGTTAACCTTCATGAACAATTCGCTACATCACGTCTTCACATGAGACACCATGTTTATGAGGAGTGGTGGCGCAGAGGTTAGACAAGGTGGGCCTGTGATCGGAAGGTCGCCGGTTCAACTCCCCGTACCGACAACAACAAAATGTGGGTGGGGTAGGTGAAGCACCCACACCTGCCTCCACCTTCATCTGCCCACTCTGGGCCCTTGAGCAAGGCCCTTAACCCCCACCGTCTGCTCCCCCAGGCGCCCTAGATGCAGCTCTCTGGTCCACACAGAGGCTGTGGTCGCTCGGTGTCTGTGGTTGGTCAGGAAGAACATCTGGAGTAAAAACAGTCTCCAAGTCTTGGTGTGACTCAGTTCGCTGCGGCGACCCCTGAAGGAGGAGCAGCCGAAAGAAGAAGAAAAACAGATGTTTATCTGGTCTTAGATTATGTCCCCATCAGGAAGTTGGGATCTTCAAGTACTACTGATATTTCCTGTGCTGCCAGAGAGACTTGCAACAGACAAGTTCTTCTCGTCAGTAGTGGTCCCACGATGTACAGGATCAGCGTCCATTTGGAAGGATTCCATGGGTCACGGTGTCAGAGACGATTGATCCGTTCGAGTAACTGAATCCAGAGAATCCATTTGCACTCACCCTGCAGCTTCTTCAGGACAGCGACCTCCATCTTCAGCACCTGTTTGGGCTGCTGGGCTGATTCCACCTTCAGCGCCACGCTGACCCGCGTCAGTAGGTCCAGTGCCTCGTAGATCTCCCCAAACCCACCGCCCCCGATCTTCTTCACCTAGGAAAAATGATGAGTCACCGTGTAAGGGCTTAAGACAAGTCAGATTTATTTATACAGCACATTTAAACTGAAGACAAGCAAACAAACACAACGTTGAGCTTTTAAGACTTAAAGCTTGTAGACAGGAAACAGGAAGTTATGAACATTAGCAATGTTCCAGGACGAAGGGAAACGAGGTACAACACATGAGTATGGGGAATTGCAGCTGTGTGAGAGCAACCTGAAGATGTTTCTTACAACGCACCTTCTAAAGCCAGTGAGACCGCTGCAGGGCCAGGAGACCCCCCATCCAGGGTTTATAAAACAACACGTTCATGCTGCTGATCGGCGTTTTGTTTTTATTGTGTTTATGCTATTAGTGCTTAGTGTATATTTAGTTGATGTTTTTCTTAATCTTAGATCTTATCCCTGTTCTTCTTTTACATTTTATTGTTGGATGTAACTGGGACCCTGTGAACATA
>NC_056518.1:34854884-34856874 GCF_014905685.2 Nematolebias whitei | reverse complement strand
TGGATGGTGGATGGATGAAGATACTTTTCCAGCAGACGGACGAGGCTGACTCCAGCTGTTTGTGGCAGGTTGCAGTAGCGATGCTCGTCAACATGTGGAGTCTTGAAGACATCTCGGTTCTTTCACTGGAGCTGAACTTCAGAGTTCACTTTATGTTTGTGTTTTCTACAGTCAGCTGACTAAAGGCGCCATGTTGAACTGGGCTGACTTCAGAAGTTCATCAGTTTTATTATTCATTACAGACACTGAGTAATTTCTGCAAGTTAGATTCACATCCATCGTGTGATCCATGAGATAGTTTGACATCAGATAAACTTCAAACTTTCATTAGTTCTTCTCAATTCGTACGATTTTGATGACTGTCCACTGTTGTCATCACTCTTTGTTAAATCAGGTCTCTCTTGTAGATGAGTCCCTGAGGCTCAATGGGATTAACCTGTAGAAATAAAGGTCAAATGAATTTTCTCACCCTCAAATATGCCGTTCACACCAGCCCTGTTTAGTCCGCTTTAATCCAACTCTAGTCCGTTTGCCTAGAAAGTCTGGTTCGTTTGGCGAGGTGTGACTGCACAATCGAACTCTGATGCGGACCAAAGAAGCCAACTCTGCTCTGCCTAAATACCTAGGTCTTGGTTTGGTTGAAGTGAACTCAAATGCGGTTCGAATGCAGTATGAATGCAAGCTGACTGGAGACCGCTCCAAAAGCAGGAAGTGGACTACTTCTCAAACCTCAGGAGCCGTCTCAGCTGCCTTGTGTGAAAAACAACATTCTCCATGGTCTTCTGCCTCATCTTCTGCTCATGCTGAGTCCATTGTTGAAAAATGGCAAAACAGAAATCCCAAAACGGCTAAAGTTTGATGCCACTCCGTTTATGTTTTTATTTCCAGAAGAAGAAGTGTTTTCTTCAGATAGCCTGATGCATGCTCAATAGTGTCTTCTTCAGAGGTTTATGTGTCGTTTCCTTCAGTAGTTCTTGGTGCAGCACCACCACAGGCGAGGGGGGAACAGGTTGGTTCAACTGCCTGCGAACCGCACCAGCAGAAATGTAAACAAATGTTCTGATTTTTGGTCCCCAAATGAACCAAGCCTACCAGACTATTAGGTGTGAAAACGACCTGAATATTTGAGTCAAAAACCTCACTGCCATCTCTCCAAGACATTTCCAAACCCCCACTGGTCATCAGGTCCTACTGCCTTCCCCTTCTTCATTCTTTTCAGAGCTTTCTGGACTTCACACTCACAAATCTTTCCCACTTCCTGGTCCACAGTTTCTATGACCTCTACTCTTCTTTCTCTTTCATTCTCTTCATTCATTAGCTCCTCAAAGTACTCCTTCCATCTTCCCGTCACACTCTCCTCACTTGTTAGAACATTACCATTCCTATCTTTAACAAACCTAACCTGCTGCACATCCTTTCCAGCCTGATCCCTCTGTCTTGCCAGTTGGTACAAATCCTTCTCGTCCTCTTTGGTGTCCAACCTCCCATACAACTCATCATACACCTTCTGCTTTGTCTTAGCTACCTCCCTCTTTGCTCTGCGTCCCATCTCCTTATATTCCTGTCTCCTCTCTTCAGTCCTCTCTCTGTCATATTTCTTCTTGGCTAACCTCTCTCTTTGAACAGCTTCCTGCACTTCACTATTCCACCACCAGGTCTCCTGATCCTTAGGACGGCTGTGGCTGAGTAGTTAGAGAAGTCAGAGTCAGAGTCAGAGTTTCTTTATTGTCATTCGCACCTCATGTGGTACATGTGGTGGAGCGAAATTATGTACACAGGGTCCCAGTTACATCCAACAATAAAATGTATAAGAAAAACAGTAATAACATCTAAGATATGAACTAAGAAAAACATCAACTAAATATACACTAAGCACTCATAACATAAAACATTGAACATCAGCACAAACATGAACATGAGTCTGTGAGCAGATGTGCACGCATGAACACATCAACATTGAAACAGATCAGCAGCAACATGAAACAGATCA
>NC_056518.1:34851496-34854784 GCF_014905685.2 Nematolebias whitei | reverse complement strand
AGGTTTCAAGCTGCACATGACCTGCTCTAGAGAAGATAGAGTGATGGTTCAAGATGGTCAAAAGGAGCTACAGACTGAGGTGGGATGGATGGGTCATGAGTTGGAGGGGAAATGAGAGCCCTGGTGGTCGCAATTTTTTCCAAAAAGAAATGTAGGAAGTTCTCGCACAGCTCAGTCGAGGCTTCCAGAGGTGATGGTTCAGTGAGGTGGAGAACAGAGTTTAGGGTGGAGAAGAGGACACGTGGGTTGTGAGAGTTTCAGGTAATTATATCAGAGAAGTATTTTGATTTAGCAGCTTTCACTGCTTTCTGATAACGGCGCCAACTCTCTTTAAGTATCTGGAAAGAGACCTGCAGTCTGTCTTTCCTCCACTTTCACTCCACCCTCCTACATTGCTGCCTAACGGCCTTGGTGACGTCACTCAGCCAAGGTTCTGCTCTGAGTTTTGATTTTTTGGTTTTAGCAGGTGCAACATGATCCAGAGTCTTTAAGCAGACAGAGTTGAACTGGGATGTCAGCTCCTCAGTGGTGGTGAGAAACACTGGGGGCTGAATTATCATTTCAGAGTTATAAACATCTGTGAAACATGTGGCAGTGAAGTGGTTAATGGTCCGAGTGCTACGTGCAGGAATGCACGACTTAGGAGTTAGATGGGGGAGGGTGAACTCAAACCGGACTGGCATGTGGTCTGAAAAAAACATTATCACCAATAACAAGATTACTAACAGTCACATCATGAGTTAAAACAAGGTCCAGTGTATGTCCACACTCTTGGGTGGGACTGTTTACATGCTGAGTTAAATTAAATGAGTCCAATAAATCTAAAAAGTCCTTAACCAAGGGCTTCTCAGGACAGCACACGTGCAAATTAAAGTCCCCAATAATGAAAACATGATTATATTTTGGTGTGATTTCAGCCAAGAAGTCAGAAAACTCATTTATGAAATCCTTAGACCGAGGTAGGCGGTAGACGAGTGCAAATAACGTCGCAGGTGAATGTCCGAGTTCAAAGACGCTCAGCTCAAAGCTGGCACGGGAAACTGGGATGGGCAGTTGTTAACAGCCAAAAGTTGATTTGAATATTGTTAATAATCCACCACCGCGCCGGCCTGATGGCCGCTGTGCATTAAAATACAGACAGTTCAGTGGCAGTAATTCCGTCAAGGCGCTGGACTCACCCGGAGACATCCAAGTCTCTGTGATGCACAGAAAGTCCAAATTGTGTTCTTGAAAGTAGTCCCTGAGGATAAAAGTTTTGTTGGTAACAGATCTTGCGTTGACAAAACACATCCAGATACTGTCCAAAGTGGATCCAGCAGTGGTGGAGTTTGCGCGCTAATGGACGCAGGTTTTCAATAACAGCCCCTCCAGGTTGGTCCAGGCTGCGCAATGGCTGACAACTCCCGCTGGTTACCTGGTCCGGGCACGCGGGAAGCTGGCGATGGAAACCATGACCGCCAGCCGGAGAGTAAGATGCAGCGCGCAGGGCTTTGAGCTTTACCAGCCGCCCAGCACGTTTTCCCCGGCGTCTGTAGCGATATCTCCAGGCAGGGATGTGGAGCGCGGCGGAGGTAAACAGGCACGTCCGCCAGCAGTGGGGGAAGGGGGGGGGGGGTCCAGAGGTATGCTCATAGTGTTCCAAATAAGCAACATCGGCGGCAGAAAAACGAAGATCCAGAAGCTGTTGTCGGTCATACACCAGCAGCGAGTTTATGTCCCAGATAAAAAACAAACAAAAAAAAATAATCCGAACACCATCAGCAGAGGTGGATTGCAAGCCATGTACATGGGCGCCATCTTACCGGTTAGTTTGGGTTTATCATATTCATACACTGATGGGACACACACATGGGAGGCAATGAGGGTTCAGTGTCTTGCCCAGGGACACTTCAGCATGTGACTGCTGGTGGATTCGAACCCCCAACTCTTACATTGGATGATGACTTGATGACTGGTTGCTGGTATTAAGAGGGCCAAGGCCACATATGCAAAGAGGATCGAGGGTCAATTCATCTCACAAGACCCTCGGAGCATGTGGAGGGGCATTAAGTGCATAACAGATTATAAAGGAAGGAGTGAACAATGCCCCAAAGACCCATCTCTGCCTGATGCCCTCAACAAGTTCTATGCACGCTTTGAAGACCCGAACAGACCACCCAGCACCAGACTCACCTCACCACCGGATGAAGAGCATCTCAGCGTGACCTCAGCCGAAGTAAGGAGTACCTTTAGGAGGATTAATCCGCACAAAGCAACCGGCCCAGACAACATCCCCGGAAAAGTGTTGAAGGAATGTGCTGATCAGCTCTGTGAGGTGCTGGCAGACATCTTTAACACCTCACTTACCCTGGAGACAGTTCCCACCTGCCTGAAGACTGCCACCATCATCCCAGTCCCAAAAAGCTCTACAGTGACTGGTCTGAATGACTATCGGCCAGTGGCCCTCACCCCGATAGTCGCTAAATGCTTCGAAAAACTGATCATGACTCACATCAAAACAACCATCAACATCAACGAGGACCCTCATCAGTACGCATACCGTGAGAACCGATCAACAGAGGATGCAATCTCCTCTGTGGTCCACACTGCACTCAACCACCTGGAGCAGAAAAACTCTTACGTCCGTATGCTCTTTGTGGACTTCACATCCGCCTTCAACACCATGATCCCCCAAACCCTGATGGACAAACTATCCACACTAGGACTAAGCCCCTCCATCTGCAACTGGGTACTAGACTTTTTAACAAACAGACCACAGTTAGTGAGGATCCACAACCTCTCCTCCTCCACCATAACCCTCAGCACTGGCTCTCCTCAGGGATGTGTGTTGAGCCCCCTCCTGTTTACTCTGCTCACATATGATTGTGCAGCTACCCATCCAGGCTGTCACATTGTTAAGTTTGCAGATGATACAGCGGTGGTGGGATGCATCACAAACAATGATGAGTCCAGCTACAGGCAGGAGGTGGAACACCTGGAGAGCTGGTGCAGAGAGAATAACCTTCACATCAATGTGAAGAAGACAAAGGAGATGATTGTGGACTTCAGAAGGAACAAAAACACCTACACCCCCCTGAACATAAGAGGATCTGCGGTGGAAGTGGTCTCCAGCTACAAGTACTTGGGTGTACACATGAATGACAACCTCAGCTGGAGCAACAACACCACCAGCCTGATCAAGAAAGCTCATCAGAGACTCTACTTCCTCAGACGGCTGAGGCGAGCTGGTCTGGGAAGCTCAGTCCTCACCTCCTTCTACAGGTGTGCAGTGGAGAGCATCCTGTGCTC
>NC_056518.1:34851289-34851396 GCF_014905685.2 Nematolebias whitei | reverse complement strand
AGTCGCCTATAGGCTTGGCTAATGGTCAGTCAAACAAGGGTCCATCCATCCGTCCATCCATCCGTCCGTCCGTCCATCCATCCATCCATCCATCCATCCATCCATCC
>NC_056518.1:34849258-34851189 GCF_014905685.2 Nematolebias whitei | reverse complement strand
TCCACCATCCACCCACCATCCATCCATCCATCCATCCACCATCCATCCATCCACCCATCCATCCATCCATCCACCATCCATCCACCATCCATCCACCATTCATCCATCCATCCACCATCCACCATCCACCATCCATCCATCCACCCATCCACCATCCATCCGTCTATTCATCCACACACCCACTTCTTCCTTTTAGGGTGGCAGGGGTCACTGGTGCCCATATCCAGCCACAACTGTGTGAGAGGTGGGGGACACCCTGGACAGGTCTCCAGTCCATCACAGAGACACACAGGGACAAATGAGACAAACAACCATTCACTCTCTCTCACCCAGGGACAGTTTAGAGTTACCAGTTAGTCTAACATGCATGTTTCTGGTCTGTGGGAGAAAACCAGCGGCACGGAGAGAACATGCAAACTCCACCCAGAAAAGGTCCTGGGCCAGGATTTGAACCAGTGACCTTCTTGCTGAGAGGCAACAGCTCTAAGTGAGCCAGTTTTGGAGTGAACCCAAGAAGATGGCCGCCACAGCCAAGTTAAAGCAGGTAACCTGCGCGTCTGAAGGGATGGAGCTCAAATGTGGAGTGGTAGTAGCTGGGGGTCATTCACAGCACGCGCTCCATGCGCAAACACATCACGACATTTAGAGACTGCGCATGCTACTTTCAAGGTTGGGCCTCACCAGCTGATTCCTCATCCTTCATCCTGAGGAGGAGGTCGGCGGGCGATAGGCATTCCAACAACCAGGGTTTAATCATGGCGCCCGCACAGACGGGTTCATTGAACAACAACCTCCTGACAGACAGCTGCAGCTTCAGCGCGCACAGCACTCTACTCAGGCGCGTCCACGCGACAGAGGGGGTTAGAGGTGGGTGAGACCAGAGCCCACGGCCCCACGGAGCCTGAAACCTACCTCGTGTCTTTGCTGTCAGTGGAGTCGGAGAGAAGGGCGTGGCTACACAAAATCCCTTTGAAGCGCCGCGGACGACGTCCAGAGGGCTGCCATGGCGCGTGCAGCCTCCACGGGAACAAGCGACGTGTCGTGACCGGAGAAGAAGAAGTCCCCCTTTCTCCTCAGCATCTTAATCTCGCTGCGGATCCGTGACGTGACGGGACTCCGTGACGGGACTCCGTGGCGGTCATCCGCCTTCCTGCGCGCGCGAGCCCGATCCGATCGCCCCTCGCAACAGCTCGGTCGCGCGCCAGGAAAGACATTTAAAAGGTTTACGGTTGTACGCATGCGCAGTGGGCCGCCATTAGACAGCGACGCTACGAAAAATAAAGAAATGTTTTAAAATGTTCCACTGAACTGTGAAGAACATTTCCGACGTTTTAATTCAACTAAATCATAAACGTAAAATACTACAATCGTACTATTATGTCCCATAAGTCATGGTTTTGAGACGGTATTTCAGAGTTAGGATGTGGAGGTTTTTATTTTTATTTTATCAGAGTGGCGGGAATGGGTTTCACACAAAATGAATCCAGTTTGATTTGGAGCACAAAGATAAAATAACTAACTGCGTAATGCTTTTATAGTTGCGTGTGCGCGCGATACAATAATGACCACAAGGGGGAGACACTAGTCAAATCAAGATTCTTTCTTTCTTTTGAGTCCAGTTCCGTTAGGTTTGATTGTCATTTCATCACATGTGGTACATGAGGTGGAACCAAGCTGTGTACTCAGGGCCCAGTTACATCCAGCAATAGAAAAATATCAAGTATTAAAACAAACGGTAAAATCTAAGATATAAACCAAGATATACGGTAAGTATTAAACAATATGCTGAGAACAGCAGCACGAACCTGAGTCTGCGTGAGTAGATGAGAACGAATGAATACAGCAGCATGAAATAATCAGCAGCATGGATAATCAGCAGCATGGATAATCAGCAGCATGGATAATCAGCAGCATGAAATAATCAGCAGCAT
>NC_056518.1:34848612-34849248 GCF_014905685.2 Nematolebias whitei | reverse complement strand
AAATAATCAGCAGCATGGATAATCAGCAGCATGAAATAATCAGCAGCTTGGATAATCAGCAGCATGAGATCAGCCTCCATTAGCCTAAAGACTGCCTCTGTTATTACAACACAAATATTAACTTACTGTCCAACTTAAAGGGCAGGTTTTAATGTAGACAGGCATTTTACTAAATTACATGTTTTAAAATTAATTGATGTCAAGTGGGTAAAAGATCATGGATGAGTGAAGATCCACTGGCATCACTGAGGCCTTGACAGTCCACAACGTTTGTTTCTTTCAACCCTTGGTATTTCTCCAGCTTCTCATGCTCCTTCTTCCAGATGTTACAGTCACCTGGGATTGCTCCATCACCACCGCCACATGGTCCGGTTGGTTCTTCCTCACCTGTTTGTCAGTCTGGACCTGGAAGTCCCACAGTATCTTCTTAACCCTTTCATTCTCCACCAGCCATGGTGCTGTCTCCCACTTTGACTGTGTGACCTCAAGTCCATATTCAGCACAGATGTTCATGCATATTATTACAAATGTTCCTGCATATTATCCCAGATGTTCCTGTATATCATTCCAGATGTTCCTGCATATTATCACAGATGTTCCTGTATATTATTCCAGATGTTCCTGCATATTATTACA
>NC_056518.1:34845934-34848602 GCF_014905685.2 Nematolebias whitei | reverse complement strand
ATTCCAGATGTTCCTGCATATTATTACAGATGTTCCTGTATATTATTACATATATTCCATCATACTATTACAGATGTTCCTGCATATTATTACAGATGTTCCTGCGTATTATCCCAGATGTTCCTGTATATTATTCCAGATGTTCCTGCATATTATTCCAGATGTTCCTGTATATTATTACAGATGTTCCATTATACTATTACAGATGTTCCTGCCTATTATCCCAGATTTTCCTGTATATTATTCCAGATGTTCCTGTATATTATTACAGATGTTCCATCATACTATTACAGATGTTCCTGCATATTATTACAGATGTTCCTGCATACTATTGCAGATGTTCCTGTATATTATTACAGATGTTCCTGCATATTAGTACAGATGTTCCTGCATATTATTCCAGATGTTCATGAATATTATCCCAGATGTTTCTGCATATTATCCCAGATGTTTCTGTATATTATTCCAGATATTCCTGCATATTATTCCAGATGCTCCTGCATATTACTCCAGATGTTCCTGCATATTATTCCAGATGTTCCTGCCTATTATTCCAGCCACTTGATTATGGTGTGCATCATACCCCTGCTGTTATGTGTTGGACTGTCTCTGGGCCATCTTTGGACAGCCTGTGTCTTGAGACCTGTCTGGTGTCCTACACATACTTTGAGTACCACACATTGTGGAATATTTCTGCTTAAAACATTGGCTTTAACTGGTGACATTACTCTGTTAGCAAAATATCTGATGCACCACTGGACAGATTTTATTGAAACAATCAGAAAATTATTATTATTATTATTATTATTATTATTATTATTATAGAGAGAGAGAGAATGGTTGTTTGCCTTGTTTGTCTCTATGTGTCCCTGTGATGGACTGGAGACCTGTCCAGATGTCCCTGCGATGGACTGGAGACCTGTCCAGATGTCCCTGCGATGGACTGGAGACCTGTCCAGGTGTCCCCCGCCACAGTGATGGCTGGATATGGGCACCAGTGACCCCCGCGACCCAAAAAGGAAGAAGCGGGTAAAGATGATGGATGGATTATACTGTGATGCTAAAAATACTTAAACATATTATAAATAATGATTATATCAATGATATTAATTATATTGCCTCTTTAAGTGGCTTGAAACATCTGCTAAGTTCATGTCAAAAACCAACACAGACATGTTCCTGATTTTTGTGTTTTAAATCGCTTTACAACCAAGCTGTTGTTTTTTCTATATATCATTGTCTTCTATTATTTATTGTCTCAATTTATATTCTTTCTTTTACGATTGTCCATTGTTGTCATCATTCTTTGTTAAATCAGGTCTCTCTTGTAAATGAGTCCACGAGGCTCAATGGGATTAACCTGTAGAAATAAAGCTTGAATTAATTAAATAATGGTAAATTCCATCCATCCATTTTCTTCCGCTTATCCGGGGTCGGGTCGTGGGGGTAGCAGCCTAAGTAGGGAGGCCCAGATTTCCCTCTCCCCAGCCACTTGGTCCAGCTCCTCCGGGGGAATCCCAAGGTGTTCCCGGGCCAGCTGAGAAACATAGTCCCTCCAGCGTGTCCTGGGTCTTCCTCTGGGCCTCCTTCCGGTGGGACGTGTCTGGAACACCTCACCAGGGAGGTGTCCAGGAGGCATCCTAACCAGATGCCCGAGCCACCTCAACTGGCTCCTCTCGATGTGGAGAAGCAGCGGCTCTACTCTGAGTCCCTCCCGGATGACCGAGCTTCTCACCCTGTCTCTAAGGGAGAGCCCAGACACCCTGCGGAGAAAACTCATTTCAGCCGCTTGTATCTGAGATCTCGTTCTTTCGGTCACAACCCAAAGCTCGTGACCATAGATGAGGGTGGGAACGTAGATCGATCGGTAAATTGAGAGCTTCACCTTTTGACTCAGCTCTCTCTTCACCACGACAGACCTGTACAGCGCTCGCTTCACTGCAGACGCTGCACCTATCCGCCTATCGATCTCACCCTCCATTTTTCCCTCATTCATGAACAAGACCCCAAGATACTTGAACTTCTCCACTTGGGGCAGGACCTCCTCCCTGACCCGGAGAGGGCACTCTACCCTTTTCCGGCTCAAGACCATGGCCTCGGATTTGGAGGAACTGATCTTCATCCCGGCCGTGTCGCATTCGGCTGCGAACCGCTCCAGCGAAAGCTGTAGATCACGATCTGATGAAGCCAATAAGACCACATCGTCTGCAAAAAGCAGAGACACTATCCTAAGGCCACCAAAACGGATCCCCTCAACACCTTGTCTGCGTCTAGAAATTCTGTCCATAAAAGTTATGAACAGAATCGGTGACAAAGGGCAACCTTGGCGGAGTCCAACTCTCACCGGGAACAAGCCCGACTTACTGCTGGCGATGTGGACCAGGCTCTGACACCGGTCATACAGGGACCTAACAGCCCGTATCAAAGGGCCCGGTACCCCATACTCCCAGAGTACCCCCCACAGGGTTCCCCGAGGGATGCGGTCGAACGCCTTCTCCAAATCCACAAAGTACATGTAGACTGGTTGGGCAAACTCCCACGCACCCTCCAGGACCCCGCTGAGAGTGTAGAGCTGGTCCAGTGTTCCACGGCCAGGACGAAAACCGCACTGTTCCTCCTGAATCCGAGGTTCGACTATCCGACGGACCCTCCTCTCCAGAACCCCCGA
>NC_056518.1:34844664-34845834 GCF_014905685.2 Nematolebias whitei | reverse complement strand
ATCCGAGGTTCGACTATCCGACGGACCCTCCTCTCCAGAACCCCCGAGTAGACCTTACCAGGGAGGCTTAAGAGCGTGATTCCCCTGTAGTTGGAACACACTCCCTTTTTGAATAGGGGGACCACCACCCCAGTCTGCCAATCCAGGGGAACTTCCCCTGATGTCCACGCAATATTGCAGAGTTGCGTAAGCCAACACAACCCTACAACATCCAGAGCCTTAAGGAACTCTGGGCGAATCTCATCCACCCCTGGGGCCCTGCCACCGAGGAACTTTTTAACCACCTCGGTGACCTCAGCACCAGAGATTGGAGGGCCTGACCCAGAGTCCCCAGGCTCCGCTTCCTCAGTGGAAGACGTGCCGGTGGGATTGAGGAGGTCTTCAAAGTATTCCGCCCACCGACCCACAACATCCCGAGTTGAGGTCAGCAGCAAACCACTCCCACTATAAACAGTGTTGGTGGCGTACCGCTTTCCCCCCCTGAGATGCCGGATGGTGGACTAGAATCGCCTCGAAGCTGTGCGGAAGTCATTCTCCATGGCCTCTCCGAACTCCTCCCATGCCCGAGTTTTTGCCTCAGCGACCACCCGAGCCGCATGTTGCTTGGACTGCCAGTACCCATCAGCTGCTTCCGGGGTCCCACGGGCCAAAAAGACCCGATAGGATTCCTTCTTCAGCCTGACAGCATCCCTCACCGACGGTGTCCACCATCGGGTTCGAGGGTTGCTGCTGCGACAGGCACCGACAACCTTGCGGCCGCAGCTCCAGTAAGCCGCTTCGAAAATAGAGGCACGAAACATGGTCCACTCAGAGTCAATGTCCCCCACCTCCCTCGGAACATGTTCCAAGTTCTCCCGGAGGTGGGAGTTAAAACTCCGTCTCACAGGAGACTCTGCCAGACGTTTCCAGCAAACCCTCACAATACGTTTGGGTCTGCCAGGTCTGACCGGCATCCTCCCCCACCATCGGAGCCAACTCACCACCAGGTAGTGATCAGTGGACAGCTCCGCCCCTCTCTTCACCCGAGGTAATAATGGTAAATTATTTACGATATGTACATTTTATAATTGTAATTAAATAATTATATTATCAATGTGATGCGGTTTCATGTATATATATACACATATATATATATATACATATATATATATATATATATATATATATATA
>NC_056518.1:34841141-34844564 GCF_014905685.2 Nematolebias whitei | reverse complement strand
ACACACACACACACACACACACACACACACACAATTCATTGAGAAAAGAACAGTCAATTCTCAACTTATTGAAGCTTTTCCTCACCTAAATTTATATTCATAAAGAAAATATGAATGTATTTGTTTCAACAGAAAAACCATCAGGTATAGTTAATTTAAAGCATCAAGTTTGAGAACAATCAGTGAGTCTTTTTGTGAATGTCTCTAAAAACAATATTGGACATGTCACTAACTTCAACCTTCCAGCAGAGGGCAGCACCCACTCAGCTTTGATCTTTGTCCTCACTGAAGCCACGAAGAAGAAACGAGGCCAAGAATTTTATTGCTACTAAATATTAGCTTGTAGCAGCTAAAAGTAGGCTGATGTTATAAAGCATGCCAGCAAAACTTAATTGAAGTAAAATGTACTTGTGTTGCTTTAGAACGATGTCTCTGTAATGAGCCATCTGCCACATGGCTTTGAACTGAATGTTCAGCTGTAACAGAAACATATTTGTACACTAAAATCACCTTACAATGAGAAATGATAGTTGTAGTCATTACGATGGAATAATTAAAATAACTTTGCACGCAATATAACCTGACCAGCCTGATGAAGAAAGCTCATCAGAGACTCTACTTCCTCAGGCGGCTGAGACGAGCTGGTCTGGAAGCTCAGTCCTCACCTCCTTCTACAGGTGTGCAGTGGAGAGCATCCTGTGCTCCAGCATCAACGTGTGGCATGGAGGCTGCACAGCTGCAGAAAGAAAAGCTTTGCAGAGAGTGGTGAAGGCTGCACAGAAGATGTTGGAGTCAGTCTCCCCACCATCACAGACATCTACACCTCCAGATGCAGGAAGAGGGCCACCTGCATCATGAAGGACCACACTCACCCAGCACACACACTTTTTGCCCCGCTCCCCTCAGGAAGGAGGTTGAGGAGCATTAAGTGTAGAACCACTAGACTGAGGAACAGCTTCTACCCTGAGGCTGTTAGACTCATGAACATCCAACCAGAATAATCACTGTGAAAAATCACATCATGTTGCTGCTGATCTGTTTCATGTTGCTGCTGATCTATTTCATGTTGATGTGTTCATGGTGCTCATCTGCTCACACAGACTCATGTTCGTGCTGCTGCTCGACGTAATGTTTTTATGCTATCAGTGTTTAGTGTATATTTAGCTGAAGTTTTTCTTACTTCATATCTTAGATCTTATCACTGTTTTCATTTTACATTTTATTGTTGGATGTAACTGGGACCCTGTGGACATAATTTCGTTCCACCACATGTACCACATGAGGTGGAACGACATATAAAGAACCTTGATTCCTTGAATAGAAGGTAAAATTACAAGATATGGTGCAAATGATGTACGATCGATCTACGTTCCCACCCTCATCTATGGTCATGAGCTTAGGGTTGTGACAGAAAGAATGAGATCTCAGATACAAGCGGCTGAAATGAGTTTTCTCCGCAGGGTGTCTGGGCTCTCCCTTAGAGACAGGGTGAGAAGCTCGATCATCCCAGAGGGACTCGGAGTAGAGCCGCTGCTTCTCCACGTCAAGAGGAGCCGGTCGAGGTGGCTCGGGCATCTGTTTAGGATGCCTCCTGGACGCCTCCCTGGTGACGTGTTCTGGACACGTCCCACCAGGAGGAGACCCAGAGGAAGACCCAGGACACGCTGGAGGGACTATGTTTCTCAGCTGGCCTGGGAGCGCCTCGGGATTCCCCCGGAGGAGCTGGCCCAAGTGGCTGGGGAGAGGGAAGTCTGGGCCTCCCTACTTAAGCTGCTACTACCCCCGTGACCCGACCATTCTCAGTTACTACCACACCAAATACTGGATACTATAAAATTCAGTCAGTTCAAGCCATTTGGTACTAAATCCAACATGTTGCAGCCATTTTGGATTGAACTGACTGGAAACAGTTGGTCAGCTGTAGATGTGCATGTAATGATGGGTGTATGAGAGTTTCATGACAATTTGTTTGGTGGGCCATGAGATATTTTGGTAACAGACACATGCACACACAAACAAGTAAAAACACAATTGTCCACCTTCTCATTTCGGCTGTAGTCAGTAACAAATATTTTGGCTATATTCCAAAGGAATTAACAATGTAGCACTTACGTTGGTGTGTGTGTGTGTGTGTGTGGGGGGGGGGGGGGGCACCGATGAAGACTCTGTGCTTGCCCCAGGCTCCACCTTGAAGGGGAATCCTGTCACTGAGTTTCCACCAAGTGTCCAAAATGCCACAGAGGAGTGTCGTGGAAAAACGATTCCCAAAACAACCAGGCGTAGTCTTCATCAGATTTATTACAGCGCCTTGGAGAACAGCCAGCAACCCCAGAAGATCATTTGAGTTCATCTTACCACCTGTCTCAGGCTCTGACCCGTTCCCACTTCCTGAACAGAAAAAAATCATCAGTTTTGTAGACACTTGCAGCCCCTCCCTGTCCTCCGGTTGTTGTCAGGAGCAGCTGCAGTCTGGAACATCTCTGTAATCAATGAGACCTTGAGGATAATGAAAACCATTTCTGGATGTCCCTTCACTGAGCGCCCACACCAGCACTGAGTATGACCTGGAACATTTTAGTATCGTCCACAGTCACAGAACCAAGCAGTGACATGTGTGGAGCACGGTTCTATCATGATCGGCTTCCGTGTGTAGAACCCAAAGTGCATGAAGACAAATGAGGCTCCAGTAAATAAGTAAAATAGTTTATTAATTAAATAAACCAAACAAAATGCTGACGGGGCAGCTAACTTACTTAAAGGAGGACACGAGGAGAAACAGGTCATGAAGCCTAAGGACAAGGACAATCCAGAGACACTGACAAGACACCAAGGGGCTGAATATATACAGACACTAACAAGGTGAAATGAGTGACACCTGCGGTGATTAGAATTAGACACAGGTGCGACAGTGGTGGAACACAGGAGGAGAAAAGCTGAGGGGTGACAGGCAAACATGAGGGAAAACACAACATGTAAGACAAGACCCCAGAAACCCTACAGGTTAGTGCCAATAACACACAATCCTTTGTTTTGCCTTCTTTCTTTTTCACGCAGCAGCTGGTGAAGCCATGTTCAGAGACGTCTCGCAGCTGGTGAAGCCCTGTTCAGAGACGTCTCGCAGCTGGTGAAGCCTTCTTCAGAGACGTCTCGCAGCTGGTGAAGCCATGTTCAGAGACGTCTCGCAGCTGGTGAAGCCTTCTTCAGAGACGTCTCGCAGCTGGTGAAGTCATCATCAGAGACGTCTCGCAGCTGGTGAAGCCATGTTCAGAGACGTCTCGCAGCTGGTGAAGCCATGTTCAGAGACGTCTCGCAGCTGGTGAAGCCATCTTCAGAGACGTCTCGCAGCTGGTGAAGCCTTCTTCAGAGACGTCTCGAGGCTGGTGAAGCCTTCTTCAGAGACGTCTCGCAGCTGGTGAAGTCATC
>NC_056518.1:34837833-34839004 GCF_014905685.2 Nematolebias whitei | reverse complement strand
ATCTGTCCATCCATCCATTCATGTGTTCATCATCCATCTGTCCATCCGTCCATCCATCCTGTAAACGTCACTCATGAATTTGACCTTTGGCCCCAGGAAGAGCTTGTTGCCATTTGTAACTCAGAGAAATGTGATCTGTTGACAGCTCAGTTCTTTATCATGTTTGTTGTCTCACATGTCACAAACGTGTCCCAGTGGAACATGTTATATTCCAGATGTTTTCATTTGTTTTTGAAGAAGAAGACTCAAACACTGAACAGTAAAATTAAAACAAGCAGAGGTTAGAGAAGATGGGCCTGTGATCGGAAAGTCGCAGGTTCAACTCCCGGTACCATCAACATCAAAATGTGGGTGGAAAAGGTGGAACACCCACACCTGCCTCCACCCACATTGGCCCCACCCTGGGCCCCTGAGCAAGGCCCTTAACCCCCACCATGTGCTCCTAAACAGGTCTCTGTTGAACATGAGTCCTCGTGGCTCAGTGAGACTACCTGGATAAATAAAGGCTAAACGAAAATAAAAATACTTGTAATCATTTTTTGTAGAAACTAAAGCTGAGACTGTTTTCCACCAAGACACCGACTGACACTTCTGCTGACTGAAGCTTTGGAAACGCAGCAGCTCACACAGAACTTTGAGCGCCAGTGCTAAGGATGCTGAACATAGTGGGAGCCTCACTGGTCAGGCTTATTGATCACTGGTCATCTGTTAGACTTTGACAACAGAAAAACCTTCATCAGGTGGACATCCAGGGACTTAATGTGCAAAACTGGATAAGAACACAAAAAGATGAAAGGAGATGTGCTTAGAACTCTTTAAGTAAAGTATTTGATCTTTTATTCATCCACTTCATTTTATTACTTAACATCGTGAACACTGTCATTAGTTTTGCACAATTTCTTTGGAAATGAACAGGGAGCTCCAAGAGGGAGGACCAGTGAAGAGCTCCAAACATGCCAAACCTTCAGCCAGCTGCCTCCACCACACCCTCTGTCCACCGGGCCCTGGCTGGGACTCGGCGTCAGAGCCACACCTCGATGTGCCACATGTCGTCCCAAACATTCAGAAACGTGCTCACAACAAATGTGCAGAGAAGACTGGAAGGACAGGCTTTGGAAACATACTACTCTAAAAGTACTGACCTGACTGAAACATGTTGGACTGAAGACCT
>NC_056518.1:34833209-34837823 GCF_014905685.2 Nematolebias whitei | reverse complement strand
GTTGGACTGAAGACCTGAGCATGGACTTTGTTGTTACTCTAAAAGTAAGCTTGCAAAACCGACAGAGATGCATTAAAAGTCTGTGTGAAACTGATCCTCGATCAGTGAAGCAGTTTGCCAAGAAAAGCACCCTCGTCTCTGAATAAGGCATTTGATGGAATCAAAGTCCCCCCCCCCCCCCAACCCCCAAGAAGCCCAGTGGGACTGAAATACTTTAAATTCACTCTCAAGGCTAAACCCACAGGAGCACTGTGGCTGTTTGCACTTATCTGCACCATTGGCATCACAAGCATTTGTAATGTGTGTGTGTGTGTGTGTGTGGCGGGGGGGGGGGGGGGGGGGGGGGGGTCCTCCCACAGAATTTTTTGAATAAAGTAGATGCCATGTCCTGCATTCTGGTGTATTTTAACAAGTTGTTAAACATCTACATTTACCTCAATAAGGTAACACTTGATTCAAGAACTAGTTTAGAGGGCAACAAGAAGTAGCCTGACCAACAGCCCTCCATGTGTGAACAGAGCACGCTCCACGTTTCTCACACATCCTAATCCCCCACCTTGCTCGACAACTGCCGGCCCTAACATAGGTCACATAGGTGCCTCCCGGTGAGCGTCCTACCAAGCCAGATGACCTCGGAGAAACTCTGCATATGGTGAGTTGTAGGTAACCAGGAAAACATGGAGTGGACTTTTAGTGGTTTGAGTATTCTCCTAGTCATCAGGTGGAACGGATTTATTCATGAAGAAATAGAAACGGCACTGGGTGAACTGATATTTCATGGTAAATGTGGTGGGGTCCCAATGAATATTTTTTAAATATGGGGGGTCATTGTTGCGACGCCTACGATCTGCACTGTAATGGTCTGCTGTACTCGTCTGTAATGAAGCCACGCCAGAGTCGGCGCAGAGAGCCAGTGTGTTTGAGCCGATGGTCAAAGAGCTCACTCCAACGTGGATCAGTTTTTCATATTCTCTTCAATGACACTTTTAGAAATGTTTTAATGGAGAGGCCCTGCAAGGGTCACCAAAACCTAAAGCCATAAAATCCTGATGCATGCTCAATAATCCAGGTAGAAAAATCCAAAAAAGTTCAATCTGGACCTCTGGGCATTCAAAAAAACAAAACAAAGCAAAACAACAAAAAAATGTAGAAACGTTTTGTCTGTCATCCTGAGGACTTCCTCAGTCTGAGGTGCTGTTTTCAGCTCAGTCTCTTAAATAGCACCTTCTCAGAGTGGATCAACCAGTTTTGCTGCTGACAACCAAAACCAGCTGATCACATGCTCAAGAAGGACCATCAGCATAACAATGGATCATTAGCACCTGATGGCTGTTTACTGTTCACAGAGGGCTGAGTGATACTAGCAATCACAGCATTGTAAGAGGGGGACAGTTGAACCTGGAGGCTCCGCCCCTGTTTAATGATGGACGGTTTCTTTTCACAAAGATGGCCTCCTTTACTCCTCTCTCAAACCATCGTTCCTCTCTGTCCAGGATGTGAACATCTTCATCCCTGAAAGAGTGACCGCTGGCCTGGAGATGAGTGTAGACCGCAGAGTCCTGGCCTGATGATGTTGATCTTCTGTGCTGGTCCATCCTTTTGGCCAGTGGCTGTTTAGTTTCCCCGATGTAAGACTGATCACCCTCCTGACACTGAACAACATACGCAATATTACTCTGTTTGTGCCGGGGGACTGGATCTTTGGGATGAACCAGTCTTTAATGTATTTTGGGGTTTAAAAGCCACTGGGACGTTATATCCTGATGCATGCTCAATAATCCAGGTAGAAAAATCTAAAAAAGTTAAATCTGGTCCTCTGGACATTCAAAAAACAAAACAAAGCAAATCAACAAAAAAATGTAGAAACGTTTCGTCTCTCATCCGAGAGACTTCCTCAGTCTGAGGAGCTGTATTCAGCTCAGGGGACTGGATCTTTGGGATGAACCAGTCTTTAATGTATTTTGGGGTTTAAAAGCCACTGGGACGTTATGTTTAGAAAATAAACGTCTCAGTTTCTCTGATACTCCCTCAACATATGGAATGACCACTGGTCTGGGTCTGGGTTCCTCCTTTTCACCTGATGGCTGACTGGAGTCCTGTTTGGGTTTCTTCTTTCAGGAAGGCCCAGTTAGGATATCCACATTGCTCTAGAGCCTGTCTTGTGTGGGATTTCTCCTTCTGCCTGGCTCCTGAGCGAGTGGGGACGCTGTCTGCTCTGTGGTACAGAGTCCTGATGACTCCTAACTTGTGCTCCAAAGGGTGATGGGAGTCAAACTGCAAATACTGGTCTGTGTGGGTGCGTTTGTGGTACACCTCAGTTTGCAAATGTCCTCTATCAGAGACTGAGACCTCACAGTCCAAGAAAGCCAACCTGCCATTTTTTACATCTTCTCGTGTGAACTTAAAGACAAAGATGCACAGAGCACACCCACTTGACTCAGACTTCTCCTTCATTTGCTTTTGGGTCCTCGTTCGTTTCAGGAAGCACCGACACCACTCGGACGTTTGACGCTTGTCTTCTCTGAAATGTAGAGTTATAAAAGTTATCGTGACCTCACGAGACCCTGCGTTCTAATCATGAGGATATTGGATTTTAGATCAGTCGTCCTTATTCAGGGGGGACTAGACTTTATGCTTTATGTTTAATTAGGGCTTGGACGTGATAAAAAATGAATGAAGGTAATTACAGGCCTTACAATTAATTATTGTCAGTTTTATGTTCATTGCATGTTTATCAGAGAGCAAGATTCAACACAATAAGCAACATTTTTCATTCTAATCAGTTTTGGCTGAATCAATGAATAAACATACCTGAACACAAATGTTAATCTTTTTATTTGCATTAGTTTTGTTGTTGCTGTTTTTAAAAGTCACAAATTAGTGCAAACTCAAGGTGCAAAAAAATGACAACTATGTTCTTTATGACTATAATGATGATAAATAATGAATAAGTTCGAGCATAATGTTATTTTGAAGTAAAGGATGGAGTTGTTTGCTGGGAGCTGGGTGTCATCTGCATAACAGTGGAAATCAATGAAGAGGAGGGGTCCTAGGACAGAGCCCTGGGGTACACGGGTGGTAAAGGATGGCTTGGAAGCAAAAGATTGAAGTTGAACAAACTGAGTGTGACACCAAAGATATGACTGATTAGATCAAAGTTTGGAAAAATTATGATTTTACACATGAGGCAAGTTACTGGTTATTACCTGCTACCACAAGCTTAGAGCACCCATTTATTAATGCCTATCATCATTATTATTATTAATAATACTATTATTTGAAATACAAAGACAGGCAGCACCGCAACTCATGATAATCAAGCAGGGTGGGATTTACTACATGTTTGAATCTTCTGCTCCCAGGACTGGAGCAAACCTCACCAGTTCACATTTTGATTGAAAGGCCAGCTTCAACACGGATCTAGACGTTTCTGTTTTAGTCGTGAGAAAAACAGAAACACAGAAGCAGACCCCCCCCCCCCCCCACCGCCCCAGAACACCCCCCCCCAGGTTTCAGCTCGGTGTGTGCTTTGTAGGCTGTGGACTCACAGGCGCCCCCATCGGTGCAGCAGAGGTACTGCTGCCTCACCTCGTGTTCACGGCTGTTTAATGAGAAATAAGCCAGATTTGAAAATGAAACTATGCACAAAATATAAATTACTGCATGTATACCTCATATTTTGGTCTAGATCTTTGTATTAGTCTTAGGAGCAGACCTGTATTTCATAATAAGAGTGTGTGTGTCCACGCTCAGTAGCTATAACATCGTTTCTGTGGGAGAAAGTGATCATTTGAAGCTTACAGACGCAGAGCTGGGGAGGTGCTGCTGTGAAATCCCTGCATCTTACAGAACGTGCCCAGCCGGGGGGATGACTGGCTTAGATTACCTGAGGAGGAGGAAGAAATCGAACAGTCCTGACGTATGCTCAGTAATCCAGGTAGAAACATGCAACAAAGTCAAGTCCTGCTTGTGTTAGCAGTCTCAGAAACACGCCTGGTACAGGTGCTGCCATGACTGTTACTCACAATCGCAACCTGTAGCATGAGCTACAATAATCTGGCCAATAGTGGTCATAACAAATCTCTGAGTCTGTGCTGTGGCAACATTTTTATATTTAAATTAAGATTATTTTCTGTGTCTCACTAGCAGAGAGAGCCGAGTCACTGTTCAAGTGATGCTCTGTCATCCATCCATCCATCCAGCCATCTGTCCATCCATCCATACATACATACATCCATCCATCCATCCAGCCATCCATACATCCATCCGTCCAGCCATCCATACATCCGTCTAAAGTACAGGGTGCTGACAGACAGGCAACAGTCGCCTATAGGTCCGTCCGTCCATCATCCATCCATCATCCATCCATCCATCCATCCATCCATCCATCCATCCGTCTATCAATACATCCGTCTAAAGTACAGGGTGCTGACAGACAGGCAACAGTCGCCTATAGGTCCGTCCGTCCACCATCCATCCATCATCCATCCATCCATCCATCCATCCATCCATCCATCCGTCCATCCATACATCCGTCTAAAGTACAGGGTGCTGACAGACAGGCAACAGTCGCCTATAGGCTTGGCTAATGGTCAGTCAAACAAGGGTCCATCC
>NC_056518.1:34829737-34833109 GCF_014905685.2 Nematolebias whitei | reverse complement strand
AGTCGCCTATAGGCTTGGCTAATGGTCAGTCAAACAAGGGTCCATCCGTTCGTCCATCCGTTCGTCCATCCGTCCGTCCATCCATCCGTCCGTCCATCCATCCATCCATCCATCCAGTGCCATTCATTAGTTGCAGACTGTTTGTTGCAGGGGCAGCAGCTTGAGCTGGGAGTCCCACAGGTCTCTGTTCTTGGCCACTTTTTCCAGCTCTTCTGGGAGGAATCCAAGACATTTCCAGGCCTGCTGAAAGTCAGTCTCTCCAGCGTGTCCTGGGTCGTCTCCCAGTTGAACATGCCTGGAAAACCTTCCAAGAGGTGCATCTTTACCAGAAATCCAAACCACTTCAATTGGTTCCTTTCGATGTGGAGGAGCAGCCGTTCCACACCCTGGATAACTAAACTTCTCACCCTATTTCTAAGGTAGAACCCAAACTACCCTGTCAAGATGCTTTATTTCAAGCGCCTGTATCCAGGATCTCATTTCCAGAGTTCCCAGAGTTCAGCTCAGCTACCTCTTTACCAAACTAAGGACTATATATTTGTAAATGTTTCTGAGAGAACAACGTGAACAAACAGTGTCATGCAGAAGTGCAGAGGTTCAACAGTGTTCACAGCGGTGCGTTGTTGGAGAGAAACTTGGTTTACAAAAGTGAAAAGTTTGAGAGAAATGCTCAGCTACTACCAGCTCAGCCTTTTGCAACATAGGCTCACCTTAGTGATATAAGATCAACGGACTACATGCATTCTTTCTTTAAACGACTGAGTTCAGTGAGTGAAATGTTTCAGAGAACGTGTGATACCTCCAGTTCACTCAGCAGCAGGTCTGACTGAGGTCAGGAGCTGAACCGGCAGCAAAACTGCAACACAGCAACCAGTAATGAACCGCTGCCCTCAGCAAACACCGACGGGCTGATGTGAACTGTCCGCTGCCTTTATCTTACTGTAGCTCTCTGTGTATTTTAGCAGCCCAGAGGAGCACATTGACTCCAGCGCCGACCGTTTGAGATCTTTGGAAAACACTGGACTCAGAGATAAGGAGGAGGCCGTTGCATATTCACTGACGGGTGTTAATCAGCTGTTACACAGATGTGGGAAGTATCTGGGTGATATTCCTGGACCAGGGACGGCTCTGTGTCACCGGGCAGACAGAGAAGTCAGCACTAATGCAATGTGTGAAAAAGATGGCTCTCCAGAGGCCCACTGGAAACGTACAGACTCTCTAATGAAGACATTTCATCAAACCTACTCTCTGCGCTTTCTTCACTTAGAATGATTTTTATTTAGCCACATTTCTCATGAAGCACAGGACAGATTTGGATGAAGCTTTCAGAAAACATTGATTGGGTGCCACTGATTAACTTCTGGAGGCAACCTGAGTCAAGATGGCCGTCACAGCAGAGCAAACTTAGCAAACACAAACTTGGCTAAAACTCAGTTTTCCTTGTATTGAACTAATAATCGGTGAAGCTGGGCAGAGTCCCCAGCACGTAGTCCAGCTGCAACACACTGTGCAGCGTTTTGCTTGACAGTCAACCTCGCTCACTGAACAGATGCTAACTCTCACAAAGTAATCGTTCGCTGCACATCTGCAACAATCAATTCACTTTTGGAGTCAACTCAAACTAAGAGCGGCACAAACTCCAAGCACTAACACATCGTGCAAGCTTGCACATAACGCTACTTTCAAGGTTTGATCAAAGCAGCTGAAACGTTGTCATCACTCAGCATAAGATGCTCTTAGTCTAAATTCTGCTCTGAGAGGCGTGACATGCACTCCCTCACAGAATCCTTGCTTTGTAAATAACCCAGGAGTTACGTGATGCTGGAAATTCTGAATCTGTTTTCCAACTCAGCCTGTCTTTCTCTGTGGGCCTTATTTGTCATGATGCCAACAGGCCTCTAAGTGGAAAGCTGATCCACCCAAACCTTGTCTCAGCATCTTCTTTCCCTACAAATTCCTCGCAGTCTGAAAGAGCGCTTTGTGATTTGAGCAGACGCTGCCTACTCCTGCAGTGGAAAAGGGAAAGGGAAGTGGGAGTGCATTCGCTCCAGTGGACTAACCACACCACTGCCCAAAATAGTTTTCCCGCCGGCTGATCCAGGATGTGTGAGGCGTGCTGCCTTCATGCACTGCGTGGAAACTGGAAAGTGTCTTCATGCTTCTAAAGGTCCTGGCGTGCAGCGTGACCGTTTACAACGTGGTCCAGCTCGTAACAACTGGGTGTTAAAAAAAGTAAAAGATTAGGACATCGTTTTGACAACTCTTTCAAAAAACATCTCTGCTCTGAAACAGAAACACATTTCTGGAACACAAAAACGGAATAAATCCAAGTTCAATCATGCAATCAGACAAATCAAAAGAAAGTTTGAACCTTTGCAATGAGATATTTTGCTAACAAGCATAGCTGACTGCAATAACTTATGCTAAGTTTTAAGGACTTGTTTATCTTACCCAATCAACAAGATCTTAGAGCAGGGATATTCAAATGGAGGCCCGGGGGCCAAATCAGGCCCACGGGTGTGCTCAGTTCGGCCCACCCATGGGTTCATCTTTAATAGAACTTGAGTTTAAATCATAAAGCAACCTTACTTAACGAGAACTGCTGGATGTCAGGGCTCTCAGCTCTTGACTTCCAGTAACTGTGGCTCCTGAGCGATTTGGTTGAATCGAGAATGTTCGGCATGACTCTCAGCTACCACCCAACATTAGCTCATCGTTTGTAAAGTGCGTTTGTCATTTAACTGACGCCACGTGTTCATGGACATTCACGAATTATTTTCAAACACTTTTGTTCCAATTCATCCAGGGATATTTTGCTAACAGACAAAAACATCATTGCGGACTTTGACTTCCGGCTCTGGCTGCTTTGGGGACATCAGAAACTAAATCATGCTGAACGGTGGATCCAGAATAAGATTTAGTTTTGTCAAATGTGGACCAAACAGAAACACTCCAGTTGTGTATTGTAAAAATAACTGTATGCAGAATAAATAAGTGGCTTGTTAAAAACAAAAACTCATTTCAACGAAGAGGAAGCAGAACGAAATATTACTCGTCCCAGCACTTTGTCGTCGGCCGCAAATTTTCCCACAGCACTTAAAGCAGACAGGGAAGGGGGCGGGGCTATGTAAATTACGCAGAACAGACGCTCGCGCTCGTGTGTGAGCGGCGGGACACTTGCTGTGAACACAGAGAGGGAAACCCACGGAGGACGAACCGAACCTTCTCTGACCCACGACAGTCCAGTCCAGTCCAGCATGGCCTCCAAGTGTCCGAAGTGCGACAAGACGGTTTATTTCGGTAAGTAACGTCCGCTCAGAGTAACGTCCGGTCAGAGTAACATCCAGTCAGAGTAACGTCCGGTCAGAGTAA
>NC_056518.1:34827749-34829727 GCF_014905685.2 Nematolebias whitei | reverse complement strand
AGTCAGAGTAACGTCCGGTCCGGTCAGAGTAACATCCAGTCAAAGTAGCGTCCGGTCAGAGTAACGTCCAGTCAGAGTAACGTCCAGTTAGTTAGCTGGTTGTCCCGCTCGTTACATGGTTGAACTGGTTTTAAGATGCTCAGTGTGTTCTCCTCTGATGCAGAGTTTGTTTTAAAACATTCAAATTGTAAATGTGAATCTAAATTAAATTGTAAATGTGAATCTAAATGAAGCTCATGTATTTGTGGACAGTACTTTATGTCAGTGCAGTTTGTACTGAAATATTTGTTTGACAGTACTTTTTCAAGTGATGATGGAAACTGAAAGTTTTCCCAAAGGAAATCATTTCTTACATTCGTAGCATTCCTACGTTTATTCTAGGCAGATCAGAGTTCCCCACGATGGCACCCTGAATGATAAATGTATTAAAGTAAAGCAAAGATTCAAGGTCATAAACGTATTAAAGTAAACCAAATATTCAAGGTCATAAACTTAGTAAAGTAAAGCAAAGATTCAAGGTCACAAACTAAAAGTAAAGCAAATATTCAAGGTCACAAACTAAAAGTAGAGCAAAGATTCAAGGTCACAAACTAAAAGTAAAGCAAAGATTCAAGGTCATAAACTAAAAGTAAAGCAAAGATTCAAGGTCACAAACTAAAAGTAAAGCAAAGATTCAAGGTCATAAACTAAAAGTAAAGCAAATATTCAAGGTCATAAACTAAAAGTAAAGCAAAGATTCAAGGTCATAAACTAAAAGTAAAGCAAAGATTCAAGGTCATAAACATATTCCTGACGCTGCGTCGTTAAGGTTTGCTGCTGCAGCCATCTTGGCTCGACTCCCAGAGCGAATCATCTGGATGTTCATCAACCTGCTGACAGTCTCATTAAAGCTGACCAGTAGTTCAGGTGATATTTTGCTAACAGACACAGCCATTGGATGTAACATTTGGTTTGTCTTGATTACAAAGCGTGTGTGCTCCTGAAGTGTTGTGTCTGGGCCGTCTTGGTGCCGGACGCAGGATTTGTCGTGCCGGTTTTAATTTGTCGTTTGGTAAATGTCCTGGCGAGGCCATCTGCCTCGGTGATGGAGCTGCTGCCAGCGGAGCAGCGGTCCCGTATGCTCAGACTGTCCCTCGTGGTCGGAGAGGAGAACACCTGCAAACACACGACACGTTAGCTCCGTGGCTGTGACACTGGGTGTTACAGCCACTGTGGGCTTTCTATTGGTGGTTGTGGCAGCCATCTTGAATTACGTTGGATCCCAACGAGGATCAGCAGTTGTTGTAAATCCAGTGACGAGGATCAGCAGTTGTTGTAAATCCAGTGATTATTTCCTGAAAGTTAAATGAAATTCTGTCCCGTTGTTCATAAGATAATATGTTCAGCAGGCATCACACTGACACACACATTATCCCCTACGTCCAACTAATCCAGGTCAAAAATCCAACAAAGTTCAGGCAGGTCCTGTGGACAGTTTCTGCTTGTTGAGACGTTTCACCTTTCATCCCAGAGACTTCTTCAGTCCGAGGAGTCACAACAAACTTCACCGACTCATTTGAGTCGGCGGGGGAGAAGGCGTGCTCCAGAGACCACCTGAGCAGGTGCTGTTTATTCGAAGGGCTCCTCGGACTGAAGAAGTCTTTGGGATGAAAGATGAAACGTCTCAACACGAAGAAATCATCCAGAGGACCTGAGTGAACTTCTGCTGGATTACTGAGCATGAATCAGGAGACTGTCCCCTGCGTTTTGCAGATTATTATTATTTCTTTACATTCACGTCCGTTTCTGTGTAGAGTAATGGCGTGTTTGTTTTGCTGCGACCATGAGAAGATGAGACCATGAGCAGATGAGAAGATGAGACCATGAGAAGACGAGCAGATGAGAAGATGAGTAGATGAGAAGACGAGCAGATGAGAAGACGAGCAGATGAGAAGACGAGCAGATGAGAAGACGAGCAGATGAGAAGATGAGCAGATGA
>NC_056518.1:34827431-34827739 GCF_014905685.2 Nematolebias whitei | reverse complement strand
AAGACGAGCAGATGAGAAGACGAGCAGATGAGAAGATGAGCAGATGAAAAGATGAGCAGATGAAAAGATGAGAATACGAGCATATGAGAAGATGAGCAGATGAGAAGACGAGCAGATGAGAAGATGAGAAGACAAGTAGATGAGAAGACGAGCAGATGAGAAGACGAGAAGATGAGCAGATGAGCAGATGAGAAGACGAGAAGATGAGCAGATGAAAAGATGAGAAGACGAGCAGATGAGAAGACGAGCAGATGAGAAGACGAGCAGATGAAAAGATGAGAAGATGAGCAGATGAGAAGACGAGCAGA
>NC_056518.1:34822016-34827331 GCF_014905685.2 Nematolebias whitei | reverse complement strand
GGGACATCCTGCACATGTCTCAGTCCATCACAGGGACACCTGGACATGTCTCAGTCCATCACAGGGACACTTGGACGGGTCTCAGTCCATCACAGGGACACCTGGACGGGTCTCAGTCCATCACAGGGACACCTGGACAGGTCTCAGTCCATCACAGGGACACCTGGACATGTCTCAGTCCATCACAGGGACACTTGGACATGTCTCAGTCCATCACAGGGACACTTGTACGGGTCTCAGTCCATCACAGGGACACGTAGAGACAACAACATCCACATATCATTTTTTTTCTTCTTGTCTGTTTATTGGACAGAAAGTGACGTTTCAGTTCATTTGCTAATAAACAGAGAATGTTATTTCTGCTTTGTGCTATTTCTTCAGCCATATATGAATATGTATTATAAGGAGCCTCAGGAAACTGTGTGTGTGTGTGTGTGTGTGTGTGTGGGGGGGGGGGTCCCTTGGTTAGTGCTGGTATTTAAAGAACGGGATCATTTCAGGGAATGCTGCAGTTACAAGTTTACAGTCAGTTTGTCCCACAGCATCTGCTGCGGTACAGAAAACAGGGGGGACTGTTGGCAGATGTTTCACCAAACCCAGTGACACCACAGCAAGTCTGAATAAATGTCCAGCGCCACATTCAGCGGAGCCACCCTGTGCACGACACAACTGAACAAATGAGGACTCAGTGATAACTAGTGGAGCGCTCCTGTGCTTCGTTTCTGTGCTGGTCCCAGTTCCTCCTCCAGCGTTCTGTTGCTCGAACTGCTCGGACCAGGAACTGGGGCGACACGTTTTTATTTCACCCAGACTAAGTGCTTCATGCATTAGAATGAGAAGCGGCATCTATTCACACGGGGCTCTTTCTGACTGCACTCGTTAGAGGCAGAGTACCTTTGAGCCGCTCAGTCCGACGACATGGGCCCGGTTTCTGTTTCCCACACATTTCTCTTTTTTTCATCCTGCCTTCTTCTTCCACATCCACTCTGCCCTTTGCTTCTTCCCTCCTCACGTTTCTTTGGTGCTGGAGCTGTTTTACACTCGGCGGGCTGTGCGAATGTGCCCCGTCACTTACGTAACCTCGTCTTGAGTTGTGACGTTGCATAACCTGCCGGCTACCGCAACCAGGGAGCTTGTTGGAAGCACAAACATGGTCCTCTAATGGAGACGATCAGGTAAAAGTTACGTAACGGCACAAAGGAACAAAGGTGGCCGTTCATCGAACTGCACACGAGTCCGTCTTTTTGCATTTTGAAGGCCTCGGGTCCTCGAGCTCCACAGTGCACGTCTGTGCAGCTTTCACAACACTTTTTATAAAAACTGAAGTTTGGAACAGAGGGGCAGAAACAACTGAAAGAAACTTCTACATGCACCGTATGAAAAGACGACAATTTTTTCACAGTCTGACATTAAATTAATAAGATAATAGTAAGTTCTCTTACAATTCCCCAAATCATGTCTATTTGTTAAATGTTGGATTAACGACAGGTTTGTTTAGATAACATTTACTACTTTTTCAAAGACCTGCACCAGCATGACAGTATGTTCTTAACACTGGAAAAGCTCAGCGGATGACGTCATGACGTCAAAGCTGTTGCTCAGTTAGTTGACAACATTAAGTTGACTGGACTCACACGTTTATGCATTTCAAGGAACACCTCAAACCCACTAGGTGTCCTCCGCCTCTCGCATCGTGACTGCTGAGCACCAGTGACCCGAAAAGGAAGAAGTGGGTAAAAGATGATGGATGGATGGAGGATGGATGCCTGAGGGTGCCACGTTCATCTGTTCAAACAGTTCTACCACAGGAATGTCCTGCCACCGTTCTGCTCAGCAAGCAGACAAGTTGTGTGTTCCTGAGATGAAATCAAACGAGCCCGTGAAGACGCCGGCAGAAGCTGCTCAGAGGTCATCATCCAGAGTGGACAGTTCCTGACGCGGGCTGGAGGGCCCCTCCACCAGGAACAAGCCTTTATTCTGAAGCACATTGCAGTTTGTAAAGGAGCACAGTGAAAAAAAACTTTATTCTTCAGGAAATGTTGTAAAACTCAACTTTTTGGAGGAAGCTTGGAAGCCTGAGATCAACCACGTCTCCATAAGTGCACTTCTGATCTTGTTTTTATTCCATTCTTCTCAGGTGTAGGTGTGTCTCCTTGGGGAGGGTGCCCCCACTCTGTGGGGGGCTCATCTGTACAGCAGCACTTGCTGAGGACCATAACTGCAGAATGATTAGTGCCTTCAAGTTTCCAAAAGTCTCTAACACACAAGAAAAAGTACCTAGGTTACTCAGGACATATGTAAACTTCTTCCAGAGGTGAGTTGGTGTGAACCGTGCGTGATGCACATGATAAGCCTAGATTTTTCACATCTGACGTTTGATAGATTAACAATTCCTGATTGGTCTCACAGTAATACGTCAGGGCTTGTTTGACTTTGGAAACTGGACGTCTTGTGTCCCCTGACCGCTGCTCACGTGTTTGAATGTTGCTGGACGTTCCTCTGAGTGATGCGTGACCACAAAGTAGCCTAACTGGACTGAGATCAGTACAACTGTATCTTTATACTTTAATTTAGAACTTGTGATGGAGGCCTCTTCGTGGCACCGTGGAGACATGGTAGTTCACAACATTCAAAGGTGTCACTTATTAAATGAGTCTGCTTCTATTGTCCATGTTGTGATGTTTTCCTTCTGGGGACTCATTAAGACATTTCTGTGCAACAAGTTAGATTAGTTGTAATGAAACAGACTTGCTTTGTCTAGTCCACTATGGAAAACCAAGACTAGATGTCTGTGAAGCCTCGGTAGCTGGATATAAAGATGGTTTTCTTAAAGAAGAGCTGCAGTGTGTGGAGAACCAGGCTCCAGAGAAGCTATCGGCTCCCTACATGCCTGCGGCTCCTTTACTTCACTACAGTCCATTCATGTCAGCCAGCAGGATTCACGAGGCCGGACTATTCTGTTCACACAGACCGGGGGTGGGGGGGTGATGTAAGGAAGGAAACCTTGCCATGACTCAGAAGACAAATGACCTCCAGAGCTAGTTTTGCTCCCGGCTTGCATCAGCTACAGGAGACACTGATCTAAAAAGATATTTCCTCACTCAGGCACTGAGCTGCCCAGGAACCCATGAGCACGCAACAATGCTGAATATCCTTTGTTCTAATGTCAACACTGCTGCCACGGTCGCTTTTAGTCAAACAGTGATTCAAATGGATCAAGGAAACAACCGGCAACCTAACCAGCAACAACAACAATGAGCAACTTTATTGAAGTTTACAAAATTACTTGTAATTAAAAAAAATTAAACTAAATTTCAACTGGCTTTAGTTTTTATACTGAAGAAAAAGTTTGTAAGAAAGCCTCCTTACAAAACAAAATTCACCATGTAGTCAAAATGATTCATTAACATTTTCACAACATTTTGTGATGCGAGTTTAAAAAACAATGATTTCACATATTTTATCTTCTATTGTCACGCTGCACACAAACCGACAACGTATTTATCTGATGAGATCTAAGTCACTTCCTGCGGTGAGGCTGGAAGTCTCTGCTGGAGAAACAATGGCATTGTCTTGAAGGTAAAAGCGTCTTTCAGGGTGTTTGTACTCCAGGAAATATGGATGTTTAACCCTTGTTACTCTGCATTACTATAGAAGTCAGTAAGTTCTGGTCCAGCTCCTCTTTGTTCAGCCACGCAGGCGTTGGGCTCGTTAACAGGGCAGTTAGCGCACGGCTGTGGCCAACAGGAAACAAGCAACACGCAGGTGGACGGAGCGGTTGGTGCTGGAAACAACAGGACTTTGTGTATTTGTGTGTTCTTCATGGGATTACTGCAGAACAGGCTGAACAGATGCTTCATGATGGTCCATGTTGCCTCAGGTCCAAACGGAGCAACGCTGGGACATTTACCGTAACTTTGAACAACATGGGCGGGGGTCTCCGTGTTCAACTGCCCCCCTCTTACAATGCTGTTATTGCTAGTATCATTCAGCCCCCTGTGAATAGCAAGCGGCCATCAGGGCACTAACGATCCATGGTTAGGCTGATGATCCTCTTGCAGGTGAACAACTAGTTCTGGCTGTCAGCAGCAAACTGGTTGGTCCATCATGAGAAGGTGCTGTTTATAAGACTGCAGGGTGTCAGACTGAAGAAGTCCTTTGGATAAAAGACGAAACATTTCACACAGAAGAATCCGTCCAGAGGACCTGACTCAGCCTGGTTAGATCTTCTTTAATGTTCATTTAAATAGTGATCTTTCTTTGTAATAAACTAAACTAGAGCAAGATAAGAAGCTGTTGTAGTGGTAGTCTGTCCAGTGCTTGAAGACTCCTGTTGCCTGAGCTCCTGCTGCATGCCGAGCAGCAGCCCCAGTGTCCTCTTTGTCAAACACATTACATTTCCGCCTGTTGCACCCAAATCGAACGATTGAGCGTTAAGTGACCGCCCGTACAAGATGTCAAAACCCGTGTGTGGTGGGTTGTCCTGTCGAGTTACATGCTGTAATTCAGCTGCATAAATGTTTTTTCATAAATGATTTTTAGTTTTATACATTTGTCTCGGAATCTAGCAGTTTTTTTGGTTTGTTACCTTTTTCCTTTTAGCCATCCTATTTGTTAAAAAAAAAAAAAACTGTAGTATGAGTTTTTATAACTGTTTATTGTTGTTGCTGTTGTCCATTGTTGTCATCTTTCTTTGTTGAAATCAGGTCTCTCTTGTAAATGAGTCCTCGAGGCTCAATGCGATTTACCTGTAGAAATAAAGGTTGATTGATGTTATTTGGTGCTCGCTTCCTGTTTGTCCACCGTGAGTGAAAGTGAGGACAAATGTCCTCCAAGGTCCTCCAGCAGCTGCTCAGCCTCTGTCGACAATCAGCTGAGTGTAATGGAGTCATTTGGAGAAATGGCTCCTGATGTTGTCTCTCAGAAGGCGTGGGATTAATGCTGAACGTTCTGTTTGTAGACGGTTCCTTACAGGCTTGTTCCCCGGCTGCTCCGTTCACACTCAGGAGATCTGGTTGGATGGGATCAAGTTTGAAACCGCTTGAGATCCTCTCATGCACTTTTGCTTTTGCAACCACAACAAGTATTCATATCAGCTTGAACCTAACCATGAGTAGTTTATTGATCATGCAGAAATGATCTTTTTATCCATTTTACTTCAATTTACCAAAGTAAAACCCCCCAAAATACTCATCTTTTTAGCCCCAGTAAGTCTTCTGTACAACTGTAGATTGATTTTTGCTCAGCTGGTAGATTCAACAGAAGTAATATCTATCCATTCATCCGTCCATCCATCCATCCATCCATCCATCCAT
>NC_056518.1:34818022-34821916 GCF_014905685.2 Nematolebias whitei | reverse complement strand
GTACACACAGACATACAGGAAGTACACACAGACATACAGGAAGTACAAACAGACAAACAGGAAGTGCACACAGACATACAGGAAGTGCACACAGATATACAGGAAGTGCACACAGATGTACAGGAAGTACACACAGATATACAGGAAGAGCACACAGATATATAGGAAGTACACACACAAAGACCAGTCACAAGAATTTGCTACATCTGTGAATCTTGTTTTTATAACCTCATCATTTCAGCCGAGCTCACAGACATTACTTTACATTATTATTGTTAGTGAATACCTTAGATATTTTAGCGCACCGTTTGGCATTTTAGCATACATCTTAGATCCTTATATATTGTTTACTTTTATACTTTATATTTTTACTATTGTTGGGTGTAACTGGGAGCCTGTGCACGTAATTTCATTCCACCTCATGCACCACATGAGATGAGAATGACAATAACGAACTTGAACTTGAACAGACTTGGAGGAGTTCTTGGAGTGACAGCTGCACACTGCAGCCTCATCCTGCTCTCTCTGCTCACCAAACATATGGTTCATGGGCAGAGTTAACATTCTCAGTCACAGTAATACAAACATCTCAACAGCTCAGTGGGATTAAGCTGCATAAATAAAGGTTGAATGAATTCATAACCTTTGACCAAAAATTCCCTTACGGTAGGAAACTCTACAGTGGTAGTAACCTGAAATGACACTGGGAGGGGGGGGGGTGCTTATAGTCCATATTAGTACCTTTTGCACAGGCGAATAGCAGGCGAAATGATTTTGCTGTTGTGTTTGCTTCTCTGTGGTTCGTGAAGCATATCATGAAGATGCAGACAGACTAGAATGACATTCTCAGAAAGTAACCAATGGATGTACAGCTACAGCTGAAAACTTCTGACGTTCATCGATTGTAGCCAACAGAAAAATGGCTAAAGCTCAGCAAAATGTTATTTTCAGGATTTAACAAAAACAGCTGTAATGCTGTCATTTCAAAACATCTTGGTTCTAAACTCTGGCACCAAAAGTGGTAGTGGTCCTTGGATGAAGGTAGGCCCAAAACTGTCCATGCAAGCTTTCTCCTGACTGCAACACAGGTGCTTTGTACTACCATACTTCACATCAATAATACTTTATAGCTTGTATTACCTGCTCTTTGTAACACTCATAGCACTTTTGTATTTTTTTATCCACTTTATTTTGTCTCTGATCCTCCAAAACTGTCCCACTTCCCATAAATACTTTCTCTCATGAGACACAGGAAGACTTGGAGTTCTGAACCTTCTCTTGTAACATCAGTTAAAATACTTTTCTTCTCCCACACTATGCAGAAATTAAGTTTACATTAAAAAATGCTAAAGAGAGGGTCTTCATCCATCCATCCATCCTCGTCCTCTTTTTCTGGACTCAGGTCTCGGGGGCAGCAGCTTCATGTCCAGACATCTCTTTCCACAGCTCTTCTGGAAGGACTCCAAGGTGTTCCCAGAACAACTGATAGTCTCTCCAGCTTGTCCTGGGTCTTCCCCGGGGTCTCCTCCCAGTTGGACATGCCTGAACCTCCTCAACTGTCTCCTCTTGATGTAGAGGAGCAGTGGTTCTACTCTGAGTCTCTCCTGATAACTGAACTTCTCCCCCTGTCTCTGAGGGAGAGTCCAGCTACCCTGCAGAGGAAACTCATTTCAACCTCCTGGATCCACGATCTCATTCTTTCAGTCTCTACCAGAGTTCATGACCAGAGGTGAGGGGAGGAACGTAGACTGACCAGTAAACAGAGAGCTTTGCAGCTCAGCTCTCTGTTCACTGCAATGGACCAGAACAGAGTCCACAATACTGCAGATGCTGCACCAATCTGTCTGTCAGTCTCACGCTCCATTCTTCCCTCACTCATGAACAAAACCCTGAGATACTTGAACTTCTCCACTTGAGGCAGAACCTCACCTTTGACCTGAAGAAAACAATCCACTCTTTTCCAGTTGAGGACCATGGTCTCAGATCTGGAGGTGCTGATCCTCATCCCAGCTGCTTCACGCTCGGCTGTGAACCGCTCCAGTGAGAGCTGAAGGTCCCGGCATGATGACACCAACAGGACCACATCATCTGTAAAGAGCAGAGATGAATGCTGAGGCCACAGAACCGGACTCCCTCCTCCCCCTGACTGCACCAAGAGGTTCTGTCCATAAAAGTTCTGAACAGAATCTGTGACAACGAGCAGCCCTGGATCCAACTCCCACCCTGAAGGGTCCAACTTACTACTGGCAATGACAATCAAACTGTCGCGCCGCTTGTATAGAGACAGACCAGCCCGTAACAAGGGGCGCCCCCGCACCTATACTCACGGAGTTACACAAGTAATAGCATTCTGCATATTAATACTTACTCATGCAATGTTCTGCTTGCATCACATGTGACATGCCAGTACATGGCAGGTATTCAGTTTTGGAATACACAAGTCCCATGTAGTATACGTGTACTCTGCGTGATGCATGGAGAGACATGGTTGGTGCAGATGTTTGATCAAGGTCACTTTGGTCTCCCATGATTCTCCTCACCAACCACTTCCAGACATTTAAACTTCTTAATGCAGACGAGCCGTTCTACCGTTTGTCTCCGCGAGCCGATGGTTTCTGTTCGTTGTGTGCACGTTGGAATTGTTCAGGAACTCCATGTTCACACTTCAGAGTTCCACCTGCTCATCAAGATGATGTTATCAACATTACATCATCGATTTGACAGTTTAAAATTGACTCATATCCACGTCACAATGCAACAAGACAGATTCCAACTCCTACCCCCCCACACACACACAGAAGGACAACTTTGATTTAAAAACATAATAATTAAGAAAAACAGGAAACTTCAATTCTGATCAGTTGATTTCTGCTTCATGGAAACTTTCCAATGGTAGATTTTTATTACAAATAAAATACACTTTACATTAAAGTAGGAAGACGAAGAGAAAAACAAAGTAATGTGGAAATATAACCAACGCTAGTTTGACCTGACTGTGCAGTTGATTACATAATGTTAACTTATTATTTTATATCTGAATGTTTCTGTTCCGTGCCCCGAGGAGACTTCTCTTGTGACTCGGAGCTGCAGAAAGAACCTGAGGTGAAGTAAACCGTGAGAAGCAGCTGTCTCTGTGATTTATTGAGGATGGAGCCGGAGACCGACCACCTGCTGATCAGCTTAAATCCAGAATTTCTAAATGAAGTTAAGCAGCTTACAGTGGAGCAGGTGTCACGGCTGTGGTCACCTCTGTCCAGCACTCACTTTCATCTGGAGCTCCCTGCAGGAGCAGCCTCTGCCAGTCACGAGTTTATACTTCCTTTTTTAAAATCATTTGAGCCCTTTCCTCGTTATATAAATGTGAGAAGTCTCTAGAAAGCAGAGCTTCTGTGAACGCCTCTGCAGCACGTCCAGATCCTCCTACACGGGCCCACATGAAACACCAACCACATCAAACTCAAGCCTTTACATAGTCAAACTCCAAATTATGGACCTTCAGTTTTCTCCAAAGGACTCGTGTTTTCTTTGTTCTCCCGTCTGTTCACCCATCAAGGACATGAAGTCGCTCTTTGTGACCACTGCCTGTTCACGTTTGGTCTTTGCAAGCTGCCTCCCTTCTGTGTTGTGGGGGGTGTTCCTGCTGGGGTCAGTGCTGCATCATCACGATGACCACTGGCTGGTCACGTCCGGAGAGCAGCTCCCTGTGTTTAATAAAGACCCAGTTACATACTGAAGGCAGTCCAACAGTCCTGACTACTTGACAAGTTCAAGAACAGAATGACTGCGTCCAGTGACGCTTATCCAGAGAACGGCAGCATCACTGGTGTCTTCTACTGGTCTCATGAGGCACTGACTTTATTTTCTACTGGTCTCATGAGTCACTGACTTTATTTT
>NC_056518.1:34817474-34818012 GCF_014905685.2 Nematolebias whitei | reverse complement strand
ACTGGTCTCATGAGTCACTGACTTTATTTTCTACTGGTCTCATGAGTAGGCACTGACTTTATTTTCTACTGGTCTCATGAGGCACTGACTTTATAACGTGAAGAGCTGACACACGAAGGTTTCTGACTCTGTATGAGTACTTGGTCTTTATTACCTTTACTGGGACCTTTTCTGGTGTAATCACTACCCAGTGGTCCTAAAGGGGATCAAAGCCTGGTCCTACAGTAGAAGGTTTGTCACAGTTACACATGGAATGGTTATGCTTCAGGTAAATATATTGAACAAGAAATTAGCTAAACCTTTTGCCATCTACTATTTGGAGTCAACTCTGTCTGTCAGTAAAATATCTCGTGAACTTCTAGTTTAATGAATCCCATCTTTGGAGAAAAATCTTCATCTTTATTACAAAAAACTAAGCGTAGTCGACAGGAGGAGATTTTTAACTCGTATTTACTCACACGGTCATGTTTTCAGGACGGGTTATATAAATATACAGAAAGTACACACAGATATACAGAAAGTACACACAGATATACTG
>NC_056518.1:34816161-34817464 GCF_014905685.2 Nematolebias whitei | reverse complement strand
CATACAGAAAGTACACTCAGACCTACAGAAAGTACACACAGATATACAAGACTGTACTGCGAGCCGTCTGTGCAGCTTGTTTTTATAACCTCATCAGTTCGGGCGAGCTCACAGACTGGGGGGCGTCCTCGAAGCGACAGCCGCAGCCTCATCCTGCTGTCTCTGCGAACACAAACATATGATTCATGGGCAGAGTTCTCAGCCGTAGTAATAAAAATCCATAACCTTTGACCGAAGATTCCCCATGACCTATTGAGGCGCGTAGCCAACACTGCAGGTGTAACTCGCTCAGTTTTCCAGAGACTGAGCTGAAATGTGACGGAGCTGAACTCGGAGCTCGACAGGAACAGCGCATGAAGCAGCAGATGCTGTTTTCCAAGTCGGACCAAACAGCTACAACTCCGTCATATTTCAGCAGAAGATCATTTTAGTCTTAAACCTGGATGAAAGGAAACGAGATATGTTGCAGAACTTGTAGCTTTTATTTGAGCATCGTTGGTAAAATTGTGCACTTCCACCATTTGAACATGTGAGCTGCACCAAAGGGTTTACACAACTTGAAACTGCGTGTAAGTTTACAGAACAACGGTTAGAACTCTGTTGGAGCTATTTGTTTAAAGATGTGGCTCCAACCATAAAGAGAACGGTCAGGACGTTACAGCGGAGCCACGCTCACCGTCAACAAAGCTAGCTACCCTCAGCAACCATCGGGGCGGTACCGAGCGGTTTTCTGACTGTGCAGTGACACCGCCCCGAGGGCGTGTGTTCATGACGGAGCCAGGCAGTGTGTTGTAAACGTCACACGTGCAGGAGGGGAGGTGCTCATGTGGAGCAGGAGACGTCCTTTATGATTTTACACATCACACGGCGTGTGTGGACATGAAAACACGCAGAGCAAGGATCTCTGACACCAAGGATGGTCACGTCTGTAGCTTTCTGCAAAATACAAAAATACATGTTTTTAAAATCTTTACGACGATTTGGGGCGGCACGGTGGTGAAGTTGGTAGAGTCTGAGTTTATTTGTTGTTCCACCACATGTGGGGGAACGAGATGAAGTCCACAGGGTCCCACTTACACCCAACAATAAAATGTAAAAGAAAAACAGTGATAAGATCAAAGATATGAACTAAATATGCACTAAGAGCAGAAAAACGTTACGTTGAACAGCAGCACGAACATGAGTCTGTGTGAGCAGATGAGCACAGCAACATGAAACAGATCAGCAGCAACATGAAACAGATCAGCAGCAACATGAAACAGATCAGCAGCAACATGAAACAGATCAGCCGCAACATGAAACA
>NC_056518.1:34812939-34816151 GCF_014905685.2 Nematolebias whitei | reverse complement strand
AAACAGATCAGCAGCAACATGAAACAGATCAGCCGCAACATGAAACAGATCAGCCACAGCATTAAACAGATCAGCAGCAACATGACACAGATCAGCCGCAGCATTAAACAGATCAGTCGCAGCATGAAACAGATCAGCCGCTACATGAAACAGATCAGCCACAGCATTAAACAGATCAGCAGCAACATGAAACAGATCTGCCGCAACATGAAACAGATCAGTCGCAGCATGAAACAGATCAGCAGCAACATGAAACAGATCAGCCGCAACATGAAACAGATCAGCCGCAGCATGAAACAGATCAGCCGTAACATGAAACAGATCAGCCACAGCATTAAACAGATCAGCAGCAACATGAAACAGATCAGCCGCAGCATGAAACAGATCAGTCGCAGCATGAAACAGATCAGCAGCAACTTGAAACAGATCAGCCGCAACATGAAACAGATCAGCCGCAACATGAAACAGATCAGCCACAGCATTAAACAGATCAGCAGCAGCATGAAGTAGATCAGCAGCAGCATGAAATAGATCAGCAGCAACATGATGGGATTTTTTGCCCACAGAGCTTCTGCCTCTGAGCTAGAAGGTTGCTGGCTTGAATCCCAGCTGGGAGCCTTTCTCCGTGGAGTTTGCATGTTTTCTCTGTGCTGCATGGGTTTCCTCCCACAGACCAAAAACATGCATGTTAGGCTGATTGATAACTAAATTGTCCCTGCGAGAGAGAGAGAATGGCTGTTTTGTCTTGGTTGTCTCTATGTGTCCCTGTGATGGACTGGAGACCTGTCCAAGTGTCCCTCGCCTCTGTCACAGTGACTGCTGGATATGGGCACCAGTGACCCAAAAAGGAAGAAGCTGGTAATGAGGATGGATGATGGATGGATGATGGATGGATGGATGATGGATGGATGCAGCTCATCTCATTTTTGCTTCTATTCATCAACTCACAGCCTCATTCATGAACTGTAGACATTTTAGGATGTTTTTTTGTCCACCTTTTAGATTTATAGTTGGAGTCATTGACTGACACCCAGACCCTGATTGGCGTCATGTGACTGATGAACGATGTTGGAAGCCCTGAGTGAGTCAGATCAGGTGCAGCCACACCTGCTCACTCACCTGGACTGTAGTCGTTTGGGTTGAGAGCACACGTCTGTGGCAGGATGTGACACGTTGTCCTCGTGTTGACCATGGAGTCACTGTGTCTTTCTGCTGAGACTTGCTGTCGACTCAGCGCCTGTTTGTTTGCATTGCATTTATCCAGGTGAGCGGACCAAGTGGTGGATCCACGTCCACCGTTACACGACACGACCGGTGTCGACTCCATGCAGGCATTACATAAATCATTTCTACTTTATTCTTTTTGTCACTCACTGCAGAAAACCAAGAGTAGGTGTTTGTGTGTTTTTGTGTGTTAATGTGTCTGTTAGCAAAATATTTCATGAATCCATGGACAACTTTTAATCATACTCTCAGAAAGTAGCAATTAGGGCTACAGCTATAACTGAATAAACAGATTCAAGACGGCAGCCGCAACTTTTATATTTCAAATATAATTAATTGTATTTCATTTATAATTAATGCAATCTTGAACTTATAACGGACTCTTTCCCAACACGAACTTTTAGACACAATGTGCAATTTCTGTCTTTTAAACTTTGCTATGAACCACAGGAGTCAACCCCGTTAGCAAAATATCTCAGGAACCACTGGATGGACTTCAGAAGTGTGTTTAAAACATCTGCTCAGTTCCTGCAGACACGCTCCTGTTTTTAGTTTTGGTATCGCTTCATAATGTAGCCGTGTCGTTGCAGTTTTACTATCATTTCTTCTGTTTGACTCCATACCTTTGTCTCTGTTGTGAAAGAGTCCCCGAGGCTCAGTGAGACCAACGTGTAGAAATAAAGCTTGAATTATTTAAAGCACAACATTCTCTTTATGCTTTGAATTCTCATTTCTGCAATGCGGACATAAATATTCTGGCTTTAGTTTGTTGCTTCAAGCTGTATAAATGAAAAGATGAAGGACTCACAGTGGGCTTTGGAAACATCTGGGTCAGATGCAGAGTCCCTCCCCCACTGTACACCCCCACCCCCTCAGCAGACCATACACATGTCCTCCATCTTATTTACCATAAACCTGTCCATTAAACTGGGAGGAGGTTGTTGGTGGACAGTCACAGACATAACTGAGGACAAGGGACGTCTCCGACGTGTTTCCATTCATCAACTTGTTTTAACGTGTGGAGATGTGAGACATGGGGACATGGGGACATGGGGGGGGGGGGGGGACACTGACAGTGTTCCTGTTTGCGCTGTCTGTTTTGAACATGCAAGCTCACGCAGCTTCTATGGATAACCTCAGTCCTGGCACAAAATGATGAAGTCACTGGTCCGGTCTGGTGTCTCCTCCTGACGTCACATGAAGATGTTTTGATTTATGACGCATCTGATTTACAAAAAATAGACCACGCAGCTTAAACTGAAATCTAATGTTGAGAAGAGAACGAGTTATAAAGACACCCGTCCATCTGTCCATCATCTTCTTGTTGTGGACTCAGGTCTTGGGGGGCAGCATCTTGAGCAGGGAGGTCCAGACATCTCTCTCCACAGCCTCTTCCAGCTCTTCTGGGAGGACTCCAAGGTGTTCCCAGGACAACAGAGAGATGTAGTCTCTCCAGCGTGTCCTGGGTCGTCCCCTGGGTCTCCTCCCGGTGAAACGTGTCCACAACACCTCCCTACGGAGGTGCCCAGAGAGCATCCTTATTAGATGAACCACCTCAACTGGCTCCTCTGGATGTGGAGGAGCAGTGGTTCTACTCTGAGTCTCTCCTGATAACTGAACTTCTCCCCCTGTCTCTGAGGGAGAGTCCAGCTCCTGCAGAGGAAACTCATTTCAACCTCCTGGATCCACGATCTCATTCTTTCAGTCTCTACCAGAGTTCATGACCAGAGGTGAGGGGAGGAACGTAGACCGACCAGTAAACAGAGAGCTTTGTCTTACAGCTCAGCTCCCTCTTCACCACAACAGACCGGCACAGAGTCCACAATACTGAAGATACTGCACCAATCCATCGGTCAGTCTCACGCTCCATTCTTCCCTCACTCATGAACAAAACCCAGAGATACTTGAAGTCCTCCACTTGACAACACAACATCAACACTAACAACACAACATAAACACAAACAGCATCAACACAAACAACACAACAT
>NC_056518.1:34809721-34809939 GCF_014905685.2 Nematolebias whitei | reverse complement strand
ACCCAGAGATACTTGAAGTCCTCCACTTGACAACACAACATCAACACTAACAACACAACATAAACACAAACAGCATCAACACAAACAACACAACATAAACACAACATCAATACAAACAACACAACATCAACACAAACAACACAACATCAACACAATATCAACACAACCAACACAACATCAACACAAACAACACAACATCAACACTAACAACACAACAT
>NC_056518.1:34796606-34809621 GCF_014905685.2 Nematolebias whitei | reverse complement strand
CACAAACACAACATCAACACGACCAACACAACATCAACACAAACACCACAACATCAACACAAACAACAACATGAACACAAACAACACAACATGAACACAAACAACACAACATGAGCACAAACAACACAACATGAGCACAAACAACACAAACACAACCAACACAACATCAACACAAACACCACAACATCAACACAACATCAACACAAACACCACAACATCAACACAAACACCACAACATGAACACAAACAACCACTGTTTTGTCCTTTTACACAGAAACATTGAGTAAAACTTTAATCATGTTTAATCATCACTTTAATCAATCAATCAATCATCACTTTAATCATGACCTCATCAAGTGCTCTATAAATAAAATGGTATGTCATGCTGTGATTGATGGGAGGCCCCCCTCCTTTTCACGCTGCCCCCCCATCTCCGGCCTCTGTCCAGGGCCTGCTGCTGTCGAAGCCTCAGCAGGGAGTGAGAGTAATCCTGGGGGACTTCTCACTCGACACTAACTTTCTGCTTGGACTCAGATCAGATTCAACAGGACCACTCAAAGAGGCGAGCTGACTGGATCAGATGGTCAAACATCTGGAGAACTCGTTGAACCTTTGAGCCAAAGACGGTTTATACAAAGTTTTAGTGCCACCTTCATTAAAACTACAAACTGTTATAAAATCAACACGTGAGTCGGATCCAGCCTCAGTTCTTTTTAACACTCTTCATTCAGTTGTTTTGGCAACACGCGTTCAGAAACCATCTAGACATTTTATTAAACTTCTAATAATTGTCATCCAACCAGTTTACTCTTTTATGACCCAGTCACTGTTTTACTGGTTTTAATTAGTGAACTATAACAACTGGACACATTTGAATAAAACTCTCAGAAAGTAATCATTTGTACTGCAGCCGATTATGTTTTTGGAGTCACCCCAGTTAAAGATGGCCGCCACATCAAAGTTCTGTAGGTAGACTTGAATACGACCGTGACTCAGCCAGTTTACAGCTGTTCAGCTAACGTTTGGCAGGAGCGGAGCGTCATCCTCAGCGCACCTTTAGATGTTCCTGTCGTTGATGAACAAGCTCCAACCAGTTGGCTTGAACAGTTCTTTGCTGAAAGCAGGAAAATAAAAGTGGAGCAGCAGAAAAACAGCTAAAATGTGTAGAAAAGCTGAACAGAGCAGAAATCAGCAGAGTCAGCTGAAACAGGCAGAGGCTGAATGGAGTCTAAAAAATAAAAATTGTACAAATGAAGCTGAAACTTTAAAATGTTCAAACGGTTTGAAACACGTGAAGAGAGATGAGAAAAACATGGCCGACAAAGCTAAAGATTGCAGGAAGTGTAAAGTAGCAGGAGTTTCAGAATGAGCTCAACGTTTTGTTTGAATTGTTGGAAGAGAACTTGAAGAACGTGTTCCGTGCTGAAGAACCGTGGAAGAAGCTCTGAAAACTCATGGAACGTTCAGGAAGTTCTTGTTGGACACACATCTAGAAGGCATTCATTCCTGGAGTCAAACCAGTTAAAGACGTCCGCACAGTTGGGCCACAACAAAAAAGCAGTCACATGCACAGATGTTGAGTTATCGGCGGTGCTAGTGGTCCAGAGTCATCTCCACTCACGTGCCCACAGTTCAACTGCAGGAGATCTGCTTTGACCAAAACACCTACAACTCTGTCTTTCCTCAAAATAAGATGATTTTAGTTCAAACAGCAGGAAATACAACATATATATTTATATAAATCATATTTATTAAGTTTTTATTTCATTTATTTTTTTCCTTCTTCTTTCGGCTGCTCCTCCTTCAGGGGTCGAGAACCAACTCGTACGACACAGACACCGAGCTACCACAGCCTCTGTGGAGCAGAGAGCTGCGTCCAGTCCAGGGAGTTGGACCGGTGACCTTCCAATCACAGGCCCACCTTCTATAACCTCTGCACCCCCCCCCCCCCCCCGCAAAGTGTAGATTTTTCAAAGTAAAGTGTAAAACATGACCGTAAAGTTTTTACTTTAATATTTGCTTCCACTCAGGAAGTTCATGATTACATGCAGGGTAGGTACTGCTAAAAGGTTGTGAAGGTCGCCATGTCAACTGTGTGTGTTGTTATTTTGGCCCTGTGGTGACGAGGGGAGGTGTTTCCTCCGCTGCACCGCTCCTCGGGGTCCATTGTGTGAAAGTTGTGGTGATTTATTGTGAATGAGTGGAGGTTGTTGTTCTGGCTGGAGGAGCGTCTCGTTTTGACGACTGGAGACATGAGGGCCGTCTGCAGCAGGAAGCTGTAAGCTGGGGGATGGGCGTGTCAGTGTGTGTGTGTCTGTGTGTGTGTGTGTGTGTGGGGGGGGGTTAATACAAAAGATCTGGGTTAGATGTGGATCCCTCCTGCTGTTCCAGCTGGATCGAGCTGTTTGTTTTGTCCTGTGACATCATCCCAGCATCCTGTGGGGTGAACAGGCATTCCCAGAGTGTCCGCCTCCCAAACGAACCCTGGCTCCGCCTCCCAAACGAACCCTGGCTCCGCCTCCCAAACTAACCCTGGCACGATGACAGGACGGCCCAGTCAGGAACGGTGCCGGACAAGTTGATCGTTGTTGTGAAGAGTGATGCAACGAGCGACATCACTCGTGTCACAGTGACTGATGCAGGAAGACGTTTGTTCTGCACATGTGAATGTTTGTATTCATCCTCTCTCTCTCTTGTCTCTCTCTCTTGTCTCTCTCCATCTTGTCTCTCTCCCTTGTCTCTCTCTCTTGTCTCTCTCTCCCTTGTCTCTCTCTCTTGTCTCTCTCTCTTGTCTCTCTCTCTCTTGTCTCTCTCTCCCTTGTCTCTCTCTCCCTTGTCTCTCTCTCTCTTGACTCTCTCTCTTGTCTCTCTCCATCTTGTCTCTCTCTCATGTCTCTTTCTCTTGTCTCTCTCTCATGTCTCTTTCTTTTGTCTCTCTCTCATGTCTCTCTCTCTTGTCTCTCTCTCATGTCTCTTTCTCTTGTCTCTCTCTCATGTCTCTTTCTTTTGTCTCTCTCTCATGTCTCTCTCTCTTGTCTCTCTCTCATGTCTCTCTCTTTTGTCTCTCTCTCTCTCTTGTCTCTCTCCCTTGTCTCTCTCTCTTGTCTCTCTCTCGTCTCTCTCATGTCACTCTCTCATGTCGCTCTTTCTTGTCTCTCTTTTGTCTCTCTCTTTTGTCTCTCTCTCATGTCTCTCTTGTCTCTCTCTCTTGTCTCTCTCTCATGTCTCTCTCTTTTGTCTCTCTCTCTTGTCTCTCTCTCGTCTCTCTCATGTCACTCTCATGTCGCTCTTTCTTGTCTCTCTTTTGTCTCTCTCTTTTGTCTCTCTCTCTTGTCTCTCTCTCTTGACTCTCTCTCTCTCTCTCTCTCTCTCTCTCTCTCTCTCTCTCTCTGTGGGATGGCGTGTGGTGAGTTTGAACGGGACTGAGTCTGAGAGTTTTCAAACTTGTTTCTATTGATTCTTCTACAAACAAGTGTGTTTTGTATGTTTGTTTGTTTGTCTTGTTTGTGTGAGTGTTTGTGAGTTTCACGTCCGCTCGGCGGGCAGTTTTGTAGCGGGGATGGCGTCCTCGGAGGTGCCATCCCTGTCACTGGGGCACGGGGTGAGGGTGGTGCCGCAGCCCAACACCACGGTGGAGCAGGTGTTACTGGCGGTCGGAGAGCAGGTTGGGAATAATAATATCACTTATGCGTCTCGAATGAATAAGGGTGTGGTTGTTTTCCTGAAGCGACAAACATTTGTGACTGAGCTCATTCAGAGTGGAATCACATTAAATAATGAGTTTTTGCCGGTTTCGCCTCTGGCGTTGCCCTCCACCCGGATCACGGTGTCCGGGGTCCCTCCGTTTATTCCTAACGAGGCACTGGAGCAGGAGCTGAGACGCTTCGGGAGGATGGCGAGTGGATTCCGGGCCGTGAGTCTGGGCTGCAGGGACGCCAGGCTGAAACACGTGCAGTCACTGCGCAGACAGGTGTCCATGTTTCTGGACTCACCCACGCACACACTGGAGGTTTCTTTTCGGGTGAAGCACGGTGACGGGTCTTACATGGTGTATGCTAGCTCAGGCAGCATGAAATGTTTTGAATGTGGGGATGTGGGTCACAAACGCATCGCTTGCCCCCACCGTCAGCAGGCGGGGGGGCTCACTGTGAAAGACGCGGCTGCTAAGGAGGGGGGAGACAGCGATGAGAGGAGGGCACGCTCTGAAGCTGCCCCTCCTGCAGTCATGGAGGCTGAATCCGTGATGGATTCTGCTGAGGCTGGCGGTTCGGCCGAGGCCGCCGTTCCTGCAGCCTCCGGGAACGGGTTTTCCGCGGCTTCCGGGGCTGTGGACGCCACGGCCGTACGCAGCTCTGCGGCGGCCGGGGGCGATCCCCCCGCGCCCGCTGACTGCTTCATGAGCACAAGTCATGAAGTTCACGGTAAAGTTGAATCAGTATGTGAGCTCAAGAGCTCAGTAACTCCACTTGTTGATGTCTACACACCTGAAATGTCAATTATTGGGGCATTAACTGGAAAATCTGCTGGATTAATATGTAATGCTGACACCAGTGGTGAAGTCTTAAAAGTTGTTACTGACCCCTCTCTAAAGGCAAAACAAAAAACAAAGAATATTGTTGTTGAACAACCTGAACAGGACATGTCTAAGTCAAGCAGTATGGAGGTGCAGGTGATGAGGTCTGATGATCAGACTGATAAAGTGGCTGAAGAGAATGAATATGAAACTGATTCAGACTGTGTCTCTGTGGCTGGCAGTATCTCTAACACTGACAACCTGGACTCTCTGGAGGAGATTAATGAGTTCCTGGATGAAACATATGGCCGCTCAGTTGACATCAAGGAACATTTTCCTGATGTTGAAAAATTCATTAAGTCAGTCTCTATGTATCGGAAAACTGTAAGTTTGGACTTATTAGATGAAAAAAAACGTTATCGCCTAAAAAAACATGTCACATTATTAAGGAAGAATTTAACAACAGCTCGAACAAAATTGGCAAAGAAAATGAAACTTTCCAGATAACATCATGATCAAACATAATTTGCCTGTTTTTTTGTGTGCATTTGCTCTCATCTGCCTCACATCTGCTCTTTTCTCTCCTCACATGAAGGGTTTCAGGGTGGCCTCTCTAAACATAAACGGGGGAAGAGATGCACACAAGAGAGCTTTAATAACTGAAACTATTAAACAGAAAAGGTTAGATGTAGTTTTTTTGCAGGAAACTCACAGTGATGGTGGGAATGAGATAGACTGGGGTTTATGGTGGGGGGGACAATATGCCCTTAGCCATGGGACAAATTTTAGTGCTGGAGTTGCCATTTTGTTTTCTTCTGCCCTAAATATAAGAATTATCTCGTGCACTGAGTTTGTAAAGGGCAAACTCTTATTGGTGAAAGCGCAGATGGAGGATTTTATTTTTCATTTCATCAATGTCTATGCTCCCAACCAGGGCTTAGAAAGGGAGGGGCTATTTAAAACTCTGGATGCTAAATTAAAAAACATTGATTGTGGGGAAACTATTATCTTAGGTGGTGATTGGAATTGCTGCACTGATTTTAAGTTAGACAGGACTGGAGAAGAACCACACCTTCGGTCAGCACGTTTTCTGTCTCAGCTGCTGAAGAAAGCAGACCTGGTTGATGCTTGGAGAATGAAAAACCCTTCAAGCAGGCAGTATACTTGGGTTAAAGTTTCTGATGGTCAAGTTAGTGCTGCAAGGTTAGACAGGTTTTATGTCTCTGGTTCCATCATCACACGTGTTTTAAATTGTCAGATGTTTCCTGTTGGTTTCTCAGATCACCATTTAATTTCTATAGAAATTACTCTTTTATCTGCTGTGAAACAACAATCCTTTTGGCATTTTAATGTGAAATTGTTGCATGATTCTGTCTTCTGTGAAAACTTTAAGTTGTTTTGGATTAACTGGAGATCTAAGAAATGTGATTTCCCCACATTTATTCAATGGTGGGAAGTAGGAAAGGCCCAGATTAAGGTCTTTTGCCAGCAACATTCATCCGGTACCACCACCAACATTAAGAGAACTGTGCAGAAGCTGGAAGAAGAGATAAAACATCTGGAAAATGTTTCCATCTCCAAATCAACCTCACAGACTTCTCTTCAATCCAAAAGACTTGAACTGAGCTCTTTGTTACATGAGAGGGCCAAAGGAGCTTTAGTCCGGGCCCGTTTTAAAAATATACAAGAAATGGACGCACCCACGTCTTTCTTCTTCAGCTTGGAGAAGTCTGTCGCTCAGAGGAAACAAATAATCTGCCTTAAACTCCCAAATGGACAATTGACCTCAGATCCAGCTGAGCTGAGGAACCATGCTGTGGACTTTTACACGGACTTGTTCAAGCCAGTTGGCTGTGATGTGGACAGTACCGAGGAGCTTCTGCAGGGGCTTCCTTGCCTCACTCCAGAAGATCAGGAGACCCTGAACTCAAATCTAAACCTAAACGAATTGACTGCTGCTGTATCCCAGATGGCACCTGGAAAGGCTCCAGGAATAGATGGGTTACCACCAGAGTTTTTTAAACACTTTTGGGATGTTTTAGGACAAGACCTTCTGGACGTTTTTAAACAATGTTTTAATGAAGGAAAGCTCCCTGCCTCTTCTAGGCGAGCAGTTCTCTCCCTACTGCCAAAAAAGGGTGACTTGACTCTCTTAAAAAACTGGAGACCAGTTGCTCTTTTATGTACAGACTATAAGATTCTCTAAGGTTTTATCAAACAGGCTGAAACTATTTATTGAAATTTTAATTGCCCCTGATCAATCCTACTGTGTACCTGGTAGATCAATTTTAGACAACTTGTTTTTAATAAGAGATGTGTTTGAGGTATGTAAATTATATGACACTAAAATTGGTATTATATCCATTGACCAAGAAAAAGCTTTTGATCGTGTAGATCACGGTTTTCTTTTTTCAACTTTACAAGCTTTTGGTGTGGGAGAAAATTTTTTGACATGGATAAAGCTCTTGTATAGTGAGGCGTGCTGCACTGTGAAGGTAGGGGGAGGTTTGAGCTCTCCGGTACCAGTGAAAAGAGGAATCAGGCAGGGCTGTCCAATTTCAGGCCAGCTTTACAGTCTAGTCATTGAACCTCTTTTGAATAGACTGAGGAGTAGACTAAAGGGATTCTTTTTAACAAATTCAACTTTAGCCTCTCCCATTGTGGTGTCAGCATATGCTGATGATATAAATATATTTGTCCAAGGTCAGGGAGACATACAGGAGCTAAGAAAGTGTCTTACTATAAATGAAAAGGCCTCTTCAGCCAAGGTAAACTGGGGGAAAAGTAATGGATGCCTGGTTGGAAAATGGGAAGTGAGAGGGATTCCCGACCTTCCTGGCAGTCTGAGCTGGGAGAGAGTAGGTATGAAAATACTTGGGCTTTATTTGGGGACTGAGGATTACCAAAAACAGAACTGGGAGGGAGTGCTGGAGAAGGTGGAAGCCAAGTTGTCTAAATGGAAATGGTTGCTACCCCAGCTGTCCTATAGGGGAAGAGTTCTGATAGCGAATAATCTGGTCGCCTCGACTTTATGGCACAGACTTGCTGTACTGGTTCCACCTCCACATCTTCTGGAAAAGATACAAAGGCTCCTAGTGATGTTTTTCTGGTCTGGTCATCACTGGCTGAGAGCACCAATTTTGTACCTTCCAGTGGTGGAGGGGGGACAAGGACTTGTGGATACTACCTCCAGAATGGCAACCTTCAGACTACAAACAGCACAGAGACTCTTGTATGGCTGCGGTTACCGTTGGCTAGGCCTAGCCCAACTGCTACTGAGGAAGGTGGGCCGACTTGGACTGGATAAGCAGCTATTCTTAATGGAGTCCTCTAAAATGGACCTAACAGGACTTGCACCATTCTATTCTTCAGTACTCAATGCCTGGCAGACACTGAAGGTCACTCGCAACCCTGACCCTAGACCAGGAATGTGGCTTTTTGAGGAACCTTTGTTCTATAATAAAGCCATTAGTGGGTCCACACTTTCTTCCACCACCATCAGGACCAAGTTTGTTGAAGCCGGCATTATTAAACTTGGTCATCTGGTGAAGACCCCTGTGGATAGGCTTGGGAACATGACAAGCATTCAGTCTTCTAGAGTACTGAGAAAGATCATAGAAGAAGTTAAGCTATGCCTGCCTGCGCCACTGAGAGCTTTTATTGGAGACCATGCTCATGCTGACCAATGGAATAATGACACAGAGTATGTTTTTCCTTCTTTGACAGTAAGTCCTGCTTTTGAAGAGCTGCAGGAAGAGAGGGGACAGCTGTTATCTATGGAAACGCCAAAGATGGGTGTTTTTAAGTTGTGTGGAAAAAAGCAGCTCTACCTCAGTTGTGTGAAGATGCTGAACCTGCGCTCTTTGGCTGTAACTAGGGAGTCGAGGTGGACTCAGGTTTTTGCTTCAGACTGCACCCCTAAGGGCAGGTGGAGGGTCCTGTATAAGCCCCCAGTTGAAAAACGGGTGGCTGACCTTCAATGGAGGATAATACATGGACTCATAGCTACGAACAGACACAGAGCTCACTTTGACTCCAGCACTGGGGAGGGGTGCCCTTTTTGCGCCCAGACTGAGACTTTAGAACATCTTGTCCTGTCATGTCAAAGGTTAGTGGGTCTCTTTGGACTCTTAGAGGAGTGGGTGGTAGCTCTTGGGGAAGAGTTTTCTTTACCTCTCTTTATCTTTGGTCCAAAATACACTGTACGCAAGAAAAAGATCCTGACCTTAATAAATTTTCTGTTCGGGGTAGCAAAACTTGCTATATGGTTGACCAGAAAGAACCAGATGGTAGGCCGGGGCTGGACTGATGTGGTTGAGAGCTTTAAAGGGTTACTTGCAGCCCGTTTAAAAGTAGAGCATGCTTTTTACACCCTCACCAGCAATCTTAACTCGTTTAAAGACTTCTGGGGCATTAAACAGGTTTTATGTTCATTGAGGGAGGATGGTTTTTTAATTCTTACCTTTTAAGAATAATAATATTTAATGCTGGTATTCTGTAATATAATATTGGGTTTTATGTAAAGTATTTTAACTGTACACAAAAAACAAAAACAAAAAAAAAAAAAAAGTGTTTTTTTTTTTTTTTTAATGAATTAATGCCCATTTTTTTTTCTCTTTTTCTTTTCTGTTAATGATGTTTGTCATGGTTGGACCTTTTTTGATGTTGTTGTCCCCCAAATGATGTAAATAAAAGTTTTGTCAAGTCAAGTCTCATGTTGCTCTCTCTTGTCTCTCTCTCATGTCTCTTTCTTTTGTCTCTTTCTTTTGTCTCTCTCTCATGTCTCTCTCTCTTGTCTCTCTCTCGTCTCTCCCTTGTTTCTCTCCCTTGTCTCTCTCTCTTGTCTCTCTCTCTTGTATCTCTCTCTTGTCTCTCTCTCTTGTCTCTCTCTCGTCTCTCTCCCTTGTCTCTCTCCCTTGTCTCTCTCTCTTGTCTCTCTCTTGTCTCTCCCTTGTCTCTCCCTTGTCTCTCTCTCTCTTGTCTCTGTCCTGTCTTTCGTTTGCAGCTGAAAAGGTGTCTTCTCTGGGAAAGGACTGGCACAAACTGTGTCTGAAATGTGACCGCTGCAACAAGCTGCTGAACGCTGGAGGCCACGCTGAGGTCCGTACCACAGCTGCAAAGAGCAGCGCAGACACCGCTGTATCTGCAGGTTTTTATACAAAGAACATCTTTCATCCAGAGTACTTCACAAGTCAGTTTGTTCTAACAGCTGTAGCAGGTGCTGGTCATGTGACCAGTCTGCACCACACCACCTGAAAACTGGCTTAATGAGCAGATGTCAGTGTTGGAATCAGTTACATTTGATTATGTTTGATTGATTATGTTTGATTGATTATGTTTGATTGATTATGTTTGCATTTAGGAGCTCTACTACATGTGAGTGTATGTCATTGATTAGTTCTCGTATTAATACTCAGAATCAACAAGTACTCAAATATAAGTACATGTACGCTGTTTGAAAAAATGTGGTATTGTGCCATTTTAATTTTATAATAAATTGGTTTCCCAGTTTCCACTGGACTGGCAGACTGGGTGGTGGTCCCCCTCTTCAAAAAAGGAGGACTGGAGGGTGTGCTCCAGTTACAGGGGCATCGCTGTCCTTAGCCTCCCTGGTAAGGTCCTTCAGGGGTACTGGAGAAGAGAGTCCGATCAGTGGTTGAACCTCGGATTCAGCAGGTACAGTGCAGGTCCATCCTGGCCATGACCAGTTCTTTATCCTCACTGGGATCCTCGAGAGGTCGTGGGAGTTTGCCCATCAAGTCTACATGTGTTTTGGGAGTATGAAGCGGCTGGCCTGGGAATGCCTTGAGGTTCTCCCAGAAGAGCTAGAGGAGGTGGCTGGAAAGAGATGTCTGGACCTCCCTGCTGAAGATGCTGCCACCAGGACCTGACTCAAAGATGATGGATGGATGCATGCATGGATGGATGCATGCATGGATGGATGGATGCATGCATGCATGTATGGATGGATGGATGCATGCATGGATGGATGGATGCATGGATGGATGAATGCATGCATGGATGGATGGATGTATGCATGGATGGATGGATGCATGCATGGATGGATAGATGGATGGATAGATGGATGAATACATGCATGCATGCATGGATGGATGGATGGATGCATGCATGGATGGATGCATGCATGGATGGATAGATGGATGGATGGATGGATGGATGGATGGATGGATGGATGGATGGATGGATTTGTACCACCACTACACGGAGTGTTGCAGAATTGTTTTCATTGCCCCTGCTCTAAGGTCAAGGTCACAGATGAAGGTCAAAGCTTGTACAAGCTCTTTGCTGCTGTTTAGTAGTTTGTGAGTGAAGTGCCGTTTGAGCTTCTCAGATTTGAACCAGCCAACAGTTTGTGAGTCAAATTAACTTCTAAAAGAAGTTGATACGTTGGATGAACGTTTCACTGGAACCAACTCTGAGTCGTTTGTAACTAATTGATCTGTTACCATCTGCTGTGCACGTCCTGCTGTGCACGTCCTGATGTGCACGTCCTGCTGTGCACGTCCTGATGTGCACGTCCTGCTGTGCACGTCCTGATGTGCACGTCCTGATGTGCACGTCCTGATGTGCACGTCCTGCTGTGCACGTCCTGCTGTGCACGTCCTGATGTGCACGTCCTGCTGTGCACGTCCTGGACGTTGCAGATGATCTGTTTCGGCACTTGTTTACTCTTTTTAAAGTGCAGAGTCGTTAGAAAAGCAGGGTCAAAGGTCGTTGACCTCATTGAGCTCATTGATTGTTGCTCAACCTCTGCTGCTTGAGTTTGATCAGATTACATCACCTGCTTGAACCTTTTGACCCGTGCATGTTTTTGGTTGAACTCTCTAAACACTTGTGACGTATGAAGCTCGTTTTCCTTCACGGTCCTCGTGCATTTTGTGCAGGATCTTGCTGAGGTTGCTTTTCTTCTCCTGACATTTCTTTGGTGTTTGTTTTTCTCCATCTGTCAATTTGCTGCGTCCTCGTGGGACGTCAGCCCTGGAGGATGAGCTCTTCTCACATCCTTCCTCTTCTTCTTCTGTAATCAGACTGCAGCGCTGCATCTCAGCGTAGATTCCCCTGACTCTGCTCTACTCACCGTCCGGTACCCCCCTGGAGTTGTTTTATCTTTCCCTTTTGGTTTTGTCATGACCTGGCCAGTTTCCATCCTCTCTACATGCATAAACATGTATTCAAGTGTCTCCTGGCTCTCGTCAAAGATCTCAGCCTCTTTATGCTCAGAAGCAGTTTTCCCTGCAGACCCCAAAGGATGCTGGTCTTCTCTTTAATCTCTGCATGATCACAGTAGTGTAGTCGCCCTCTCTCCACCCAAGTTCTGCTCCAGTGCAGCTCTGCACCACAAAGCTACTTGAACAGGATAGAAGTCTATGCTTGACTGTCGTCATGGAAACTGAAGAAAAAAGTCAGGAGACTCTGCTGAAAGTGTGATGTCATCCCAGACCTTGAAGGCTGTGAACCTCGGACCAGCGCTGCTTCTTTAAAAGGACTCGGAGACGGTGCTGCCTGGTGTCTGTGGACTGCAGGAGGGCAGCAGTTCCCCGAGGCTGCTGGCTCCGAGCCAGACTTCACTGTCCACCCTCAAAGACTTCATTTATCACACCCTAACAACTCTGAGGACTTTTTAAAATCTCATCACAGAAAGAAAGCTGGAACATCTGGATCATCCTGTTAACGTCTTTAAACCCTAAAGATCACAAGTTTTAATTTAAATTAAACTCCTCAGGAGCCTCACATTCTGTAACACTGAAATATTAAAGTCTAACGTTCTATGGACAGATGTATGTTGCGTTCCCAACATCCTCAGTTCGTTTGTGTCAAAAAGGAAACCTGATGGTGGTCCACGCTGAGCACCGTCCCATGCTGCCAACACTGAACCAGTTTAAAGTACAAGATTTTACCACCAGGCCTGTCACATGTTGCAGTTTTTAAATGTTGGACTTGAACAGTGGTGAGAGCAGCTATGTTGTATGGTCTGGAGACAGAGACATGGACAAAAAGACAGGAGACAGAACTGGAAGAAGAAATGAAGATGTTGAGGTTCTCCTTAGGAGAGACAAGGATGGAGAAGATCAGGAATGAGATCATCAGAGGTACAGCACAGGTTGGACAACTGGGAGATAAAGTTGGGGAGGCCACACTGAGATGGTTTGGACATGTCCAGAGGAGGGACAGTGGTTTGGACATGTCCAGAGGAGGGACGATGGTTTGGACAAGTCTAGAGGAGGGACAGTGGTTTGGACATGTCCAGAGGAGGGACGGTGGTTTGGACATGTCCAGAGGAGGGACGGTGGTTTGGACAAGTCCAGAGGAGGGACGACGGTTTGGACATGTCCAGAGGAGGGACAGTGGTTTGGACATGTCCAGAGGAGAGACGGTAGTTTGGACATGTCCAGAGGAGGGACGGTGGTTTGGACAAGTCCAGAGGAGGGACGACGGTTTGGACATGTCCAGAGGAGGGACAGTGGTTTGGACATGTCCAGA
>NC_056518.1:34796432-34796506 GCF_014905685.2 Nematolebias whitei | reverse complement strand
CACTGTCCCTCCTCTGGACATGTCCAAAGGAGGGACAGTGGTTTGGACAAGTCCAGAGGAGGGACAGTGGTTTG
>NC_056518.1:34794619-34796422 GCF_014905685.2 Nematolebias whitei | reverse complement strand
GACAGTGGTTTGGACAAGTCCAGAGGAGGGACAGTGGTTTGGACATGACCAGAGAAGGGACGGTGGTTTGGACAAGTCCAGAGGAGGGACAGTAGTTTGGACATGTCCAGAGGAGGGACGGTGGTTTGGACAAGTCCAGAGGAGGGACGACGGTTTGGACATGTCCAGAGGAGAGACAGTGGTTTGGACAAGTTCAGAGGAGGGACAGTGGTTTGGACAAGTCCAGAGGAGGGACGACGGTTTGGACAAGTCCAGAGGAGGGACGACGGTTTGGACAAGTCCAGAGGAGGGACGACGGTTTGGACATGTCCAGAGGAGGGACGACGGTTTGGACAAGTCCAGAGGAGGGACGACGGTTTGGACATGTCCAGAGGAGGGACAGTGGTTTGGACATGTCCAGAGGAGGGACATTGGTTTGGACATGTCCAGAGGAGGGACGATGGTTTGGACATGTCCAGAGGAGGGACAGTGGTTTTGACATGTCCAGAGGAGGGATGATGGTTTGGACATGTCCAGAGGAGGGACAGTGCGTATATTGGAAGAAGGACGTTAGAAATGCAGCTGCAGGAAAAAGACAAAGAGGAGACATATGGAGGAAGTTAGAGAGGACATGGAGGTAGTTGGAGTGAGGACAGAGGACACAGAGGACAGAGTGAGATGGAGGAGGACTCGCTGTGGAGACACTTGACGGGGGAACACCTGAAAGAAGAAGAAGATCATTTCCACCATTTTTCTAACAGCAGTGAATGAGGCAGGGTGCCGTCTTGCCAAAAGACAAATGGACGTCAACATACGAGCCTGTCGGTTTAAGAACAAAAACCGCTTGTTATTTATAATTAACTCCTTCAAAAGCTTCAACAACGCCTAAACAAATGAAATATAAATCATAAATGGAAGTGTAATAACTAATAAAAATAATAATAATCTGAGCTAACAGCACGCTGTTTTTATTTAAACTAATGTTTGTCTGAAGAAACTACACGCATCACATGCACTGCATGCGCTACATGCGCTACATGCACTGCATGTGGTACAAGTGGTGGAATGACCAATGAAGAAACTCTGATGACTGCTTCACTGAGTGGCTACAAGAAAACTAGCACTGAGCCTGTAAATGAATCAGAATGTGTTGTCCCCAGTGTTCAGTGTTTCAGCCACAGATGCCTCTGACACCACCCTGTTCACACGACGTAGTTTTCTGACACCACCCTGTTCACACGACGTAGTTTTCTGACACCACCCTGTTCACACGACGTCGTATTCTGACACCAACCTCTTCACAAGACATCGTTTTCTGACACCACCCTGTTCACACGACGTAGTTTTCTGACACCAACCTCTTCACACGACGTAGTTTTCTGACACCAACCTCTTCACAAGACATCGTTTTCTGACACCACCCTGTTCACACGACGTCGTTTTCTGACACCACCCTGTTCACACGATGTCGTTTTCTTACACCAACCTGTTCACACGACGTCGTTTTCTGACACCAACCTGTTCACACGACGTCGTATTTTGACACCACCCTGTTCACATGACGTCGTTTTCTGACACCACCCTGTTCACATGACGTCGTTTTCTTACACCAACCTGTTCACACGATGTCGTTTTCTGACACCAACCTGTTCACACGACGTCGTTTTCTGACACCACCCTGTTCACACGATGTCGTTTTCTGACACCAACCTGTTCACACAACGTCGTTTTCTGACACCAACCTGTTCACACGACGTCGTTTTCTTACACCAACCTGTTCACACGACGTCGTTTTCTGACACCAACCTGTTCACACGACGTCGT
>NC_056518.1:34787036-34794609 GCF_014905685.2 Nematolebias whitei | reverse complement strand
CGTTTTCTTACACCAACCTGTTCACACGATGTCGTTTTCTGACACCACCCTGTTCACACAACATCGTTTTCTGACACCACCCTGTTCACACGACGTCGTATTCTGACACCACCCTGTTCACACGACATCGTTTTCTGACACCACCCTGTTCACACAACATCGTTTTCTGACACCACCCTGTTCACACAACATCGTTTTCTGACACCACCCTGTTCACACGACGTCGTATTCTGACACCACCCTGTTCACACAACATCGTTTTCTGACACCAACCTGTTCACACAACATCGTTTTCTGACACCAACCTGTTCACATGACGTCGTTTTCTGACACCACCCTGTTCACACAACATCGTTTTCTGACACCAACCTGTTCACACGACGTCGTATTCTGACACCAACCTGTTCACACGACATCGTTTTCAGACACCAACCTGTTCACACCACGTCGTTTCCAATTGAAACTGTAACTCTTCTGCGTTTTGGCTGTTTGTGTTCTACACAACAACAGCCATCATTTTCTGTGACACTCAAACGTTTTGAAGTCTGGCCTGTATTTGGAAAGGCCCAGCATCACACGTGCACTGTGCACGGCTGATTAAAATGATTTTCTGCTTGAGTTTGACAGCGGAGGCTGCTGGAGCTGCTCGGTCCACACAACATTAGTGTTGCAAAGGACCACTTGAACAAACAGTGACCGTTATATGTTGTTGCGTTTGGACCAGGGCTGGCTGCGGGTCACCAAGAGGCCCCCTTTCGGATCCTGGACCCGCCTCCAGCCCACGTCGCTTCCCCCGGCTCGAATCTCCCTCAAAAGTGGTAACTCATACTAAACAATAAATCAAGGAAACATCAATTAAGTTTTTTCAATTGAATTTAATCAAGGCAGGAAAAGGTTACAGTCACAGCGCTGGTCTCTCCGGTCTGTGACGCGTTCACAAACCCCGGAAGAAGAGCCCCGATGTCCCATGTCATTACTCATTTATAGGGTCCTGGACTCGTCCTTCACAGAAGGGGAGGTCAACCTGTCAGTGTATGAGGGGGCGTGGCTAAGTGTGATCTCAGTGGATCTTATGTGGTTCTGATGCATTAGGAAATATGAGACGATGCTTAAAAAACCTTTCTACGTGATGTGGCAGATTAAAGTCTATTCCTTGACTGATATTGAAATCCCTGGGAGACTCTTTTTAGAGTTGCTGGCCCAGTTTAACCCAGTCAGATCCGGGTCATAATTTCTTTATAATCCCGTCTCTGAGCAGATCAAAACCATAGGCCCAGTCTAGATAAACATAATATCCAACAATGTCAAGTATCATCTTCAGACCCTTGATGCTAATAATGTGCTCAGACTTCACTGTCCTAAAGACACATCTTTTCCACATGATGGTGAGGACTTCACTGTCCTAAAGACACATCTTTTCCACATGATGGTGAGGACTTCACTGTCCTAAAGACACATCTACTCCACATGATGGTGAGGACTTCACTGTCCTAAAGACATATCTACTCCACATGATGGTTGGACTTCACTGTCCTAAAGACACATCTACTCCACATGATGGTGAGGACCATCGATGGAGAATTCATTCAGCCGTTACGTCTACAGGTCTGAGCCTCGAGGACTCGTTATGACCTGCTGTTTCTGTACCATTAGTGCTTAACGTATTCTTAGTTCGTGACTCGGATCTTACTACTGGTTTTCTTTAGTTCGTGGTTTTGTTGGATGTAACTGGGACCCTGTGTACACAGATTCATCCACCTCTTGTACCTCGTGTGGTATGACAAATCTCTCTGACTCTCAATGAGAGAGGCCTTATCGCAGTAAATATTGTAAAGTTACATATAATATCATGTCACAGGTTTTTGAGTCAACCCAGTAACATGATAATGGTTATAATGGAGGTTCTTACAGAAACTGAGCTGTAACTTCATACAGTAGTTGAGAGGGACTTGCATCATTCTCTACGAGTCATATCTGACAGTGCAGCATGAGATGGTTGCTGTATAGTTCCTCCTAAATGCTGGGCCTTTAACTACCAGTTCTCCCCCACCACCACCAGAGTGCAGCGCTCTGCATTTACTTCCATGTTCTCATCTATGGGCATCAGGTCCTGGACCAGAGGCCATCCAGAACTGATGGCTCCCTGTGGTGTGCACGTTTCTGCAGAAGGCCATTTATGTCGCAGACGAGCGTTTTTCCTTCTTAAAGTGGAAACGCAGAGCATCACGTGTCTCTGACGTGTTGGGTTCATGCAGGACCTGTTTCTTGGAGACAGAGTGTTTTGGGTTCAGACACACGGACAATGACTTCAACATTTGGTGGCACTGAGATGGAAAATATGAAACGTACTCCTTCTTTGGGCACAGGCACTCCATGTCTAGGTTTCACATCATTTGGCATCAGAACACTGAATGCTTCTGTGTCCAGTTCCTCACGTGCTCGTCTGTTTGCCTGTCTCTGCCACAGCATGATGGACGGCCCTACTGCCACAAACCATGCTATGCTGCCCTCTTCGGACCAAAAGGTGAAGTACACGCTTCTTTTCTTAACATCCAACACAAGCACATGTTCGGGGCCCTAAAGTGACCAGAGCTGTGCTGTTGCAGGGGTCAACATCGGCGGGGCCGGTTCGTATGTGTATGAAGCTCCAGCCAGCAACAACTCAGCGCCGGCTGGTGGAGATTCGGCCTCCAAAGCTGAAGAGAAGCGTGTGTTCGCAGCCAAAGCATCTTCAAAAGGTAAGAAGTCTTTTCTTACAGGGAACTTGTGTGTTTTGGTGAAACCTTGAGAATGACACTGTGCACGGCCTCACGTGAACCTGCAACGTCTGTTACCACTCACTCCGTGTTGTTCATGACTCAGCTAGCACCTAAATTACAGCTCAGTGTCTGGAAAGAAACAGTTTCAGATTTTTTTCTGTTTGCTGAGGTCATGCGCCCATGGCTGCCATCTTTAAATGCATTGACTTCATTTTAATTTGACCATTTAAATAATTCATTTTATTCAGTAAATGTTTAATAATGGTAAAAATACATGCAATGATTTCTTTCTGAGATTTTTATTAAAATCCATTCAGTGCTTCCTGAGATATTTAGCTAACAGACAAATGAACGCACGCCAACATGAACCACCTTCAGGACCAAGTCTCGTAGACTCAGGATGTTCGTTGTGAAGACTCCAGCCAGAAGAAAGTAGTTTAGATTTTCTTTCTTCTGGCTGCTCCCATGTTCAAAACTACTAATTGGACTTTAGTTTTCTGGATGTAAAATTTGAAGCAGAATATTTTGTTCTGAATATAAAGGTAGGTCTTTGCTTAACATTTAGTTCTTTGCCCTGAAAATACCCTTCCTCCTTCCAGCCATCCATCAGTCCATCCGTGCACGTTGTGAGCATGATCACTGGAAACATAAGTGTGCTACCAACTTCATTCATCAAAATCCAAAATGGCTGCTGCCATATATGTACAAAGATAAACGTTGTGAACGGGACACCTTGAAAACTAAGCAACGTGCTGACTTCTGCTTCGGCGTGGAACACCATCAGCTGCACCTAGGTGTACAAACAGCCACCCCAATCATTTGAGGAAACTCTGCTTTCTAGTTTTTGATATTGTTTAAAAGTTTCCTCAAGTGATTGGGGTGGCCCAAGATTAATATATGGTGTCCAAGGCCACCATTGGCCACCCCCTGGCTCTGTCACTGCGCTGCCTCAGACAAGACAAAATCAAAAACTAAACAACCGCCTCTCTTCTTCTACACATTAACTCGTGACCACGTAAAGATTCTGCACCATTAAGGTTCACTTTCACTCCCTGTTCAATTCCACTCGTCTCAAAAACTGCAAACGTTCATTATGGGCAGCTGTGGCTGAGTGGTTAGAGCAGTCGTCCTCCAATGCAAGAGTTGGGGGTTCGAACCCCACAGCAGTCACATGCCGAAGTGTCCCTGGGCAAGACACTGAACCCCTCATAGCCTCCGATGTGTGTCCCATCAGTGCATGAATGTGATGAAGCTCTAATCAGTCTCTTTAGAATGATTTGTTCAGTTATCTTTGTAGAGATCTAGTATAGAGCTGTATGAATGGGTCAATGAGGCACAGATTGTTGTAAAGAGCTTTGAGTATCTCAATAAGATAGAAAGGTGCTGTATAAGTACAGTCCATTTACCGTTATTCAAAGCCCTCAGTGACGGGCTCTTTGGAAATTCATTCATTCATTCAATATTTAAACAGGTTAGTCTCACTGAGCCTCATTTACACCACAGACCTGATTTAACGAAGAGCGATGACAACAACAGACAATAATAAAAGAAAATACAAGTTAAGAAGAACAAGTGAAAGACAATGGTATTAAAAAAAATCCCTCAGTTGTTGGCACGACGCTTTGTTCCTCTTGAAATCTATAAAAACTGAAGAACTTGGCTCAGTTTTATTTTCCTACACGTTATTTCTGCTGCATCGTTAGTAGTAAGTTTTACAGCTAAATGGAGGGAGCATGACACCGTTCTGTTTGCAGTACCTCTAACACATCGTATGTGTATTTTCCAGCAGCTGGCGGCGTCACCACGTTCTCTGGCGAGGCCAACCTGTGTCCCCGATGCAACAAGAAGGTGTATTTTGGTGAGCAGTCAAAGAGTTCCAGGAACCTAAAGGAAGGCTTGTCGGAGTTCAAGGTGTGAATATGCTAAAGGTTTCCATGTGTGTTTGTTCTAACAGCTGAGAAGGTGACGTCTCTGGGGAAGGACTGGCATCGACCCTGTCTGCGCTGCGAAAGGTGCGGCAAGACTCTGACTGCTGGCAGCCATGCAGAGGTGAGAACTGTCGTGGAAAAAAGGGATTCCCAAAACAGCCAGGCGTAGGCTTCATCAAATTTATTACTGAGGGAACGCTGCCAGCAACGCTGTCCTGGGAGCGCACGCTGTAACTGCACTGACGACGTGACATGTGGGATATAAGAAGGCAGCAGACCAAGGAGGGATTAATAGATGAAGATGAACCAGTGTGAGAGTCTATGTGTAGTTAATGGTGACCAGTTAACCAGCGAGTACAGGGTGCAGTGATGGTACGGTAGTTGTGAATCTTAGCGTGACATGGTAGACAGCATCCAACATCTGCAAACAGCTGGCAGGGGCATTCATGTCAATGATGTCACCATGATCAATGGAAGGAAGGAAAGTTGCAGCTGCATGGTGTTTCCTTGCATTCACAGTTGGACAGGATGTATTGTTGGTCTGCCTTCAGGTCCACGCCTCCCTTGCAAAGCAGATCTGTGATCTCAGTGGGGTTTGCCTGCTTAAATAAAGGTTCGTACATTTCTGAAAAACAAACCCAGTTTTAATTTCAGTTTCTTTAACAAGTTTTCAACATGTGGTTTAAAAGAGAGATGTGCATCAATTAAAATTCCCAAGTATTTGTAAGAATCTACAAACTCAATATGAACACCATGCATGGAGGCTCAGTGGGATTAACCAGTCTAAATAAAGGTTGAATGAATGGATGAGAGAGGAGGAGGAGCTGCTGGCACAGACTTCCTGTTTGAAAACATCATCCCTTTGGTTTTATCAGCATTTAGCAGCAGCTTGAGGTGGAATAAGTTTGACTGGATGATGTCAGATGCAGACTGTAAAACTGGAAGACCTTGGCAGCTGTGTTAGCTCGACAATAAACAACGGTGTCATCGGCATAGAGATGAAGGATGTGTCGGGAATGTGTTGACCTACATTACTTGTATAAATTGTAACAAGAGTGGGTCCAAAAACTGAGCCTTGTGGCACACCACTGGTGACCATTAAATGGCTGGACGACCGGCATTGACTGGCAAGAGTATCTCGTGCTGTCCCTTACTGACTGCTCACACCAGCACTGATCATTACATCGAACACTTAACGTCGTTCACAACCGCAGTGCAGAGCGGTGACAGTTTGGAGCAGCAAATCACATTTCTTTCTTCTGCCTGGGTTAGCACTGCCACTAATGACTCATTTATTTTGATCTAAAGAACGAGTTTTACTCCTAAAATCAAAATCAGCATGTCTTAAAACTCGTTTTACATTTCTCTTTGGCCTTCATGTAACACAAGATAATCCATAAAGAGTTGAAACAGTGTTTAAAACAAAAGAATCTCATTTATAATTTAAAAATACAAAGTGTGAGTATTCAGCTTGCCGTAGGAATAGTGTTTGGTTTAAAAATCTTTAGAGCAAGAATTGGGTCACATGACGTCTCCTTATGATGGCGTGAAACCTGTTAGCGCTCAAGGCTGATGTGCTATGAATGACTCATTTTTATTTTATTTTATTTTAATGTAGAGCTTCCACAAATTTGATCTTCTTTTGAGAAATTTGTGGAAGCTCTTCCCAACAGATTGTTTTACAAGACTTTGTTATTAAAGGAACGAACGGAGCCATTTTATTTGTATTTTTCTGTCCATCTTTACCCACGGGGCTTCAAAAGTCTCAGAAATGTTTTAAAAAGTCGACATTTAAATTCAACAAACATTATGAAGTCTATGATTAATATTTAGTTCTGCTGAAGTCCAACTGTGCTTCACGTCCAGGTCCAGCCCAAACTAAACTTGTGTTCTCCCTTGCTCGTCCTCTGCAGCATGACGGCCAGCCGTACTGCCACAAGCCGTGCTACGCCGTTCTCTTCGGGCCTAAAGGTAACCGCTAGGTGGCGCCGTCAGCCCGCCACTTACCAGCTGCTCTTGAGTCGCAGCACACTCCACATCCTCCGCTCACTTGTACAGGAAATACTTTGCAATCCATCCTGCTCATTTTCCCTGTTTATTCCCCTCCCCCCCGACACCCCCTGCCTCCCCTGTGGTTTCTCCAGGAGTCAACACTGGTGGTGTGGGCAGCTACATCTATGACAAGGAGCCCAGTGCAGTGACCCAGCCTTGAACCTCTGTCCCCTCAGCTTCACCCCACGTCTCTGCACAAAACTACTCTGTAGTGGCACACACACACACACACACACACACACCTGAAACAACCGTCCATCTGCTCAGCATCCTCTCCCGTCTTCTCCTTCCCCCTGCCTGGCTAAAGCAGGACTAGAACAAAGGACGGTAGCTCAGTGGTCGGCAGCCTTTACATCCTTAAGAGCCATAAAACTAAATTTGTCTAAAGCCACGAAACTGAATATTTAAATCAAGATAGAAATTGTGCAGCTCGTTTGGTCTTCTGTAACTACTACACAACCCCAGACCCAAAGAGGACGCTGTGTAAAAGATACATTAAAAAGTGAGTGCAGCCATCTTCAAATCTCACACACACACACATTTAATTTACAGTAGGACTGTTTTTTTATTGTGTTTGAATTAAGAAGTTGTGTCAATTTGAGGAAAAGCATTTTATGAATTTAATGGCAGCAACACATCTAAAAGAAATGAGGAACAAAAGGCCGTCAAAATAAATCGTACCATTGAGCAACAGACGTCGGAGCGTTGGCGACTGGCAGCAGGTCAGGTAGAGGGCTGGGAGCACAAGAACGTTCTACACAGGCTGAATCTGAGGTAAAGATGGGCAGAGGCTCACCACCATGAAACACTTGATGGAGGGCTGGGAGCACAAGA
>NC_056518.1:34779115-34786876 GCF_014905685.2 Nematolebias whitei | reverse complement strand
CTGAGGTAAAGATGGGCAGAGGCTCACCACCATGAAACACTTGATGGCTGACACTTCCAGAATCATGTTCCTGAAAGCTCCATGGTCACAGCTCACAGCTTCATCTCTGGGCTCAAAGGATACAGGTCAGTGTTGGATGGCCGTGCTCTTCAGAACCTGCATTCAAAACGGCTCTGACTATTTTCTGGACATCACTGCACGGGCTCAAACTCTTCTACACATCATTGTCTGTGAATACAGTCCGCTGTGCCATCACGCACAAACGCTGATTAAAGCTCTATCGTGCAAAGAAGAAGTCAGATGTGACCACCTTCCAGAACTTCTTACGTCTTCTCTGGACCAAAGCTCATTTAACATGGACTGAGGCAAAGTGGAGAACTGCTCTATGGTCAGGGCGGCACGGTGGCACAGTGTAAATCTGCCGCCTCTGAGCGAGATGGCTGCCAGATTGAATCCTGGCTGGGGGGGCCATTCTGGATGATGGACTTAAGACCTGTCCAGGTGTCCCTGTGATGGACTGGAGACCTGTCCAGGTGTCCCTGTGATGGACTGGAGACCTGTCCTCTCATAGCTGGCTATGGGCACCAGTGACCCCCACGACCTGAAGCGGTAAAAATATAATGGATGTCCTGGTGCTCAATAATCCAGGTAGAAAGATCCAGAGGACCAGACTCGACTGTTTTACGTGGACACATGGATGCTCTGTGGTCAGACAAGTCAAGAATTTTAATTGTTTTTAAAAACTACCACATTTTCCGTAATAAAGAGGGGACTCACCCAGCCTTGTATTAGAGCACAGTTCAAAAGGCTGCCTCTCTGATGGTGTGGGGGTGCATTAGTACCTATAGCATCAGCAGCTTGCAGGTCTGAAAAGACATGAGTGAAGCAAAGACAGAGGTAGAAGCTCCTGTCCAGGTGTCTTTGCATGTTTCACTCAGAGTGCTAAACTTCACGCTGCATCCACTGCAGCAGGTTCTGGACTAGAAGAGTCCAGGTGCTGGACTGGACCTCGTAGCAGGTGAAACGCTTTGGTGCATCATAAAGCAACAAGTCCAGTGAAGAAGACCCAGGACTGTTGAACAGACTCGTGATCAAACGGGACGTTTCCTTGAGAAGCTTCAGTTCCTCGCCAGACCAACGGTCGTTAGAAGAAGCTGCGGTGGAGGTCCTGGACCAACTCTTTACATGTTGCTGCCATCAAATTCTAACTTTACGTTTTACTCAGAAATGGAATATAATCAAATCTGGGCTCGTGACAAATCGTTTGTCTTGATTTAAAATGGACACAACGTCCCACACTTTGTTGGACCTACAGGTGTAAAATAAGTTTCTGGCGTTGTGACGTCGTTCTCTTGACATTATACAGTAAGTATTATTTTTTACATTTTACCACATAAAGACCAAACGTTGTGAAAAGAGCAAAAACATGTTGTGTCTTACACTTTTACTCAAACCACTGAATTGTGTTGGTGTTCACGTTTTCCACACGACTTATTTTCCCATGTTTACATATGTGAACACATTTATGATTTTAGGTATGATGCTCTTAAACTTTACATCTTTCACCTACAAAGTGTGCTCCAACGTTTGAAGGGGCCAAGAAATCGGTTTTATAAATGCCATGTTTGTACTTTGGTGTCCGTCGGTATCCTCATAGGAAACATCCATTAAAACACACGTTACATAATTTAACTCCTGTTAACTGTACTTGTGAGAGAAACTAATTAATGTTGTATTAGAATGACATCAACCTGTTGTATGGAAGTAAAGCTTTGTTCAAAACACAGAATATGGATTTGAAGTTTCAGATTGTTGGGCCCAGCTGTCAGCCGTTGTGCTACCTGATAATGAATCAGATTATGGGGATTATTAAAGGAGGGAAGGTCCACTGTATAAATCTCTTTGACTGCTGTTTTCCAGAAGATGAAGCGCTATCTGAAGCTCTAGTGATTTCTGCCGTTAGCGGATAACGTAGATTAGCTCATAGAAGTAAAGACAAGTCATTCTGTAAGAATGTGCGTTCTAGTTTTATTGTAGGATTCTTTGTGTTTATTGCTTGTGACACCGCAGGCCTGTTTGTTGGACCAGCTCTGCTGCTTGTCTTAACAAGTTCTTATGTCAAAAACCTCTCTGTTACAACCAGGGCCATGGGAACTGGGGGTGCTGAGAGTGCTACAGCACCCCCGTGTGAATGAAAAAAATTACAGCTACTTTCAAAAAAAGTTTATCTGAAGCTCTTCCTTCAACTCTAATGCAGCCCGAACCACAACGTGTCCCCCCCCCCACAAATTTTATATCAAAACGACGAGCTCGGCACCGTGATGTGTGCCGTTACTTTTATTGACATTTCCAGTTACCATGGCAACATCATTTGCAAACAAGACGCCATTTTTTTCATTGAAACAAACTATAAGTCTTCCATTTTGACAGATGTTAAGCTCAGATTTGGTGTGGTGGTAGCTGAGAGCGAACCCCAACACAAAGTCTTGTCAAATCAAAATTTAAACTGGCTGCCATGTGGCCGTCCCGTCAGTTTCTCCAGAAACTTCCAGTGCAAGTCAACAATCCTAATGTGTTCACGATAATTCCTTATTAATGGGAAATTAAGTTTCTGTTGGATCACGTGTTTGGGTCCGCCTGTCAATTCACGTTCCCATGGTCACAGTTATTTTTTGACAGATTCTGAACTCGTTTTCTTGTCTTAAGCTGCAATAAACGAACTCTGCAACACAAAAAAACATCTATTATTATTATTGTGTGTGTGTGTTTTAGCTAATTATCTCATGAGTCACTGGATGGAAACTGGGTTTAATCAAACGGGACGAAATCAATGAATATACCGGTATGTTTTTGAGCGATAGTGATTGACCTGATACAAGATGGCCACTAACCAACACTAAAGTATAAAAAAGATACAAGATGACCATTAAACAACACTAAAGTATAAAAAATATACAAGATGACCATTAACCAACACTAAAGTATAAAAAAGATACAAGATGACCATTAACCAACACTAAAGTATAAAAAAGATACAAGATGGCCATTAACCAACACTAAAGTATAAAAAGATACAAGATGACCATTAACCAACACTAAAGTATAAAAAAGATACAAAATGGCCATTAACCAACACTAAAGTATAAAAAGATACAAGATGGCCATTAACCAACACTAAAGTATAAAAAAATACAAGATGGCCATTAACCAACACTAAAGTATAAAAAAGATACAATATGACCATTAACAAACATTAAAGTATAAAAAGATACAATATGACCATTAACCAACACTAAAGTATAAAAAAGATACAAAATGGCCATGAACCAAGACTAAAGTATAAAAACATTCCTTTTTGAAATGTCAGGCCTTCATTTAAAAGTAGAAATGTCAGACTGGAAGAACTTATGTGTAATTTTCTTGTCACAGAGACAATTTTTGAACCAACGCATTCTTCTCATATTTAGCCCAAAGGTCAGGCACCAACCTCTGAGCTGCAAGATCATGTTGTTGTCTGTAGCATTTCATGTTACAGTTCAAGAACGAGTTCAAGCCGTGAGAAACTTAAAGGAAACATTACTGCACGTCTGCAATGACAAGACTTCCTGAACTCTCATATCCAAACACGACGGTTGACAGTGAGAAGAACGAGTTTTCTCTGCTGCGTGGTTTTACTCTAACTAAAGCAGTTTCACTCGTACAGGGGTGACTCAGCCGATCAGCTTTATGATTCAGAAAACAGAAAACATCAAGTCCTTATTTTCTTGACGTTCAGTTACACAGAACCGTCTTTGTGCTAGACCGCTCCCCAAAAACCATACAGTGATGTTGCCTGGATACAAAACACATATCTGGAGTTACTGCACCTACACTGAGCTTTCTCTTGTTTCCACATCAGTGACACCACACACATGTAGCTCAGGCTCCACGATGGAGACTGACAAATAAAAACAGCTGTCAGAGGCTTCACTGGAATAAAGTTATCTACCCTCTGGGGTTCTTCAACTCAGAACAGACTCAGTATGAAAGAAGTTGAAGCCAAATATGCTAAAGATGGTTCCAAAGAATGAATACCTTAAATGGTAAGGATGCACCATCCAGTCCGGTTCTTACAGGGTCTATACGAGATGATCTTACAGTGAGTTCATCTTAACATCATTCACAACTTTTAATAATGCGCTTTATGGGATATTGACAAAAGCCATACTGAAACTTTTCCAAGAGTGAGTTTTGGTTTAAATAAGTTAAGATCTGAGAGTGCACCACTTTCTCTAAAATGTTCATAATAAAGAGTCCTTTAGAGATCAGCTTGGAGTCGTTAAGATCGTTACAATCCAGGTGGAGTTTCTTCAATAACGGTTCAACAGCAGCAGTTTTAAACATTTTGGGAACGACCCCTGTAGATAATGATTTGTTAAAAACTGTTCTCATCAAAGCAGCCTGTAGGTTCCAGGTACAAACCTCATACGTACACTGAAGGTACAGAGTAACAAGTCATTTATACTGCAGCCTGGTGCCATGCAAGTATCCTCCTAAGTACCAGGCGCGTAACCTGCAAGTATAGAACTACTATAACTGCTTCATGTAAGTGCCTGGTCTCCGTAAGTACTCTGTAAGTGCACCAATAAGTACCTTCAGGTACCTTGGAACTATGTAGATGTCCGATGGGCACCGGGTAAGTAAAAAGTACATTATAGATAGATTTACGGATAGATGGATAGACTGATGGATAGATGGATTAAAAATTGCAAACAAGATGTTTTTTCCTGTTTGGAATGAGGTGGTCATATTAAAATGTGATGTCATTGAAACAGAAACACCCAGCATGCCTCAGGACACAAGGCTAAAGGGAAAGAAAAGCTTTAATAAGTTACTGACCTGCTGCTTCACATAAACTTCAACTATCTTTTCCAACAGTCTTGTTCAGAAGTCCCACTGATAAAACTTGTTAAAAAAAGTAATTTCAGTCAGTGTGTCTGGTTCTGGTCCCAAGCCCCAGTAAATGGTGAGGCTCATGTCAGGAAGGGATCCAACGTAAAACAGTTTTTCCAAAACTAGAATGAGAGTTCATCACATGGTGAAAGATGAACGAGAAACAAGAGGAATGGAAGTCAGCCGTAGTAAGACAGAGTCCATGAATGAGAGGGAGGAGGTGGAACAGTGAGGCTACAAGGAGCAGAGGTCACAAAGGTGCAGGACTTCAAGGACTTGGGGTCCACTGTCCAGGAACATGGGGAGTGTGGTGAAGAGGTGAAGAAGAGAGTCCAGGCAGGATGGAGTGATGGAGAAAAGTTTCAGGAGTGATTAAGCTCCTACAAGAACCCTGCAGATGTTGGATGCTGCAGATGTTGGATGCTGTCTATCATGGTGCACTAAGATTCATAACTGGCTGTGATTATCGTACCCACCACTGCACCCAGTATCCACTGGTTAACTGGTCACCATTAACTTCACACAGACTCTCCCACTGGTACATTTTCTTCTTTAAATCACTTCTTGGTCTGCTGCCTTCATACATCTCCTCCTACATGTCTCTGTGTGAGTGCAGCTACAGCGTGCGCTCTCAGGACATCATTACCTGCAGTGTTCCCTCAGTGAGGACTGAACTAGACAAAAGGGCCTTCTCCTACTCCGCTCCTGTTTCCTGGAATATCTTACAAAAAGATTTGAAGCTCTCGACCTTGACCTCTCTAAGTGTCTTTAAGAATCTGTTGGACTCCTGGCAGGGTCCAATGCTGACATGTTCCTGTTTTTAGTTTTCTACATTTGTCTTGGAATCTAGCTGTTTTTTGTTTTACCTTTTCCTTTTAGCCATCCTATTTGTTAAAAAAAAAAAAAAAAACCTGCAGTATGACTTTTTATAACTGTTTATTGTTGTTGCTGTTGTCCATTGTTGTCATCATTCTTTGTTGAAATCAGGTCTCTCTTGTAAATGAGTCCTCGAGGCTCAATGGGATTTACCTGTAGAAATAAAGGTTGATTGATTGTGACACAAGGGTGACAGCAAAGGTCAAAGGAAAAGTTTACAAGACAGTGGTGAGAGCAGCTATGTTGTATGGTCTGGAGACAGAGACATGGACAAAAAGACAGGAGACAGAACTGGAAGTGCCAGAAATGAAGATGTTGAGGTTCTCCTTAGGAGAGACAAGGATGGAGAAGATCAGGAATGAGATCATCAGAGGTACAGCACAGGTTGGACAACTGGGAGAAAAAGTTGGGGAGGCCACACTGAGATGGTGTGGACATGTCCAGAGGAGGGACAGTGGTTTGGACATGTCCAGAGGAGGGACAGTGGTTTGGACATGTCCAGAGGAAGGACAGTGGTTTGGACATGTCCAGAGGAGGGACGGTGGTTTGGACATGTCCAGAAGAGGGACAGTGGTTTAGACATGACCAGAGGAGGGACAGTGGTTTGGACATGTCCAGAGAAGGGACAGTGGTGTGGACATGACCAGAGGAGGGACAGTGGTGTGGACATGACCAGAGAAGGGACAGTGGTGTGGACATGTCCAGAGGAGGGACAGTGGTGTGGACATGTCCAGAGGAGGGACAGTGGGTATATTGTTAGAAGGATGTTAGAAATGCAGCTGCAGGAAAAAGACAAAGAGGAGACATATGGAGGAAGTTAGAGAGGACATGGAGGTAGTTGGAGTGAGGACAGAGGACATAGAGGACAGAGTGAGATGGAGGAGGACTCGCTGTGGAGACACTTGAAGAGGGAAAAGACAAAAGAAGAAAAAGTAGAATGAAAATTAATTAACTGTAAGTTTGTTAGCAAAATATCTTATGAGCCAGTTGATAGATTTTCATGAAACTCTTGGGAGCTAAAAATTAGATGTACATTTATAACAGATTTATATTTGGTCTGATTCAAGATGGCTGCCACAGCTAATCAGCTTTAGAAACACAGAAGTCAGTCAGGTTGTTAAAAGTTTGTGCCACAGGAGTGAAAAGTAGCGTCATCAAGCATCAAAGTGTTCATGTAGAGAGCAACTTTAAAAACAGGACGTCATTCTTCACCTGGAGGTTTTACAACAGCTTCTAATAAAAACACAACCTTCTCTTCTTTGGAACAGACTCTTCTTCTCTGAGGGAAAAAAGACTTTGTGTCACATTATTAAATATTTACAACAACTTATTCCCTAAATGGAGCACACATATTTGCGTAATGGAGCCCACATATTTGCGTAATGGAGCCCACATATTTGCGTAATGGATCCAACATATTTGCGTAATGGATCCCATATATTTTGTAATGGATCCCATATATTTGCGTAATGGATCCAACATATTTGCGTAATGGATCCCACATATTTGTGTAATGGGTCCCACATATTTGTGTAATGGGTCCCACATATTTGTGTAATGGATCCAACATATTTGCGTAATGGATCACATATATTTTGTAATGGATCACATATATTTTGTAATGGATCACATATTTTGTAATGGATCCCATATATTTGCGTAATGGATCCCACATATATGTGTGTAATGGATCCCACATATTTGTGTAATGGATCCCACATATTTGTGTAATGGATCCCACATGTTTACGTGATGGATCCCACATATTCGCAAAATGGTTCCCACATATTTGCATAACAGATCCCACATATTTGCGTAATGGATCCCACATATTTGCGTAATGAGTCCCACATATTTGTGTAATGGATCCCACATATTTGCGTACTGGATCCCACATATTTGTGTGATGGATCCCACATATTTGTGTAATGGATCCCACATATTTGTGTAATG
>NC_056518.1:34773437-34779105 GCF_014905685.2 Nematolebias whitei | reverse complement strand
TCCCACATATTTGTGTAATGGATCCCACATATTTGTGTAATGGATCCCAAATATTTGCGTAAAGGATCCCACATATTTGCATGGAGGCAGCCTCTTACAGATGGTCACTTTCCTGGAAACGGGACAGATCTCCAGGCTCACTTCATTTGGCAGGAGGTTCGATCCCCTCGCAGCGGGCAACTTGTTCGCTGTGAAAGTTACAAAGATGTGCAGGACGCTGCTGCAGCTCCAACATCAGACGTTTGTTGTGCAGGACACTTCAAATGTGTTTTTCACTTTAACTCTTCAATAGTTGCACTTTCTGTGGTAAAAAAGAAAAACGCTTATTAGCATAAGGCAAGCTGAAATTAGCAGAGCTAAAAGCTAAATTGGGGGTTTTGTTCATGAGTGAGGGAAGAATGGAGCGTGAGATTGTTTGATTGGTGCAGCATCTGCAGTATTGTGGACTCTGTGCCGGCCCGTTGTGGTGAAGAGGGAGCTGAGCTGTAAGACAAAGCTCTCTGTTTACTGGTCTGTCTACGTTCCTCCCCTCACCTCTGGTCATGAACTCTGGTAGGACTCTCCCTTAGAGACAGGGTGAGACGTTCAGTTATCAGGAGAGACTCAGAGGAGAACCACTGCTCCTCCACATCCAGAGGATGCTCCCTGGACGCCTCCCTAGGGAGGTGCTTCGGATGGTGGGATGCATCACAAACAACGATGAGTCCGGCTACAGGCAGGAGGGGGAACATCTGGAGAGAAGGTGCAGGAAGAACAACCTTCACATCAATGTGAAGAAGACGAAGGAGATGGTCATGGACTTCAGACGGAACAAACTGCTGCATTTAGCTTTGAGTTAGCACTTTTGCTACTTTTGGCTATTGCTTAGCATTTTGATTCTTTTGGCTCTTAACTAGCATCCATTTATGATTTTAGCTCGTGCTCGTCCTTTTTTATCTGGAACACGTCAGTTTTTGCTTCGTTAGCAAATTTTACGGACAATGAGCTCAGCATTCCCACTTGTGCTACAGAAAAGTGCACGTGTCGTGCTTAGAAGGGCCTGCAGCTAAGGACAAAGTTATGACATGAAAAGCAGATTTTTATTTAGGCCAGCTGTTATTTCACAGACTCCTTCAGAAGAGTTCCCACATCATGAACGCCCACCACAGACACTCTCCAGAGCCCATCACTGGGGAAACATTTTCTCTGCTCCCACCTTCATTTGCCCGGGCGGACAGGCAGTCGACTGAAGGCTGTTTGTGTTGTGGAGGCCGTAACCATAGCGACGTGGCTTTCTCAGACAAAAAGCATTCCAAGTTATTTTAAAACTTCCTGCTCTCCGGTGGGGTTCTGGACAGCCTCGGCCCCGTCTGGTTTGAGCAGAACTTCGGATTTAGTACATTTCATTCATGATGATGGAGCAGAGCAAAAGGAGAACTACATGAAACACTTCACACAGATCCGTATTCATGACACGAGTAGCACGCTGTTATTTGCTGGGCTGTTTTTGCACAAGCTTGGTCGAGCTGCCGTTGATGTAAAAACCCCGACCTCAAAACCTTTATTTTAGTTGGACCTGGTGGAAACTGATCAGGGGAAACCGCAGCGTTCTCTGGCTTCAACAGCTGGAACAAAAGTCTGTTCCATTGCACAGTGTTTAGGAAAGTCTCCATGAGAGTGAAACATGACTCAGCAGTTTTCTCATCACGGTCACTTGTTGCTCGAGCAAAACCATTTTCCACCAGTTTTTGTTTTGTTGGATGGATTTTTTCTTTTGATTCTTTAAAAACTAAAAGCACAGTAAGAATGCAATGTGGGGCTGCAGTTCCATAAATTGATCTTTAAAAATACAACTCAGCCCTTAACCTCAGGAGAAACACCTCCTCCATCACCTCCCACACCTTCAATACTCTGGCTGCTCGAACAAAGTCAAGTCAGGTCCTCTGGATGGATTCTTCTTGTTGAAACGCTTCATCTTTAATCCAAAGGACTTCTTCAGTCTGAGGAGCTGCAACAAACTCAGTCTTATAACTATCACCTTCTCATGGTGGATCAACCAGTTTGTTGTTGACATCAGAACCAGCTGTTCACATGATCAAGAGGACCATCAGCCTACGGCTTTGTAAGAGGGGGACAGATGACACGGAGGCTCCGCCCCTGTTTACTGATGGGCGGGTTCTCTTCAGGAGGGCGGAGCCTCCCTGAAGAGAACCCACGACTGCCGTTTGTTTTATTTCTCAATAAATTAATTTATTTTACTGACGCTCCTCGTGTCTTCCTGCACCTGAACTTAATCCCTTCATCCACTGAGATTGGAGTTTTGATCAAACTTGTAAATTATGTCAATCTCCTGCGAGATTACAAGATCTAAAGTAAAGCAAGTGGAATAGTTTGGAGTGTGTTGTGGATGACTCTCAGCTACCTCCACATGAAATATTAGCTCCGTTTATATAAAAAGAGACCGATATGTTTGTTAAGTGTTAGTTAGTTGTTAGTTACCATGTCCGACTGGGTGTTAGTTAATCTGTGTAGACGTACAGGCAGATTATTTTCTGTGAGTTTCAGTTAAATTGTGTCCAGAAAGTTGTGAACTAGTTTGCAAACAGCAGCACACAAACACACAGGAGCAAACAAGTGACAAATAAAAAGTTTGTTTGTTTCCATCAGTGTCAAATCATGAAGGATCAGGTCCGAAACTGTGGCACAAGCTGGATCGTTTCTTCAACCAAGTGCTGCCGCGCTGAAACTTTCACCACTTTCAACACATTTTGCATGAAGGCTTGCAGAACCGCTTGGTTCAACTTGGACCGTTTTTTGCATGTGACCCTGTGCACGTGAATAACTTGTGGGGGACGTTGGAGATCTTCCAGTGTTGGTTGAGAAAACACGGCCTGTTCACACGGTAACGATGGACGTTTCTTCTTTAGAAAAGGTTCAATGTGCTGGAGTTTCCATGGCAGGTCACGGCAGCACGTGCACGTGCACAGACGCTTCAGTGTCAACATGAAAACTGTTACAGCTTGTTCAGTATCTGCAGGACGTGAGATTTATCTCTACACACCCAAGAGATGCCCAGTCAGAAGCTGGGACTGGGACCAGTCCGAAGCTGGGACTGGGACCAGTCAGAAGCTGGGGCTGGGACCAGTCCGAAGCTGGGACTGGGACCAGTCAGAAGCTGGGACTGGGACCAGTCAGAAGCTGGGGCTGGGACCAGTCAGAAGCTGGGATTGGGACCAGTCAGAAGCTGGGGCTGGGACCAGTCAGAAGCTGGGGCTGGGACCAGTCAGTTGGGCGTTCTGTCACAGTTTGCAGGAGACCGTCGACACAATTCAAGATGGCTGCCACAGTCGACCGACATCAAAGACGGTCACACAAATCAAGTGAATCAGATTTTGGTAGATATTTTCCTCCCTGTCTCTCATCGAGGTGGCAGCTTCCGTTTCTCCTCCCCCGTTTTTCCTTCCTCCTGCTCTGCTCTCTGTCTGTCTGAAGCACCTGGGTCTCATCTCCCGAACATAAATTAAGAAGATTATGGATTTGGTATCGTGGGCGTTCAACTCTATTGATAAGATTTTTTCATCAAAGCAACAAGGTCCTGGAGAACCGGCGTGTCCAGCTGAGACTCGCGCTGTGGGGTACGTCATGGATTCTTGGGGAGTGTGGCAGATGATGTGTCTCTCAGTCCTGTCTCAAGAAGATGTTGAAGACGTTTACACATTTGGACTTATGATAGCAGGGACTCTGCTTTATGGCATCGGTGGGGCTCTGTTTTATCGACTTTTGAAGAAGACAACAGGAGCAGTTTTGGCCATGGAAAAGCTTCTGAGTCAGTGTGAAGGTCTGGTCCTCGCTGTGGGAACTTTAAATCATCTGGTCTACGAGCTTAACCGTAAGGTGGAGGCGATTGAGAATCGCAGACCACCTGCGGCTTCTGGGACTCGTCAGCGTGGTGGGTTCTTCCTTGAAGGAGACTCATAGCATGGATCAGTGGAATGGATTCCCACAATTAGGCATTTTCGGAACCAGAACGCCCAGATGGACTCAAGGCTGAAGAAAAAAACAAAAATCAAGCTTATCTGAATCAGACTCCCGACGGCCTCGGAGACAGGCTGACTATCAAATTTCTCCTGGGACACGAGTACCCAAGGACAAAAGCTTCATCTACCCCCCCCCCCCCCCCAGAACTTTCTGTGCAGGCTTCTCAGAACTGCTGGCTGGAACAACATCTTCAGAAACTGAGGCTGATCTGAAAAAACGCTCATGGACAAATCTCAACACCTCAATGTTCAACGCATGTAATCATGTTTTAATTGAGCTGCTGGAAGAGTTTTTTCATGTCTCAGATCGTGTCCTGATGGACAAGATGTGAAAGATCTTTTTTGTAACACCACCATCTACCCTCATGCTTCTCCCCCTTTTCCTATCTAACATTATTATCTGATAAGGATAAAATGGCCGCGCTCTCCTGTAGTTGCAGCTTCGTGCACTCCGCCCATCTTTCAGACGACTGTACGTACATGTTCACGTTGTACCTCGGTGCAATTCCAATAAAGTTTATTCTGATTCTGACGTGTGTTCCAAACACAAAAGATAAAAATAAAAACAAGAAAATAAACAGGTTTTAAACTGGAAGAGAGGAAACTGGACTCCACATGTCAAGGATAAATAAAATCAAAGAGTCCCCCTCCTCCCAGCTGGAAGTGGTGCCATCGTGTCCGTCAGTAACGAGCTCACCTGCAGTCACATGTTCCTGGACAGCAGTGAGTCTGGAAACTTCCAGGATGGATCAGAATCCATTTCTGCCTGCAGCCACTTCAAACATCTAGATGTTTGTCGAAGCAACATGCAGACGCCTGGCTGAGATGCAGCAGCTGGATGTGGACCACAGGACAAGTTCTGCTTTGAGTCACGTCCCAGACGGTCCTGATTTACCGTCTTCAGCAGCTCAACGAGCCCAACATGGCTGCCAGTGGACCACAGCGCTGGGCGCCTGCCACGACTACAACAAGACACAGCAGGTGGCAACCACAGGAAAGTGTGTGGGCGTTGTTGTGAAGGAGAACTTTCATTTATTGATCTACTTCCTGATCCATTAATGGATTATTAGAAATATTAGTTCATGTCCACTTCATATTCCACTGTCTTTGATCTCAACGTTCGTTCTTTGATGCACAGCTATCACCATCTCCAACTGTCCAGAGAGACTGGATGGTTGTCTCGTTTGTCTCTATGTGTCCCTGTGATGGACTGGAGACCTGTCCAGGATGTCCCCTGCCTCTCGTACAGTGATTGCTGGACATGGACACCACTGACCCGAAAAGGAAAAAGAGAGTAAAGATGATGGATGGATGGATGGATGGATGGATGGATGGATGGATGGATGGATGGATGGATGGATGGATGGATGGATGGATGGATGGATGGAATCATTATTTGTAGAATGATGTCTTCTTCTACATCTGACGGTTTGTGAATCGGTTTTTTCTACAACAGCAGTTACATAAAAATGTATGATTCAAGATTCAAGATGGCGCCTGAGGCTCAAAGAAACATCTTCAAATCATAAAAAGGTCACTCACTCACTCGCTCGCTCGCTCACTCACTCGCTCGCTCACTCATTCACTCATTCACTCACTCGCTCGCTCACTCACTCACTCGCTCACTCACTCACTCATTCCTTCCCTCACTC
>NC_056518.1:34771436-34773427 GCF_014905685.2 Nematolebias whitei | reverse complement strand
CTCATTCCTTCCCTCACTCACTCATTCCTTCCCTCACTCACTCACTCGCTCGGTCGCTCGCTCGCTCACTCACTCACTCACTCATTCACTCACTCACTCCATCACTCCTTCCCTCACTCACTCACTCACTCCTTCCCTCACTCCCTCACTCACTCGCTCACTCACTCACTCACTCCTTCCCTCACTCACTCACTCACTCGCTCACTCACTCACTCGCTCGCTCACTCACTCGTTCACTCGTTCACTCACTCACTCATTCACTCACTCGTTCACTCACTCACTCGATCACTCACTCACTCGTTCACTCACTCATTCACTCACTCGTTCACTCACTCACTCACTCGATCACTCACTCACTCGTTCACTCACTCATTCACTCACTCACTCGCTCGCTCACTTGCTCACTCGCTCACTCGTTCACTCACTCACTCACTCGTTCACTCACTCGTTGACTCACTCACTCGTTGACTCACTCACTCGTTGACTCACTCGCTCACTCACTCACTTGTTCACTCACTCACTCACTCACTCGTTCACTCACTCACTCACTCACTCCTTCCCTCACTCACTCACTCACTCACTCACTCATTCCTTCCCTCACTCACTCATTCCTTCCCTCACTCACTCGTTCACTCGTTCATTCACTCACTCATTCACTCACTCGTTCACTCACTCACTCGATCACTCACTCACTCCTTCCCTCACTCACTCACTCACTCACTCGTTCACTCGTTCACTCACTCACTCGCTCACTCACTCGTTCACTCACTCACTCGATCACTCACTCGCTCACTCACTCACTCATTCCTTCCCTCACTCACTCACTCACTCGTTCACTCACTCGCTCGCTCACTCGCTCACTCGCTCACTCGTTCACTCACTCACTCACTCGTTCACTCACTCGTTCACTCACTCACTCGTTGACTCACTCACTCGCTCACTCACTCACTCGTTGACTCACTCACTCGCTCACTCACTCACTCGTTCACTCACTCGCTCACTCACTCGTTCACTCACTCACTCACTCGTTCACTCACTCACTCACTCGTTCACTCACTCACTCGTTCACTCACTCACTCGATCACTCGTTCACTCACTCGATCACTCGTTCACTCACTCGATCACTCGTTCACTCACTCACTCGTTCACTCACTCACTCGTTCACTCACTCACTCACTCACTCGTTCACTCACTCACTCACTCGTTCACTCACTCACTCGTTCACTCACTCACTCGTTCACTCACTCACTCGATCACTCACTCACTCGATCACTCACTCACTCACTCGTTCACTCACTCACTCGTTCACTCACTCACTCACTCACTCGTTCACTCACTCGTTCACTCACTCACTCACTCGTTCACTCACTCACTCGTTCACTCACTCACTCGCTCACTCACTCGTTCACTCACTCGCTCACTCGCTCACTCACTCGTTCACTCACTCACTCGTTCACTCACTCACTCACTCGTTCACTCACTCACTCACTCGTTCACTCACTCACTCGCTCACTCGTTCACTCACTCACTCGCTCACTCACTCACTCGTTCACTCACTCACTCGTTCACTCACTCACTCACTCGTTCACTCACTCACTCACTCACTCGTTCACTCGTTCACTCGTTCACTCACTCACTCGATCACTCACTCACTCACTCGTTCACTCACTCACTCACTCGTTCACTCGTTCACTCACTCACTCCCTCCTTCCCTCACTCACTCACTCACTCACTCACTCACTCGCTCACTCGTTCACTCACTCACTCGTTCACTCACTCACTCGTTCACTCACTCACTCACTCACTCCCTCACTCACTCGTTCACTTGTTCACTCGTTCACTCCTGTTGTGATGTAAGCCGATTTGAATCCCAGCAGAAATAAATGTTCACTTGCAGCTCCACAGCCAGTTCTCGTTGCTGCATCAGATTTATGGGAGTCTCTGGAAGCACAAACAGATGTGCACGTTGGATGATGAAGAAGCACAAACAG
>NC_056518.1:34767740-34771426 GCF_014905685.2 Nematolebias whitei | reverse complement strand
GTTGGATGATGAAGAAGCACAAACAGATGTGCACGTTGGATGATGAATGATGTTGTGAGTGCACAGTGATGTTCTCTGGCCTTCGTGGATTGTGTACAAAGCCGAGCTGATGTGTTTTCCAGTGTTCAGGCAGAGAGCGTGATGAGAGCGTGCTTTTTAAAACGCTCCAGTTACAGTTTGGACGTCGAAACAAAAGCCACGAGTCCGGTTTATTCACCAGAGCAGTGTCTGACAACGTTAACTGGAAATATGTTAATAAAAAGTGCAAGAAGATCTTTAATACCAAGCTTTTTGGAAGACTGGGTTATAGCTGGTTGGAAATTTGAACAAGGATCGTTAGAGAAATTTGTGAATCTGAGCAGAGTCTAACAAAATTTTTTTATTGTTTAATTAATGACCAGGAATAAATATGGACATCATTCAGTCCAATTTACATTTCCACCTTCTTCCTGGGAGCTGTGCTGTATAAAGGGTTATGGGCACAACTTCCTGTCAAACAGGAAGTAGCAGTAAGCTTTGGTTAACCATGGTAGTGTGTATTTGAAAGTAATTTATATTCAGTTTAGCAGATAGATGCTGATTTTGTCTTGTTCACATTTAACAACCATAAAGTTGACTAAAATAGCCGTGCTGCGTTCAGGTACCCGAACAACCAGACCAAACTAAATCAGTGGAATATGGAACATGTGTAAATCTAGCGAGAGCGGGGCGTCCCCACAAACTGAGTGACGGAATGAGAGAGACTGAAGCCAACACACACGTTGACCTGAACCTCCAGAGACGTTTAAAGCCTTGGAAATCCCGTCTTACACTTCTCAGTAATCTTTGCAGAGGTAAAATAGGACAGTCACTTTACAGAGGGTGAATATTTCTTCAATCACATTTTTTACATTACATGTTTTATTTATTTACATGTTTTTATTTATTTACATGTTTTATTTATTCACATGTTTTTATTTATTTAGTTTATTTATTAGTCGAAGACCACAAGGAGGGAAACGTGTCAGGAGACAGAGGAGAAGAGGAAAGTGAAGAATGTAGGACTGAGGGTTGCAACTCTAAATGTGGAGACAATGACAGGTAAAGGTAGAGAGCTGGCTGACATGATGCTGAGAAGGAAGGTAGATGTTTTATGTGTCCAAGAGACCAAGTGGAAGGGCAGCAAGACTCGCAGCATTGGAGCAGGGTTCAAACTGTTTTACCATGGTGTGGATAGAAAGAGGAATGGAGTAGGGGTGGTCCTGAAGGAGGAGTTATCAAAGAATGTAGTAGAGGTGAAAAGAGTGTCAGATAGGGTGATGTGTCTGAAGGTAGAAGTAGAAGGTCTGATGCTAAATGTTGTCAGTGGTTATGCTCCACAGGTTGGATGTGATGATGAGGAGAAAGATCTGGATGAAGTGATAGAGAGTATTCCCAGGGAGGAGAGAGGGTGGTGATGGAGCAGACCTGAATGGACATGTTGGTGAAGGAAACAGAGGATGAGGAAGTGATGGGTAGGTTTGGTGTCAAGGAAAGAAACCAGGAAGAACAGATGGTGGTGGATTTCACCAAGAGAATGGAAATGGCTGTAGTCAACACCTATTTCCAAAAGAGGGAGGAGCACAGAGTGACCTATAAGAGTGGAGGAAGGAGTACGCAGGTCGACTACATTCTGTGTAGAAGAGGAAACCTGAGGGAGACTGGAGACTGTAAGGTTGTGGCAGGGGAGAGCGTGGCCAGACAGCATCGGATGGTTGTGTGGAGAATGACTGTTGTGAAGAAGAGAAAAAGAGTAAAATCAGAGAAGAAGACCAAATGGTGGAAGATGAAGAAGGAAGAATGTTGTGATAAATTCAGAGAGGAGCTGTTAAAGGCTCTGGGTGGTAAGAAATAGCTTCCAGATGACTGGACTACTACAGCAACAGTAATTAGAGAGACAGGTAGGAAGGTACTTGGTGTGTCATTTGGACAGAGAATGGATGATCAGGAGACCTGGTGGTGGAACAGTGAAGTGCAGGAAGATGTTCAAAGAAAGAGGTTAGCCAAGAAGAAATATGACAGAGAGAGGACTGAAGAGAGGAGACAGGAATATAAGGAGATGGGATGTAGAGCAAAGAGGGAGGTAGCTAAGACAAAGCAGAAGGTGTATGATGAGTTGTATGGGAGACTGGACACTAAAGAGGACGAGAAGGACTTGTACCGATTGGCAAGACAGAGGGATCAGGCTGGAAAGGATGTGCAGCAGGTTAGGCTTATTAAAGATAGGAATGGTAATGTTCTGACAAGTGAGGAGAGTGTGACGGGAAGATGGAAGAAGTACTTGAGGAGCTAATGAATGAAGAGAATGAAAGAGAAAGAAGAGTAGAGGTCATAGAAACTGTGGACCAGGAAGTGGGAAAGATTAGTGAGGGTGAAGTCCAGAAAGCTCTGAAAAGAATGAAGAAGGGGAAGTCAGTAGGACCTGATGACCAGTGGAGGTTTGGAAATGTCTTGGAGAGATGGCAGTGAGGTTTTTGACTCAAATATTCAATGAAATATTTGAGGGTGAGAAAATACCTGAGAAATGGAGAAGAAGTGCTGGTGGCCATTTTTAAGAACAAGGGTGATGTACAGAGTTGTAGCAACTACAGGGGAATTAAGTTGATGATCCACACAATGAAGATCTGGGAGAGAGTTGTGGAAGCAAGACTTAGATGAGAGGAGACTATCTGTGAGCAGCAGGATGGTTTCATGCTGAGAAAGAGCTCCACAGATCCATCTTTGATTTAAGGATGCTGATGGAGAAGTACAGAGAGGGGCAGAAAGAACTCCATTATGTCTTTGTGGATTTAGGAAAATCTTCTGACTGGGTGCTGAGGGAGGAGGTGTGGTATGTTAAGACTTGTACAGGACATGCATGAGGACAGCAGAACATGTATGAGGACAGCAGGACATGTATGAGGACAGCAGGACAGTGGTGAGATGTGCTGTAGGAGTGACAGTTTCAAGGTGGAGGTGGGAGTGCATCAAAGATTAGATCTGAGCCCCTTCTTGTTTGCTCTGGTGATGGACCAACTAACAGATGAGGTCAGGCAGGAATATCTGTGGACTATGAAGTTTGCAGACAACATTGTGATCTGTGGTGAGAACAGGGAACAGGTGGAAGAGAACTTGGAGAGGTGGAGGTATGCACTTGAAAGAAGAGGAATGAAAGTCAGCCGTAGTAAGACAGAGTCCATGTGTGTGAATGAGAGGGAGGAGGTGGAACAGTGAGGCTACGAGGAGCAGAGGTCACAAAGGTGCAGGACATCAAGGACTTGGGGTCCACTGTCCAGGAACATGGGGAGTGTGGTGAAGAGGTGAAGAAGAGAGTCCAGGCAGGATGGAGTGATGGAGAAAAGGTTCAGGAGTGATTTGTGAAAAAAGGGTGTCAGCAAAGGTCAAAGGAAAAGTTTACAAGACAGTGGTGAGACCAGCTATGTAGTATGGTCTGGAGACAGAGACATGGACAATAAGACAGGAGACAGAACTGGAAGTGGCAGAAATGAAGATGTTGAGGTTCTCCTCAGGAGAGACAAGGATGGAGAAGATCAGGAATGAGATCATCAGAGGTACAGCACAGGTTGAACAACTGGGAGATAAAGTTAGAGAGGACACACTGAGATGGTTTGGACATGTCCGGGGGGGACAGCGGTTTGGACATGTCCAGAGGGGGGACAGCGGTTTGG
>NC_056518.1:34767635-34767730 GCF_014905685.2 Nematolebias whitei | reverse complement strand
GGACAGCGGTTTGGACATGTCCAGAGGGGGGACAGCGGTTTGGACATATCCAGAGGGGGGACAGCGGTTTGGACATGTCCAGAGGGGGGACAGCG
>NC_056518.1:34767208-34767535 GCF_014905685.2 Nematolebias whitei | reverse complement strand
TTTGGACATGTCCAGAGGGGGGACAGTGGTTTGGACATGTCCAGAGGGGGGACAGTGGTTTGGACATGTCCAGAGGAGGGACAGTGGTTTGGACATGTCCAGAGGAGGGACAGTGGTTTGGACATGTCCATAGGGGGGACAGTTGTTTGGACAAGTCCATAGGGGGGACAGTGGTTTGGACATGTCCAGAAGAGGGACAGTGGTTTGGACATGTCCAGAGGGGGGACAGTGATTTGGACATGTCCAGAAGAGGGAGTGTGGTTTGGACATGTCCAGAGGGGGGACAGTGGTTCGGACATGTCCAGAGGAGGGACAGTGGTTTGGACA
>NC_056518.1:34766248-34767198 GCF_014905685.2 Nematolebias whitei | reverse complement strand
CCAGAGGAGGGACAGTGGTTTGGACATGTCCAGAGGAGGGACAGTGGGTATATTGGTAGAAGGATGTTAGAAATGCAGCTGCAGGAAACAGACAAAGAGGAGATTTATGGATGCAGTTAGAGAGGACATGGAGGTAGTTGGAGTGAGGACAGAGGACACAGAGGACAGAGTGAGATGGAGGAGGACTCGCTGTGGAGACACTTGAAGAGGGAAAAGCTGAAAGAAGAAGAAGAAAAGAAGACATGTTTTTTTTTATTTACATGTTTTTATTTATTTATGTAGAAATTTGATTTCAGTTTGTCATTGCAAAGGATTTGTTTATTTATTTATTCATGTGTTTATTTATTTATGTGTTTATTTGTTTGAATTAATTAATGTATTTAAATGTGTCCAGTATTTTCTTTGTTTTTATTTATTTATTATTTGTCAGAACGGACTGTTCATATCGACACTGACTGATTGATCATTCAATAAAAGGGTGAAACTTTTAAGGGGTGAATATTTTTATAGGCAACAGGTAAAACATTCATTTATTCATTTTTCACAGAACCACATTTTAAGATATCTGAAATATTATCTTGAGTTTTCTTGATTTTTTTTAAATAAAATAAAAATGATGAAATTATGTTTTTTATTTTACAAAACTTTATTCCTGGTGTTTTAAGGCTCCAGTGTTTCTGTCTGCTCGCCCTGGACTCTCGTGACCTCAGGCTCGTGTCGTGACCCGACCCGAGCAGGAAAACACCGCAACATCTGGCCTCGTCCTCGTTGGTTGGAGAATTGCGTCTCGGTTCATCCCAACACGAAATCAAATCAAAGTGGTCGTGCGCTGCAGGCAGACTGTGCCGTCAGTCAGGACTGAGCTGTTCTCATTCACACTGGTGCTGTGAGAGTGGCCCAGTTACACTGGTGCTGTGAGAGTGGCCCAGTCACACTGGTGCTGTGAGAGT
>NC_056518.1:34762673-34766238 GCF_014905685.2 Nematolebias whitei | reverse complement strand
GCTGTGAGAGTGGCCCAGTCACACTGGTGCTGTGAGAGTGGCCCAGTTAGAGGAGATGAGATTATTTTTATCGTCACGTGTAACTCACATCACACACCAACACCAGCTTCTTTAATCTGGGTTATCGTCACTGCATGCCCTAAAGGCTTCGCAGCAAACAAAGCATTTGTCTTGTCATCATCTTACAGACATCGTTTTACTTTCGTTGTGCCGACTCATTTTAACCAGTCTTAACGTGCACGTGCACGTGCAATGCTGCTCCTGCAAAGCAACACGATTAGTGAAGCTTTTCGTTTGCAGCTCAGGGTAAATCTTGGCACAACCAAAACGATGTCTGGACACAAGAAAGCCGTCTCCATGACGACCTCATAATAATGAATCCATCGTGACGTTTCCTTCGGTTTTGTTTTAAACATTTTTCTGTATTTTAAGTGTTTGTTTGCTACAAGACAGTTTTGTGCTCATCCCAAGGTTGAGCCAGGTCTTTGTTGGCTACAACACATGAAAAGTATCATCACCGTCCAGAGGACCCGACTCAACCTTGTTAGATTCATTCCTGCAAACTTGTTGCTTTTCAGCAAATTAAACATTTCAATCAGAAATATGTGACTCTTCCAGATGTGGGGGTCAGAGGCGTGCTGCATGCCATCATTTCTCCTTGAGCTAAGCTAGCGCTGCGTAGGTGCCGGCAGTCGACCGGACTTAAAATACACCAGAATGCAGGAAATAGCATCTACTTTATTCAAAAATTAGGGGGTACGACCCCCAGACCCCCGCCCCCCATTGGTGCATCCCCCCAACATTACAAATGCTTCTGACGCCACTGGGCAAAGAAGAGGAACGTGGCCGAGCAGCAGAAATGGGCCCCTGAAGGCTCGTCCAGGTCTAAACAATTAAGAAGTGACTTTTTGCTGTTAGCAAAATGTTCTGCTGTATTCACGCGCGCGCGCGCGTGTGCGTGCGTGTGCACGTGTGTGTGTCACACTACAGTCACTTTTTTCATCCCTTGTGATTTTTCCGGTTCTGTAGATTACTGAGCATGAATCAGAACTCGGTTACTGCAGCCCCTCTTCTCGTTGAGGAAGCAGACAAGTTCAAAACTGCGTTCATCTTGAGGTTTTTTTCCAAGTGTGGGCGTTCAGTGAAAGCAAGTCTCACACCCAAACACACACTCCCCTGCTGAACGGGGTCAAGCATTTTAATCTGCATGGGAACTGTCAAAGAGCCCAACTGGGTGTAGTAAGATTAAACAAGTGACTACAGACAATTTGACTAAAAGCATTAAATAAAAGTCAGAGTGTGTAAATTTAAAATGTCACGTGAACTCACTGAGTTGCGGTTAATTGTCATCATTAGAACCTGTTTAACGGTGGCCTCTGGCAGGAGCTCAACTCTTCAGACCATCAAACAAATCAACACAGTGGTAAACTAAAATCTCCTTGGTAACGGCTAACTGTTTGTCACAATGGTTGTGTACGCTGCCATGGCAACGGCAAGTTCCTCAATAACAGGAAATGAGGAAGCTGGATTCTTCTGAGATCATTTCCTTCCAGAGACATGAGGAGAGGGAGCCTTTACTGCAGACGTGGTGATGAAAAGCACCAACGACTCGTCGGTGCAACATCGTGTGAACGAGTCTTTTGAAAGGGAGAGAATGGCATGAACAAGTGCACACCTCGCTGGCTGAACGAGAGGAGAAAGACGGGAAGCAAAATGAAACCAATGTTTATGTGAAAGGGTCCAACTCTGTCAGCATTCACAGCCCAGGGGAGAAGATGGATGGGGAGGGGGAGGGGTCCAGGCTGTGGTAGATGATCAGGAAATGGGAGTTGACCTCAGAATGCAATTGTTTCCTGAAGGAATCCATCAAGCCAACTTTCAACTTGACGTTGTCCTCAAGTTCAACAAAACAAGTGGCTTTAATGGAGACAACAACTGGCTACAACAGGAGGATTTTGGGAGCACAAATGAATCCACTCCTGATAATTATTTAAATTTTCATGTTCTTAGAACAACAGCTAGAGGTGGAGGAGTAATCTCCATTCTTCAGTCAGGACTGAGCAGGACTCCTACGTCCGTATGCTCTTTGTGAACTTCACGTCTGCCTTAAGTACCATGATCCCCCAGACCCTGATGGACAAACTACTTACACTAGGACTAAGCCCCTCCATTTGCAACTGGGTCCTAGACTTCTTAACCAACAGACCACAGGATCCACAACATCTCCTCCTGCACCATAACCCTCAGGGCTGTGTGCTGAGCCCTCTCCCGTTTACTCTGCACACCTACCCATCCAGGCTGTCACATTGTAAAGTTTGCAGATGATACAGCGGTGGTGGGATGCATCACAAACAATGATGAGTCCAGCTACAGGCAGGAGGTGGAACACCTGGAGAGCTGGGGAAAAGAGAACAACCTTCACATCAATGTGAAGAAGATGAAGGAGATGATTGTGGACTTCAGAAGGAACAAACACACCTACACCCCCTGAACATCAATCAATCAACCTTTATTTCTACAGGTAAATCCCATTGAGCCTCGAGGACTCATTTACAAGAGAGACCTGATTTCAACAAAGAAAGATGACAACAATGGACAACAGCAACAACAATAAACAGTTATAAAAACTCATACTACAGTTTTTTTTTTTGTTTGTTTGTTTTTTACAAATAGGATGGCTAAAAGGAAAAAGGTAACAAAACAAAAAACAGCTAGATTCCAAGACAAATGTAGAAAACTAAAAACAGGAACATGTCTGCATTGGACATAAGAGGATCTGCGGTGGAAGTGGTCTCCAGCTACAAGTACTTGGGTGTACACATGAACAACAACCTCAGCTGGAGCAACAACACCACCAGCCTGATGAAGAAAGCTCATCAGAGACTCTACTTCCTCAGACGGCTGAGACGAGCTGGTCTGGAAGCTCAGTCCTCACCTCCTTCTACAGGTGTGCAGTGGAGAGCATCCTGTGCTCCAGCATCAACGTGTGGCATGGAGGCTGCACAGCTGCAGAAAGAAAAGCTTTGCAGAGAGTGGTGAAGGCTGCACAGAAGATGTTGGAGTCAGCCTCCCCACCATCACAGACATCTACACCTCCAGATGCAGGAAGAGGGCCACCTGCATCATGAAGGACCACACTCACCCAGCACACACACTTTTTGCCCCACTCCCCTCAGGAAGGAGGTTGAGGAGCATTAAGGGTAGAACCACTAGACTGAGGAACAGCTTCTACCCTGAGGCTGCTAGACTCATGAATCTCTAACCAGAATAATCACATCATGTTGTTGCTGATCCGTTTCATGTTGTTGCTGATCTGTTTCATGTTGCTGCTGATCTGTTTCCTGTTGTTGCTGATCTATTTCATGTTGCTTCTGATCTGTTTCATGTTGATTCTGATCGGTTTCATGTTGATTCTGACCTGTTTCATGTTGATTCTGATCGGTTTCATGTTGATTCTGACCTGTTTCATGTTGATTCTGATCGGTTTCATGTTGCTGCTGATATGTTTCCTGTTGCTTTTGATCTGTTTCCTGTTGCTGCTGATCTGTTTCATGTTGCTGTTGAT
>NC_056518.1:34758415-34762663 GCF_014905685.2 Nematolebias whitei | reverse complement strand
TTCATGTTGCTTCTGATCTGTTTCATGTTTCTGCTGATCTATTTCACCTTGCTTCTGATTTGTTTCATGTTGCTTCTGATCCGTTTTATGTTGCTGCTGATCTGTTTCATGTTGCTTCTGATCCGTTTTATGTTGCTGCTGATCTGTTTGATGTTGCTTCTGATCTGTTTTATGTTGCTGCTGATCTGTTTCATGTTGCTTCTGATCTGTTTTATGTTGCTGCTGATCTGTTTCTTGTTGCTGTGTTCATGCGTGCTCATCTGGTCACACAGACTCATGTTCGTGCTGCTGCTTGGCGTAATGTTTTTATGCTATCAGTGTTTAATGTATATTTAGTTGATGTTTTTCTTAGTTCATATCTTGGATCTTATCGCTGTTTTTCTTTTACATTTCATTGTTGGATGTAACTGGGACCCTGTGGACATAATTTCTTTCCACCACATGTACCACCTGGTGTGCGAATGACAAATAAAGAACCTTGAATCCTTGAAGTTGGTTGTTGTGGCTCCTCGGACTGATTAAGTGTTTTGGATGAAAGACGAAACGTCTCAACAAGAAGAAACCATCCAGAGGACCTGACTGAACTATGTTGGATTGCTTTCCTGGATTATTGAGCATGAACTTTGAAGACAGTTTGACATAGTTCAGGATAACATTTCTTTGTTTGATTTTTTAAGTGTAACTTTCATTAAATCAAACTTGTTGCAGCCAGTATGAACTGAACTGGCCAACCTCGTCACATGGAGCAGCTCATGTGGCTTGCAGCTCATGAAGCGTGCACCATATGTAAAGTCACGTCTGTCCTCTTTAAGACCTTCGTATGGATGTGGTTTGCTTGGATCTACAGAGTAGCTGATGTAAAACATCAAACCTCCATGTTGACCGTGACTCATTTAAAGGAGAAGAGCTGATGATTACGGCAGGATGTAATTACCAGACAGCCGCACACTGACATCACCGGGCGGGCAAAGGTCTGAACACAACCCACGCCACCCCACCCCACCCTCCCACCTGGGTGGCTGTGAGAGGTTTTTGGTTAATTATTGGAGAGCTGAGTATCTGTCTGTAAACCCAAGAAACCATTTCATAAAGAAACTTAAAAGGCCTTCCAAAGTTCTTGTAATTAGAGGATGAACTTATTATTCACAAATAATCTGTCACAGCGACCCACAACTAAAGGAGACATCAGAGTGTGTTAGGGATACGTTACCATTACATGCTGCCACCACAAACAAGCCCCCAAGTTCTCCTGCTGAGGAAGTAGTCGGTCACACGGTTGGCATGGATAAAACCCATGTGACTGATCTTCAAAGTTCATGCTCAATAATCCAGGTAAACAATCCAACAAAGTTCAGTCAGGTCCTCTGGACGGTGTCTTTTAGATGAAGTGTTTCGTCTTTCATCCAAAAGACTCCATCAGTCCGAGGAGCTGCAACAGATTCAGTCTTATAAACTGCACCTTCACATAGTGGGTCAACCAGTTTGATGGTGCTCAATGGTTTCTGGAGTCCGCCCTCTCCCCCGTCAACTCGTCTGAGTTAGCCATGGCCAAAGTGGTTCAAAGCATCAAAGATTGAGAGTGACTGAGTTTCTCTAACTTGTTTTTGTTTGTTAGTTGTTGGATACTGTTCATGTTAGCATTTCTTCTTCCCTGTGAGTCATTGTTGGAAAAAGTCTGAAAATACGTGATCCCTCCATTTGTCTTTCTTCATATTTGGCATTTACATGGACAAGCACCAAATTCAATTCAAATTCAATTCAAATTCAAAAATACTTTATTAATCCCAGAGGGAAATTATTTGTTGTAGTAACTCATTATCCTTATTTCATTAAGAGATGTTATAGATGCTGATGCTGTAGACAGGAAGGATCTCTTGTAAAGGTCCATCCCACAGTGGATCCTAAGAAACTGGCTGCAGATGCCGTCCGATCCGTCCACCCAGACTCGGCTGGCCTCTCGGTTCCCCTGGACTGTAGGACCGTCCGAATGCCAGGCAGAACTCCTCCCAGAGCGATGGCCACTCCTCCCAGCAGTCTGCCGAGCTCTTCGTCGCTGCGGACAGCCAACTGTAGGTACCGAGGGACGATCCTGTCCTTCTGCTGTCATGAGCCGTGTTTCCTGCTAGTTCCAGGATCTCAGTGGTCAGGCACTCGAGCACAGCTGGCAGGTAGATGAGAATGCGTCCACAGAACATCCTTTTCAACTTATTTGAGATTTGGGGCTGTAGTTGAGATATTATTTGAGCTTTTGAGATGTTAATCAGCTGCTGCTGTTGTAGAAAACTGCCTTGTTGCCATGGTTACGCATCATAACAAATGTCCAAAACTAAAAAAAGTTTCAGTAAAAATCCTTCCAGCTGCACAGCATCTGATACCAGAGGAAACAATCATCCAAAAAATGTGATTTACATCCAGAAAAAGAAGAATTAAAGTTTCCAAAAGCAAAATCTCAAAATGAAAGTCACAGAGCTGCTCCAACATGCAGACACCTTGAGCGGTGCAGTTCTAGAACCAAATCATGCATATTCTTGAGATTAGAAGACCAATCACCATGTCCTGATCATCCCCAAGTATCTTTAAGGTGCACCAACAATGCACAGCCTAAAAGATCTCATTTCTGTGTGAAACAACTGCTCTTACAAGGACATGGCAAGTTATGTGAGTGTACCAGAAAAGGCCCTGAAATGATGGACGGCACGGTGAGGCAGTTGGTTGAGCTGTCCCCTCAGAGAGAGAAGTTCACAGGATCAATGGAGTTTTCATGTTTTCCCCATGCACCTGTAGGCTTTCTCAAAGTACTCCAGTTTCCTTCCACAGACCAGAAACCTTCACGTAAGGTTAACTGGTTGTCCCTATAGGTGAGAGCGTGAATGGTTGTCGCTGTGTCCCTGTAATGGACTTCAACCTGTTCTGGGTGGACCCCGCCTCTTGCACAGTGACTGCTGGATGTAGACATCTGCTCTCTGTGACCCGGAAAGGAGAAGCAAGTAAAGAGAGTGGATGGATGGAGGTCTTCAAATGGTAACAAAAGCCAGGTACACAATCACATACACTCCATCTACAGTGACAACACTTTGTACGGATCATGTCCAAAGTTTCCCAGGAGCTGGGTGTGATCTGTTCATGCTGTAATAATTACACCCAAAAATTCAGAGTCAAAACAGAGAGCAAGTTAGAGGAACACATGACATCATCACTATTATGCAATCCCAGGCCAACCTGCAACACTGCTTTACCACAGATATGATAAATATAACTGAGCAGATATGAAAACTCAGTTTGTTGGAGTTAGTAAAAGCTGTGAAATGTTTTGAATGTCGTACTAATGTTCCTATAAAAGTAAAGCCGATGTTTGAACTGGCTTGACACTCGCAGATCTCGGTTGTACCACTGAACTTCCCAGTATGATCATCCAGCACAAACACAACAGGCACAAAACTCAGATTGTCACATTCAGCTGTAGCCCTAACGAGGTGAAGCTCATAAAACTGCACCATTAACAACTGAATGCATCTTCCTGCTTTTTGGTAGAACTTTCATTTTTTCAAAACTGGTCTCCTTCACTCGAACCATTTTGGTGTCACTCCTCATCTCACCTGCGTGTTTCCTCTCTGTGCCGTTAATCAGCCTCTCTCACACAAACAGGTAAAGCACATGCCCAAAGACATCCAGATGCTTCGCAGGATCCAAAGGGAGAGGGCTTAGACTGACCCGGACCAGTCAAGAAACCACAGTCATGCTGCCAACAGGACCACGCTGCCAACAGGACCACGCTGCCAACAGGAGCACTCTGCCAACAGGAGCACTCTGCAAACAGGACCACACTGCTAACAGGGCCATGCAGCTAACAGGTCCACGCTGCCAACAGGACCACGCTGCCAACAGGACCACTCTGCCAACAGGACCACGCTGCTAACAGGGCCATGCGGCTAACAGGACCACACTGCCAACAGGACCAGTCTGCCAACAGGACCACACTGCCAACAGGTCCACTCTGCCAACAGGTCCACTCTGCCAACAGGTCCACTCTGCTAACAGGACCACGCTGCCCACAGGGCCATGCAGCTAACAGGACCACGCTGCCAACAAGACCACGCTGCCAACAGGGCCACTCTGCCAACAGGGCCACTCTGCCAACAGGGACCACACTGCTAACAGGACCATGCAGCCAACAGGACCACTCTGCTAACAGGACCACGGCTGCTAACAGGACCACGCTGCTAACAGGACCATGCAGCCAACAGGACC
>NC_056518.1:34756860-34758405 GCF_014905685.2 Nematolebias whitei | reverse complement strand
GCTAACAGGGCCATGCAGCTAACAGGACCACACTGCCAACAGGACCAGTCTACCAACAGGGACCACGCTGCCAACAGTAACAGTGTTTTTAATAAACATTTTTTTTATTTATTACGTTTTTGTTGTATATTCTTGTCTGTACTCTGTTATCTGTGTAAAACAGGTCTGTCTTGAAAATGAGTCCTTGTGACACATTGAGACTAAATGTACCAATAGTTTAAATAATAACAATAAAAAACTTGTAACCAACTATCCAAATAATTTATTTGACTCCTTGCATTTACTGATTTGAGACTAACCTGTATAAATAAAGATTGAATTGAATTAATTCAACATTTACCTGAAATATAGCAAAATACTGTAATTCTAGACGGGTACCAAAGATGTGAAGCAGGGTGGAGGCAGCATGGTCACCTGGAGGAGCAGGTGAAGAACATCTCAAACACAAAGTCTAATGTACAACCCTTGGAGACGACGTGGTGACTCTTCTGCATCCTGATGACGTGCAGTCTCGTGCAACATTTCAGGAGATGCGTTGTGTCCGACTCTCAGCTACTACCACAGCACAAGTTGAGCTCAGTCTTTCAGACTCACTGAATTATGGTCATTTTTGTGTTTTCCACAGTCGTTTGGCTGCGGCAGCCATTTTGAATTGAGTTGTCTCCAAAAGATGATCAGTTGTAGACGTTTGCCTCGTGGTTCTTTGAAAGTTATTCATTGTGTTCGATAGTTCATGAGCTAGTTTGGTAGCATGCACACATAAACAGAAACAACATTATTGTACTTTTGCATCTGGCAGCAGGTGCCAACTGTTCAAGATAAATCCTGAGATGATCTCTCAGAAGAAATTCACACTGAAGTCGATTTGATCAAGCTGATGCAATTTCCCAACATTGAACTCTTTCAGATTTTCAGCTACCCGACATCTTTGTCCCTTTCTTTGGTTTCAGCTCGTATATCCAGGTGTTCACGTTCTTCAGTGTGGTGGGATGAAAGTTTACTAAGTGTGTTAAAAAACTTCAAAGCACACCGACAGCACGTTGTGTTAGTCAACTGTCACATGAGAGCTTCAGGCAGAACAAATATTTTGCTCAGGCATCGCCTGCTCTGTTTTCTGCTTCGAGGATTCAGCTGCTATTCTCTGGAGATTAGATTAGAGATGTCGCACATTAAATTATGACAACACTTGGTGGTCCCACTGTGTGCGCGCGCTTAGTTTATTGCTTATTTGTCATGTGCACGTCAACACAAGGTCAACAATGCAAAGAAACGTTCAGGACGAGAAGAACCGTCTCGACTCCCAAAAACAAATAAAACAAGAAATACCCGAGCATGCAACTAAAGTACAGAACAAAGCAACTAAAGTACAGAACAAAGCAACTAAAGTACAAAACAAAGCAACTAAAGTACAAAACAAAGCAACTAAAGTACAGAGGCATGCAACTAAAGTACAAAACAAAGCAACTAAAGTACAGAACAAAGCAACTAAAGTACAGAGGCATGCAACTAAAGTACAGAACAAAGCAACTAAAGTACAGAACAAAG
>NC_056518.1:34756110-34756760 GCF_014905685.2 Nematolebias whitei | reverse complement strand
AACAAAGCAACTAAAGTACAGAACAAAGCAACTAAAGTACAGAACAAAGCAACTAAAGTACAGAACAAAGCAACTAAAGTACAGAAAAAAGCAATTAAAGTACAAAACAAAGCAACTAAAGTACAGAACACAGGTTGTGAGACAGACCACTGCACAGGAGGAAGCAGCACTGAGATGAACTGACCCACGATGGCAGCGACACACATGATGCAGCAGCAACAAACAGCTGTCACAGATGTGACTCAGGTCTGTCAACAGAGAATCATCCGGAGCCACAGCGCAGTCGAGGACGGACGGTTCCAGCCATGTTTCCATAAAGTCAAAGAGTGTCGCTCCCGGGCTGGGGTCCCGGCTTGACCCAGGGGTCTCAGGTCTAGGTGGGTATGTTGTCGTGGTCTTGAGCCGGTGCATGCGCTGGTGCCTGGCCCTGGCCTGGGGGCCCTTGGTGCATTGGTGGGCTTTGGGGCCTCTGCCATGGAGGGGGGGCATGGGAGGGGATGGGTAGATTCAGCCTGGATGTCTTCTTGCCTGGCTGTGGCTGCGGTCTGGTGCTTGGCTGGGGGGCTGGGCTGTGGAGGGCTGTGGGTGGCTGTGGGTGGGGGGGCTTTTGCTCGGATGGCTCTGCACTGCTGGCCCGGGGGTGTCTGGGC
>NC_056518.1:34754804-34756010 GCF_014905685.2 Nematolebias whitei | reverse complement strand
TTGTGGGTGTTGCTGTGGTGGACTGGTCGGTCCTTTTGTGGGGGTGGGGGTGCGCTCTCGGTTGTCGTGGTGCGCTATCTGCGGCTGTTCGGGCACTCCTGGCTGATTGTTGCTGCTGGAGTTTGGTGGTTTCTTTGGTCGGGGGCTGGGTGTTAAGCTGGGGATCAGGTTGGGATCTGGACGATCTCGGGGGGGGGGGGGGTCGCTGGCCCGAGTTCTGGTCAGTCCTCGGGGCTATGTGCCGGTCCGTGGCCTGGGTCCCTGGTGGTGCGGCTGCCTCCTGCTCCTGGATGGATGTACTGGAGCCTCCCTAACCTGGTGGATCTCAGAGAATGGGGGTGCCTATTGGGGTCAATGGGGAGCTGGCCCCCTGGGAGGGCATTGGCTTCTCAGTTGTTTCTCCCCATCTCGACGTCTTCTCCGCCCAATCCATCACACCACCACTCAAGCAGGGCCTTGGGGTTCAGGTGCACTACTGAGCTGCAGGGAGGATCCTCCATCTCCGTTGTTCGTGGAGACCTGGGCCCCAATTTTATTTAACAACCTAGACACTCACTTATAACATTCTCATGACACATGCATATATAGGGTCTGGAGTGGGCACATGGTGGCATATAGGGGGTGGGATGTGTAATCATTCTCACCTCCGGGACCTGTGCCCACTCTCATATGTAGCATGTAGACATTTAGGGTTCTGGGCAAGGGTTGGGGGGGCGAACGGGCACTGCCTGCTCTTTGGGGAGGGGGTGGGTCTGTGCCAGTCGCCGCCTCATCCCTCCCATTTTAAACGCACTATATAACAACATGCATCAGCATCTTATTTGAGTAGGAGGAGGGAAGGGTTGGGTCTTCCTGTTTTCCTTAAACCCTCGTTGTCCGTTTGACACTTGGGGTTGGGGGCAGGGAGCGGGGTAGACTGCCTGGTTGGGGTCTGGGCCTGGGCTGTGGGTGGGTGTTGGGCCTTGGGGGGCAATTGGGGGTGGGGCCGGTGCTCCAGTTCTCCCTGGGTTGTTTGGATCTTTTGATCAGGGTTCCTGGTTGCAATGGCCGACCCTTTGGCTGGAGTGGCTGCCGGGTTCTGGTGGGGGGTCGGCTATGGTTGTGCGTGTGTGGTTGTTGGTGGTGCATGGTGGTGGTCGGGAGTGTGGCTTCACTTTGACAGGGTGCTGGCTGGTCGGCCTGATGTGACACTCGCGGTGGTGGTGG
>NC_056518.1:34750025-34754704 GCF_014905685.2 Nematolebias whitei | reverse complement strand
GGGGGGGGGGGGGGGGGGGGGGGGGGGGGGGGGGTTGCATGGGTGGCGTGCCGAGGTCTGTCCGGGCCTGTGGTGTGGGGCTGTAGGGATGCATTGGTGCGCTGGGCCGGCTGTCCTCGGCTGCTGCTCCCTGCTGCCCTGGCCCCCGGCCTGGGGCTGGCTTGCAGTCAATGTCGGGTGGGTGGGGCACATGGACAGCCCAACAGAGGCTCTGTCGGGCTGTCCATGTGCGCCTGTTTATGTCCCAGGTTGGGTTTTAGGTGGTCCCCTCTCTTGGATCAATTTTGCTCCCCCCCCCCCACAATTTGGTGTGTCGTGCTCCCCTCCGGTGGTGGGCCCCCCCTGCCGCCGGTGCATTGGCGGTTCTCAGCAGCTGGGGCTGGGTGGTGGGGTGTGTGCGGGCACGCCCTGGTGGCTGCCTGCCATAGCCTGGGTGCCCTGGCTCTGTTGGACCTCTGTTTGGGGGTGGTATGACCTCGGGACTCAGGGCTCGGTGTCCATGGCTGGATCCACTCTGGAGGGGCGGGTTGCCGGCAGGGCCTGGCAACTCGTCACCGCAGCCTCCTGGGGTTTCTGCATTGTGATTGCTGGGGCTTCCCTTTGCTTCTCTCTCTGGGGGGTGCGGGTGTCCCTGTTGGGGGACTATCGGAGTTCTGGGCTTGGGGGCCGCTGTGTGTCTGTGGTTCCGGTCTTCCCTGTGATACCTTCCCTGTGTGTCCTGTGGGGATGGATCTGTGGGTCCCCACATCCACTATTGAACATTCTTCTGGAGAAACCTTAAAGTGACATCATGCTCATACAGGTGTTTAGATCCAGATGTTTATCAGATACACACTCAGTTGGGTTGTGGTGGCCACTAAATATATCTTGTATTACCATGTACTGTATAAAATACTTTCTAATGATGTTATAAGTATCATTATATATGTTGTTTGTTGTGGTTTCTTGGTTTTGTCTTTTTTCTCTTTCCGCAGGTCTAGAGTCAGACTTCAATGATGTTGATTTGTGTTCTCTTTATCTCTCTCCTCTATTCCTCTCCTTTACATTTTAACTCTTCTCTCACTTTTCTGCTTCGTTTGCTTCTTTGTTTTTCATCCCCATGTCCATTACATCTGAAACAAACCCAAAGCAAATTCTAATAAGGTTTTATTTATATATCAAGCAGAGCATTAAGGCCAGCCATGATGCTCTGCTTGTGAAGGTAAATCTGTTGGGCGTCACTTTGACACTCACACAATAATTCTAAGAGTCACAATGTCGGACAGGATGAGGGAGAAAGAAAAGAATCGGAGTCGACACCGTTTGTCAGTAAAATATCATGAACCACCAGTTTCAGATGACTCACAACAACAGCTGATATTAGCAAGCTCAAAAATTGCATCCGCTCAGTCCAATTTACCAATAATCAACTGATCTGGGATAAATTTAGATTCAAACTTCCTTTTTCTTTCATAAATGAATATTAGTTTAAAACTCTGGATTAAAAGTTGGCAGCAATGATGAACACACGCACACACACGCGCACACACGCACACTTCCTGTACTGTCAGCTGTCCTGTTCCAACTCTCCTCCCACTGAGACAAAAAAAGTTGCAGCTATAAAACCAGGAGCGCGCGCACGTTGCGCTGTTGTCCGGAACAGCACCCAGGTGAGCCCGTCGGTATCCATCCGCAGGATCTACTTTGCCTCTGCACCGCAGCTGCCACAACATGCCCAAGTGTCCTAAATGCCAGAAGGAGGTTTACTTCGGTAAGATTTGCACCTTGAGCTCGTTTTTACGGACAGATGTGCAGCCAGCTGCATTTCCTGCTTCATGAAAGGTTTGTGCTCACATAATAAGGAAACAGGAAGCTGCTCTGCATGACAAGATGAATATATGAAATAAATATTGTATTTAATAAATGTTTGTAAATGTTTTAGAAGCTTTGTAAGAAGAAATCAGACTAGTTAGCTGCTCAAAACGACACTTTACGTAAAGTCACTCAGTTTGAAGTAAACAGGCGAAATATTAAAGTTTAGTTTGTTGTCATATGCAAGTTAAAGGTCAACAATGAAATGTTCAGGATGTTGAGAAGTATATAATAAAGTAAATGTGCTGCTGTATTATAAATATTTCTGATGGTTAACGTACAATTTGTACATCAACTTTGTACTTTATGGAGTAAAGTGCATCAAAAGTTCCTGTTTTAATTGGAAACTGTGCTTTATTGTGAAAGGTGCTTTAAAGTGAATGTTATAAAAGTTCAAGTGTATTTGCTTCAAGCAGGTAAAGGTTTCAAAAATGGAGACTGAGCAATAAATTAGGTTTGCTGTTTGGTTCCATACGGAGCTCACTTTATCTGAGGTTAGTCTGCAAACTTCACATTGTACAAGAAAAACGAGACGATGTTTCAGCAGGGCGCACATCTGTATGCATTTTATATTTCTGCAGAATCCCTTTCTTGTCCTAATCTAAGATCTGAGCTTCCTGAGAGATAAGCAGTCCTGCAGAAACCCGCCTCCTGCCCTCCCCGTGCATGGAAGTAACAAACCTGCATCCAGGAGGAGCACTCGGCTCCATCTACTCGTCTCCGTTCATCACATCTGCAGCTCAGTGGATATTTTTCCACAGAGGCAATTGGCAGCCGAAGCTGGAGCAAAACACAAAGTGTTTGAACTTCGGCTCAGACGAACGAGTCGTGTTACTGGAGCCACCGTTTCCATTTGCAAGGTTCAAATATCCAGTCCTGGCTCTGGACCGCGACACCTGGAGGCAAAAAGCTTGTCAGATACAAGCAGGCCGGAGGACGGCCAGGAGAGAGACACAGAGTCAGAAAAATGTCTAAAACACCGTCACTTCCTTAAAATTGACCTTCAGTTATCTGAAGTCAATTCTACATGTCTGTTAGCAAAATATTTCCTTAACAACTTATGGATTTTCATGAAGCTGTCAGGAAATAACCCCTGAGCTGATTGAAAATCAATTGAAGATGTTCCCCGCAGCCGTCTAAGATCAGGGAACATGAATGTGCCTCCAAATCCATTTATTTGACAGATGTGCACAGAACAGCTGTGGTTGTAGCTGAGAGTACTGATGAGGCCTGGTTGCCTGTTAGTAAAATTTCTAATGAACCATTAGATGGATTATACTGAAGCTTTCAAAGACCGATCATTGGATGTTCTTCTACAGCTCGTTAACTTTTGGAACCAACCCTATTAAAGATGGCCGCCATAGCTAATCCGCATTAGCCAACACAAAACTGCCTTTAACTCCGTTGCAACTATTGAGCTGAACCTTTGTGTGGTAGTAGCTGAGTGTTATTCCCAACACATACATGTGTGGCATGGCATGTAGGACTAGATGTTTTCATGTCTGTTTTTAACATTTTTAATTAGTGCAAATGTTATTCATGCCATGTGCAACAGTTTCACAACACGTCCCACAGCAGCGTGTGTTTAACCTCAGATGTCCTTCCTGATTCAAATTTTGTCCGTTCATGCAAATCCTTGGCCACGACGTTCCTCTGCTCGTTGGTTTTCTTTTCATCCATCATCTCTGACACGGAACAAAAATCTTTTCAGAGTCCTCTCCCTGATTTACTGTCGCCTTCATGGGCGTTTTGTGCAGCTCACTCAGATAAGGACGGTATTCATGGGAGTTTATGAGGCAGGAGGAGGAGGACAGATTCCACAGGGACACTGTCCGTCGCCCCTCCCTGAGACGCCACACCCTGCAATGTTCTCCAACTAATCTGCTGATCTTTGTTGTTTCTTAAACTGAGAGCAGACCAAAATTCACATGAGGATAAGCTCATGTGTCCTGCAGTGTGACGTCCATGTCCTGTCCAGACCACAGTGTCCGTCTGTGTGGCAGAGGTTCAGCACTGTCGTTACTGAATGTCCCTTTTTGTGTGTTGGGCAGCTGAGAAGGTGACGTCTCTGGGCAAGGACTGGCATAGGCCATGTCTGAAGTGCGAGAAGTGCAACAAGACCCTGTCATCCGGCTCCCACGCCGAGGTAAAACATCTGGACTGTGTGACACGAACACGTGAGACGTTAGGGCAACAGTCGGGTCATTTTTAGCGGATTTTCTGACAAACAGTTATCGATACTAGAGCCCGACCCAGATGGACATTTTGACTATCGCTCATACCAATATAGGGCGGGATTTTGCCCACCGATAATCAATATGACTGAAAATTTTGTCCACTCTTGAGAATCTAAGAAAACAGTGAGTTGGGCAGGGCTTGTTTATTTAGCACAGCTGTTAGCAACCATGAAGCTAAGCTAATCAGATCCAGCTGTACGTGGTCCCACAGCAGGTTTACAAGTGGAGCACTGGTCATAAAACCAGTCTCCCTAACGTGTGCTCACATTTTCTATCCTCCACTATTCACCATAAAAAGTTATCAAGTGTGTTACAAAAATATAAATTAAACAAAGAAACACTCTTCCTGTTTGATGCTTAAACAGTCACGAAGATTTCAGACAAACAATGCATTTCACTGAGGACGACGAAGATAATGTTACTGATATTTATTTACCTCTACGTTAGATTTATTGTTCTGGATAACGTTTACAAGGCTAGCTTATGCTAGGTTAATGGAACAATTATCACCAATACTGCTATGTCCCCAAAGGCCGATACTGGCCCCTAGAGATATACTGGCCGTAGAGATATACTGGCCCTAGAGATATA
>NC_056518.1:34749653-34750015 GCF_014905685.2 Nematolebias whitei | reverse complement strand
GATATACTGGCCGTAGAGATATACTGGCCCTAGAGATATACTGGCCCCTAGAGATATACTGGCGGTAGAGATATACTGGCCCCTAGAGATATACTGGCGGTAGAGATATATTGGCCCTAGAGATATACTGGCCGTAGAGATATACTGGCCCTAGAGATATACTGGCCCTAGAGATATGCTGGCCGTAGAGATACAATGGCCTTAGAGATACAATGGCCCAAGAGATATACTGGCCCTAGAGATATACTGGCCATAGAGATATACTGGCCATAGAGATATACTGGCCCTAGAGATATACTGGCCGTAGAGATATATTGGCCCTAGAGATATACTGGCCGTAGAGATATACTGGCCCTAGAGAT
>NC_056518.1:34747240-34749643 GCF_014905685.2 Nematolebias whitei | reverse complement strand
AGATATACTGGCCCTAGAGATATACTGGCCCTAGAGATATGCTGGCCGTAGAGATACAATGGCCTTAGAGATACAATGGCCCAAGAGATATACTGGCCCTAGAGATATACTGGCCATAGAGATATACTGGCCATAGAGATATATTGGCCCTAGAGATATACTGACCGTAGAGATATACTGGCCGTAGAGATATACTGGCCGTAGAGATATGCTGGCCGTAGAGATATGCTGGCCGTAGAGATATACTGGCCCCTAGAGATATACTGGCCGTAGAGATACGCTGGCCGTAGAGATACGCTGGCCGTAGAGATACGCTGGCCGTAGAGATACGCTGGCCGTAGAGATACGCTGGCCCGTAGAGATATACTGGCTGTAGAGATACACTGGCCCGTAGAGATATACTGGCTGTAGAGATACACTGGCCCGTAGAGATACGCTGGCCGTAGAGATACACTGGCCCGTAGAGATATACTGGCTGTAGAGATACACTGGCCCGTAGAGATACGCTGGCCGTAGAGATACGCTGGCCGTAGAGATACGCTGGCCGTAGAGATACGCTGGCCGTAGAGATACGCTGGCCGTAGAGATACGCTGGCCGTAGAGATATACTGGCTGTAGAGATATGCTGGCCGTAGAGATACGCTGGCCGTAGAGATACACTGGCCCTAGAGATATACTGGCCCTAGCGATATACTGGCCCCTAGAGATATACTGGCTGTAGAGATACATCAGTGGGGCTCTAATCAATCATGAGTAATTTCTCAGCACATACTATCCTCGATGACTGTTGTCACAGCTGACTAAATACTCATAACTGTTAGACAAAACTTTACTTGAAAAAAGACCAGACTAAACTTTTGATGTTAAAACCCAGACATGACATTTCTGTTGTAAATGTTCCTCTTGCAGCATGAAGGGAAGCCGTACTGTCACAAGCCCTGCTACGCCGCGCTCTTTGGACCAAAAGGTAAGCACAATCCACGTCACACCCCCAACAATAAATCTAAACGTTTCTCAGATTAACCCTTTCAGGTTGGAGTTCTAAACTCTTCGAACTGGGACAATGAGAACGGGCCAAGTTACAGATGTTTGGCCCGATTTCATTAAATAGTGCACAACGTGTCGGTGCACTGTGTGTCCGCTGCGACCACACCAAACTTGAACCCAGTGGCTGGAATCCTGATTAAGGCAGCCATCTTATGTTCGTCAGGTGGATTAGCTGTGGCAGCCATCTTTAACTGGGTTGCCTCTGAAAGTTCACAAGTTTTCTGAGAGTTTCATTCAAACTCACGGACAGAAGAACGAGCTCACAGGCGGCGGCAACAGTGGATAAAAATGTCTAAGTGCCAGACGGGTCGCTGTGGGACCTGCTGGGTCATGAATGTCTGCGTCGCTCAGAGAAGCTGAAGACGTTTAGTTGAGGCTGTAAACACTCAGTTATCAGCTGCTGAAGGTTTGTCCCATTCTTCTCGTCTTTCAGGGTTCGGGCGTGGTGGGACCGAGAGCCACACCTATAAATAAACAGGTGCTGATCCGCACGTGCACTTGTTCACGTCCTACATTTTCATTTGATTTACATGAGACTGTAAAAATTATACATCCGTCTTCGCTCTGTGGACTGTTCAGACTTTTTTTTGTTTGTTTGGCAGGTTCAGGCTCCACGGTGTGAAACATTCGCTGGAAATAAATGTTTGAAATCATTAATGAAGCTCTTTTTTCTTTCTAAGCATTTTGTTGATATTTTAACATTTTAATTATTTTGCAGTCCCATATTTAGCCATGGGATGGATTTTTATTGTCCAACCTCAATAAAGAGTTTGTCAAAGTTGTGTTGATCTTTCTTGTCGTCTTTTCTCGTGTGCTCGTGGAAGCAAACAAGTCACGAACCAGTGAACAGATTTCAAGGTCACATTCAGAAAATAATCCTTGAATTGAGACTCAATCACTTCTGAGGTGAACCGATTTAAAATGATCTTCACCGATCAGGAACAGGTCGGTCCCAACAATATTCTAAAGGGTCACCCAAGATATGTTTATAAAACTTTGAAAATCAACTTTGTTAGCAAAATATTTCCCTAACCATAATTTGAGCTTTACACTTTGGGGAAAGTTTGTCTAAAAATTAGTAATAAATGTAGGCGTTAACATTAAGATGTACCAAAACTCTGCTCCTACTCATGAAATGATCTTAATTTAAAATTGGTGCGTTCCTACCAGGCGCACTGAGCAGATCATCTTTCAGCAGTAAATTCATCGTCTTACTGCACCGAGGGATCGTCTTTCAGCAGTAAATTCATCGTCTTACTGCACTGAGCGATCGTCTTTCAGCAGTAAATTCATCGTCTTACTGCACTGAGCGATCGTCTTTCAGCAGTAAATTCATCGTCTTACTGCACTGGGCGA
>NC_056518.1:34742942-34747230 GCF_014905685.2 Nematolebias whitei | reverse complement strand
CACCGAGCAGATCATCGTTCAACAGTAAATTCATCGTCTTACTGCACTGAGCAGATCATCGTTCAACAGTAAATTCATCGTCTTACTGCACGGTGTGATCCTGTGTTTCATACATTAAATCGTAACAAACAACCTCTACACATTATGTTTTTGGATAAATTAATAAATATGCAAGAATTTAAATTCTCTGTTTCAAAATGCTGCTCAACTGTTTCTTTATCTTTTTGCTTCAGAAGCTACAAAACTCATCGAGCAGTAAAAGTCTCATGACGTTCACCTGATAAAAAGCAGTTAAAATATTATTGAGCTTGTAAAGACTGAAGCTCTGCAGATGTTCTGCAGATGTTTGTCTGCAGACGCTGCATGGGCACTGTGACGGGTTTGAACCCAGACTTTCTGTTAACAGAAAGTTTTTATCTGAGCAGCAACAATGTTCCAGTTCAGAGTCTTACATCATCTTCCAGGGCCGCACCTCAGCCCCGCCCATGCAGATGCATTGTGGGTAACTACCAGCACGTGCTCAGAGCAGCTGAGGCTGAACTGAGCCTTCATCTGTCTGCAGTTGGACAATCACTGTCCAAGTGTTGCCATGGTAACCGACAAACAGGCCCCAACAGACAGACAGTGTGCCCGGTGGCGTGACGTCCCTTCTCTGAGCAACAAGGACGCTTCCTGTCCCGTCCAGGTCATGAAGACCAGGCCACAGATGAAAACATGTTAGGAAGGCACGGCTGAGATGATGAGCCTGGATTCACAAGGAAAGCTCAGATGGTGATGTGACCCTGAAGTTTGGAACATGAACCAGCACAAACGTTAGAGGTCAGAGAGGAGGCAGCAGCTGAGAGTCTGGCTCCTCAGCCGAGGATTCAGACCTTCATGGTTTCCACACAAAGTGCAGCAGTAAACCCACAGTGACTTCCACATGACGGGGTTCCTTTAGGGTTTGTCACAAAGAACGAACACTGGAGACGTCTGTAGAAGACGACCTGCTGTCAGCACGAGTTAAAGAGCCTCGTCATGAAGCTGTGAGCGTGCACGAACCCATGACCAGCTGGAAACAACAGTCTGACAATAAGATGCAACAAAGACGCCCTTAGCCCAGAACGTTAAGATCACACACAGCTGAAAAGAAGTAACCGACTCCACAAAGTGGCTGAACAGAAACAAACCATGAACATCTGGAGACGCCTGGTGGTCTTTCAGAGGTTACACCTTGAACGTGTTTGGGTTTCTTCACCAGGTTGTCAAAGCTCATTTAAAGAGCATCTAGAGGACACGGGCCTGAAGCAAAGATGGTTTTCTTTAACTCCGGGAGCAGTTTCTGTCCTGAAGGGTTCAACGCTGTCGTCCAAAGAGGCGGCCCGTTTCCTTCAGGTGCACGACTGAACCTTAAAGAACGGAGTGAATCAAACCGCTTCACTTCTCGTGTGCAACACATGACGGGTGCCAGTTGTTGTTAAAAAACTGTTCCTACGTCTTGAACTTTCCACATTTTGTCCTGCTACAACCACAAACTTCTATTTGACTTAGAGTTGATGTGATAAACAAGCAATGCAGAATTGGTGTGGAAAGGAGGAGTTTTAAACTGTATTAATAAAACAAATGTGTAAATGTGTTAAACCTTCTTTACTCTGATTCCCCAAACTAAAATCCAAAAGTCACCTACCGGTAGTTGTTAAGACATCCAGTGGTTCCCAGGCCTGGTCCCTGAGGAACACCACCCTGCATGTTTCAGTTGCTCTCTGCTCCAGCACACCTGACTTCACTGAAAGGTAATCAACTGGTTCTGTCCAGCTCAAGGAAGAAATTAAGAATCAGCAGCGAAACAGCTAAAACATGCAGGATGGTGTTCCTCAGGGACCAGACCTGGGAACCACTGATACCGGTGTGTAATTTAATCTTAGTTTTTGTTTATTTACAGATTAAATAAATGTAAAAAATAATCAGTCAGAGTCAGAGTTTCTTTATTGTCATTCGCACCTCATGTGGTACATGTGGTGGAGCGAAGTTATGTTCACAAGGTCCCAGTTACATCCAACAATAATGAATGCTTTAAAAGAATTTAAAGCAGTAAAACTTTGTGGTTGTGCAAAACGTTTTGAAAGTCATGGCCTCTTTTCTTCAAGTGTTCTATGGTCCAGGTGTACGTTCTATGGTCCAGGTGTACGTTCTATGGTCCAGGTGTACGTTCTATGGTCCAGGTGTACTTTCTATAGTCCAGGTGTACGTTCTATGGTCCAGGTGTACTTTCTCTAGTCCAGGTGTTCGTTCTCTAGTCCAGATGTAATTTCTATTGTCCAGGTGTTCTTTCTATAGTCCAGGTGTACTTTCTATGATCCAGGTGTATTTTCTATAGTCCAGGTGTACTTTCTACAGTCCAGGTGTACGTTCGCTAGTCCAGATGTAATTTCTATTGTCCAGATGTAATTTCTATGGTCCAGGTGTACTTTCTATAGTCCAGGTGTACTTTCTATAGTCCAGGTGTACTTTCTATGGTCCAGGTGTACGTTCTATAGTCCAGGTGTACTTTCTATGGTCCAGGTGTACGTTCTATGGTCCAGGTGTACTTTCTATAGTCCAGGTGTACGTTCTATGGTCCTGGTGGACTTTCTATGGTCTTGATCCAACTGTTCTGGCTAATTATCGGCCTATTTCAAAGCTGCCTTTTCTTTCTAAGGTTTTAGAGAAACTTGTATACTGTCAGCTGACACAGTTTTTAAATGACAATGGCATTCTGGAGGTTTTCCAGTCAGGTTTTAAAACTCTCCACAGTACAGAATCTGCTTTAATTAGAGTTTTTAACGACATCCTTCTTGATTGTGATTCTGGTAATCATGTTGTTCTGATTTTACTTGACCTAACTGCTGCTTTTGATACAGTGGACCACAACATTTTAATATCGCGATTACGACATATTGTTGGTATTGATGGCACTGTTCTTAAATGGTTTAAGTCTTACTTGGAGGAGAGAACATTTTCAGTGAAAATTAATGACTCTGAATCATCTTCAGTTCCAATGCAATATGGTGTCCCGCAGGGCTCAATTCTGGGCCCTATGCTCTTCTCGTTGTACTTACTGCCTCTGGGTTCTATCCTTAGGAAACATGGGATTTCATTCCATTGTTACGCTGATGATTGTCAGATTTATTTACCCCTAGAGCAGAAGGATGGACATACGTTCACACATCTCCTGGAATGTCTAGGAGATATTAAAGCTTGGTTGGCCTTGAACTTTTTAAATTTTAATGAAAACAAAACCGAGGTGATGGTGTTTGGACCCAGTGGCTCCTGTGAGTCCTCCTCTATTAACCTGGGACCCTTGGAGAAATATTTTAAACCTGTTATTACAGATCTTGGTTTTAAGGTGGACAGTGATTTTAAATTGGACAGCCAAATCAAAGCCGTGGTTAAGTCCAGCTTTTATCATTTAAGGCGATTGGCGTCAGTGAAGTCTTTTCTTTCCAGACAGCATTTTGAAATGGTGATCCACGCTTTTATTTCGACTCGATTGGATTACTGTAATGCACTTTATCTGGGAGTCAGTCAGTTGCTGCTCTCACGTCTGCAGCTGGTTCAGAATGCTGCTGCACGACTTTTAACAGGAACTCGAAAGAGGGAACATGTGACCCCTGTCCTGGCTTCACTTCACTGGCTGCCTGTATATTTTAGGATTCATTTTAAAATTCTCATGTTTGTTTTTAAATCACTGCATAATCTTGCCCCGGCTTACCTCTCTGAGCTTCTTCATCCCTACACACCCTATCGGTCTCTCAGGTCAGCAGATCAGCTGCTCTTGGAGGTACCAAGAACAAGAAGGAAGCTCAGAGGGGACAGGGCTTTCTCTGTCATGGGCCCTAAGTTATGGAACGACTTGCCTTTGCAGGTCAGAGAGTCCCCTTCACTGTCCATTTTTAAAGTTCGTCTTAAAACTCATTTATTCAACTTGGCTTTTAACACCAGCGGGATCTAGTTTTTAAATTTTGTATGCTTTTAAAATGTATGTTTTTAACACCAGCAGGATCTAGTTTTAAATTGTATGTTTTCTGTTTTTAAACTGTTTTTATTTCCACTTTTATTATGTTGTGTTTTAATGTACAGCACTTTGTGTCAGCCATGGTTGTTTTAAGGTGCTTTATAAATAAAGTTGGTATGGTATGGTATGGTATGGTGTACTTTCTATAGTCCAGGTGTACTTTCTATAGTCCAGGTGTACGTTCTATGGTCAAGGTGTACTTTCTATGGTCCAGGTGTACGTTCTATGGTCCAGGTGTACTTTCTATAGTCCAGG
>NC_056518.1:34741642-34742932 GCF_014905685.2 Nematolebias whitei | reverse complement strand
GGTGTACTTTCTATAGTCCAGGTGTACGTTCTATGGTCCAGGTGTACGTTCTATGGTCCAGGTGTACGTTCTATAGTCCAGGTGTACGTTCTATGGTCCAGGTGTACTTTCTATAGTCCACATGAAGCGTTCAGAGGCTGCAGGACGTTTTAACCCTTTATTAAACAGTGCTTGGATAAATCTTTACTAAAAACACAGGTGGTAAAAATCAAAACAATAAGTTACACTGGAGTAAAAAGCACTTGAGATTCTTTCTGATTGGTCGTTAGTGTGAACCCTTTATGAAAATAGCATAGAAAGAATGCAAACATAGAATTTCATTCTCATTAATCCATCTAATCTTTAGCTAAATAAAACATTTCCCCTAAAAGCTCCCTTAAGACAACTGGATCAACGGGGTAACGTTTGCAGCTAAAAGTGTTTTTAGCCTCTAATTTAATCCACATTAGAAATCTGTGAACCCTAAATCAAGCACGCCGGGATACCCCTGAATTTAAAAACTACTACTAAAAACAGGAAGAATAACTTCACATGAGAACAGTCTGCAACAAGTTTCAAACATCTGACCTCAAACAGTCTGTGCATAGACTTGGGTTTACCTTGGGTGCACCTGCAGTAACCCCCCCCCCTCCCCCCAGAACAGAAAAACTGCTGTCCTTTAACCCACTGTTGCCATGGCAACAGAAGCTGGCTGCAGGCCTAAGAACTGAACATGGAGAGAACTCAGAAAACGGTTTCAGTGATGCGACCGTCAGAGCGGCCACAGAGGATGGAAACGTCATCGTGGTCTTTAGAAGACACGAAGAAGAAATGAAGTTCAGGAGCTGCAGGTTTCTGCAGAACTGCAACGAAACCCAGAATGAAAGATGCTGTCAGCAAAGGTTTCACTGCTGAAGATGGTTTGCTGAGAAACATCTGTCAGTAACTTACTGACGGCTTTCTGAGGAACTTGTTAAAATCTGCAGAAAAAAACTTTTTAAATGTAAACAGACTCAAAACACCCGGAAAGGGTCTGATCTGTAAAAACTGTTTCCGGTTCAAACCGGACAAAATGTCCTCCGACAAGAGAAGACCAGGAAGGAAACACGTGCGTTTAGTTTGAGACATAAAATGATTGTTTCAAACCTGCTGTTGATTTACCGACACAAAACATGAGAACGTCTGAGGAAAACGGCTCAAACTGATTAAACCTGCAAAGATGAAACCTTTTTTATTGAAACTCCACAAGCAACTGGGAAAAATACTGGACCTGGATCAGGTCTCAGAACCGCCTGGACGTGGCTCAGGTCT
>NC_056518.1:34739694-34741542 GCF_014905685.2 Nematolebias whitei | reverse complement strand
GTGAAATGATGTCACCATTACAAACATCTGTGTGAAATGATGTCACCATTACAAACATCTGTGTGAAATAATGTCACCATTAAAAACATCTGTGTGAAATAATGTCACCATTAAAAACATCTGTGTGAAATGATGTCACCATTAAAAACATCTGTGTGAAATAATGTCACCATTAAAAACATCTGTGTGAAATAATGTCACCATTAAAAACATCTGTGTGAAATAATGTCACCATTACAAACATCTGCCACGAACAGCTGCAAAACAAACAGTTGGAGGAGAATTGATCAACTAATGAGGTTATTTAGCAACAGGTCACTTAAAGGACTCTATAAAGAAGCTGGATCTCAGAAGTAAAGATGGGCAGAGGTTCACCAGGTTGAAAAAAGAAAGTCTTAAACTATTTGAGAATAATGTTGCTTATTGGAAAATAATTAGTAAGTAATGTTTAAAAACAGGTCTGATGTCTGGACCCTCCCTCCCCTGCATTAAGAACAGGTCTGATTCTGTTACAGATGTTGCTGCATGGGCTCAGGAACATTTCCACAGATCTCTGTTCAACACACACCATCCATTACTGCCCATTAAGTTCAAGTCAAGGTTGTTTATCGTCATTAGCATCACACGTGGTACACGAGGTGGAACAAAATTGTGTCCACAGGGTCCCAGTTACACCCAGAAGTAGCAAAATATAAAGTATAAATCAAAGGAGGAGCAGTACGTGAACAACATGCCATGTTTTGTGGGTCAACGCTCGTTTAAAAGGGACTGAGGCAAAGTGGAGGAGTGAAAGGAAAAGTTGAAATTCTTTTCGGAAACACAGACACCAGGTCCTCCATACTCAAGAATAAATCAGTCTGCTATCAGCGCAGTTCAAAAGCGTGCCTCTTTGATGGTATGGAGGTGCATTAGTACCTCTGACAAACCTGTCAAGGCTTCATGAGTGGGGTATATACAGGTGTGCACACACACATGCGCTCATTGATTCTTTTCCAGGGTTCAGGACCACAATGCTAAACCACATCCTGCTTCCATCACACCTGGATGTTTTTGTTGTGGGACAGTCTGATTGCTGAACTGGCCTTCCTGCAGTCTACAACATTTGATGCATGACGAAACTAAAAACTGGAGCCCGACCGATATTATCGGCAGGGCTGATATTTTAGGCTGATGAGGACGTTTCAGTATTGGTGATAGCCAAACTTTCCATATGGGTCGGGCTGTAAAAAGAGCCAGAACTGTGGAACAGCTGGAATGTAACATCAGACAAGAACGGGACAACTTTCCCTGTAAAGCCTCCAGCTGCCGGTCTCCTCAGTGCAGTCCTTTAGAAAGCGTTGTTAAAAGAGACGAAGCTTCACATTTGGAAGAGTGCGTCTAATTCATTCAACCTTCACTTCTACAGGTTAGTCCCATTGAGCCTCAGGGACTCATTTACAGAGAGACCTGGTTTAACAACGAGTGATGACGACAGTGCACAATCATAAAGGATGCGCGCAAATTATTATTTTTAAAACAAGTTAAAATAAAATGACAATCAAAAGGAAACACAGCAAGAAAAAAACAGATTGTTAGACGGTGTAGAATACTATACTGTATTATACTGCTACTGCTACTATAATAATAATAATACTGTGGCAATAATACTAATACTGTCATAATAATAATAACAATAATATTATAATAATAACGTAATAGCAATACTAATAAAATAATAATAATAATACGGTAATAATAATAATAATAACAATACTATAATAATAATAATAATAATAATAATACTGTGGTAAGAATAATAACGTAATAACAATACTAATACAATAATAATAATAATAATACGGTAATAAT
>NC_056518.1:34737047-34739684 GCF_014905685.2 Nematolebias whitei | reverse complement strand
ATAATAATAATAATAATGTGGTAATAATAATAACAATAATATTATAAAAATAACGTAATAACAATACTAATACAATAATAATAATAATAATAATACGGTAATAATAATAATGATGATAATAACAATACTGTAATAATAATAACAATACAGTAATAATAATAATAACAATACAGTAATAATAATAATAATACTGTAATAATAATAATAACATACAGTAATAATAATAATAATAATAATACAGTAATAATAATAATAATAATAATACAGTAATAATAATACTGTAATAATAATAATAACAATACAGTAATAATAATAATAATACTGTAATAATAATAATAACATACAGTAATAATAATAATAATGTAATAATAATAATAACAATACAGTAATAATAATAATAATACATTTTATTTGTCCAGATTCTTGCGTACTGAGTATACTCAAAGACGTCTGTCCCAACTTTTTCTGCGACCTGTTGCTGCCATCAAATTCAGAACTTTTTTCTAAAGTTATATCATTTCCTAAACGTTTGACATGTTTCCCCGTGTTTGATTGTGAACACAGCATGTACATTCCTTCTGTTTGTATTTACATTTTGCTCCACATTTGTTAGACTGATGTGTGTAGAGTGAATCATTCCCAGTAGACTTGTGGGACGTGTCTCACGTGCTTCAGGACACGCTGCTGAACAACCACAGGCCGACAGGACAGTTGTTCCTTCACACGTCCACCAGGAGACACTTGGATTGAACTATTCCAGAGGGAAATGTCCTGCAACATGAAAGCCTACACAGCAGCCACGGCTGTGATGGATGATCACTGACCTGCCACATTTCTTGCAGGGGAACTCCCCCTCCTGGCCGGCGGAGCCTTTGCTGCCCGCCGAGGGGCTCGTCCTGCGTGCGCTGCCATCGAAGCGCGGCTTGGAGCTGGGAGGAGGCGGCTGAGCGTGGTGAATGAGCCCGGACAACAGCTGCTCCCTGCCAACGTCCTCCTGGGCCTTCATGATCAGTACGGTCCCGGGCTGCAACAACAGAACAGACTTGAACACGTGCACTCAGGAGAGAAAACGCTTCTGCAGCCTCTTGAACCAACAGAAAGTGAGAACAAACTTTCCTGCTGAGTCGGCACTCACTCCACACTCAACAGGTTGTTTCGTGAAAGCCCATGGGGGGCGGGGGGGGCAGCAACAAGTGGATCCAACGAGTGTGGAATCCCTGAGGTTTTAAAGCAGGAGGCATTTTGTTGCTAAATGTACAGATCAATCAATCAAATCTGCTTTAGAAGGTTCCGTCTGCACGTTTCATGAACTCCAGTTTATTTACAGTTTCATCAGTTTTCAATGGGTCCGAGCTGCAGCATTCTTTAGAAAACACTTTTTTATACATGTTGTTGGCAGAAAACTGGATTGAATCAAACGAGGAAAGAACTAAACTTAAAGTTTGCTGGTTCTGAAGCGAACATTTTTGATAAACAACACATTTACTGATCACAACGATCGATCGAGAACCAAACAGTTCGTCTCTTATCACGTCTTGGTTGAACTTGGCACAAAAACCTAAATAAAATGGGTTTGATTTCTGGCAACATGGAGGGAAACACAACAGCTTGGTTGTTGTTTCATGTAGATCAAAGTGGATCAAAAAGGGTCACGTTGAACTAAACAGATCCCGATCTTTAACATCTGTTTCTTCACGTTTACACGTCTGAGCTCTTCATTCTTCTAAATCTTCCACATTCATTTCTTCATCATTTCACTCACATTGTCAGTGGATGGCAGCGTGTGCGTCACCCTGACGGGACACACTTCCTGTTTCCTGTCAGCTGACCCCTCCCACTTCCTGCTGTCATCCTCGTGCTGTGGCTGCAGTCGTTGAGAGCCCTGCACAGCAAACATCATTAAAGCGTGGCCTCGGACCAATACTCACGTCCATTCACAGTTTAGTGCAGTTGGGCTTCAGCGTCAGCTGTCCACGTGGACACTCCGTCCTTCCACGTGGACACTCCGTCCTGAAGCTGTCGCGTGACTCACCTTGTGGTCCAGCTCTTCTTCGGTCGTCCTGCTCTCAAACGGCTCCGCCTCGCCAAAAAGCAGCGACCCGCTGCGGCCGACCTTCACGTGTTTCTTGTACGTGTAGTAAAACTCCACACACTGCGCCACCGTTTTAGTAGTTACCTGCGAACCACAAATATCTGAATCTTTGCGTGTTTAGAATAGAATAGAATAGAAACAGCCTTTATTGTCCCACGGATGGGAAATTCCAGTGTAACAGCAGCAACAGATGAAAAGATTCACACAAAAGTTCCTAAATGTTAAAAACAATACAATATATAAAGAAACAAGATAAACAATATCAATAATAATGTTCAATATGTGTTGGAGCATTGATAAGGACAGAGTACTGACAGCACAGTGTTACAGGCAGAGTGAGTGTTTGAGCAGAGGTCAGCATGTATTTAATCCTTGTAGAGTTTGTTGGAGCAGTGATGGTTGTAGAGTCTAACAGCTGCTGGAGGAAGGACCTGCTGGAGGAAGGACCTACTGGAGGAAGGACCTGCTGGAGGAAGGACCTGCTGGAGGAAGGACCTGCTGGAGGAAGGACCTGCTGGAGGAAGGACCTGCTGGAGGAAGGACCT
>NC_056518.1:34731899-34736947 GCF_014905685.2 Nematolebias whitei | reverse complement strand
GGAGGAAGGACCTACTGGAGGAAGGACCTGCTGGAGGAAGGACCTGCTGGAGGAAGGACCTGCTGGAGGAAGGACCTGCTGGAGGAAGGACCTGCGGTGACGCTCCTTTGTGCATTTAGGAGCAGGAACCTGTCACTGAACGAGCTCTCCAGTTCAGCAGCAGCTTCATGGGGTGGAGACGTTGTCCAGCAATGATGTGATTTTAGCTATTTAGTTGAGTTATTTTAGACTAAATTAATTGTGAGTTTTGTTGTGTGGATTCTGAGTCAGTGCTTTCAGGTGTAAGAGGAAAAGCTTGTACGCTCAATCATCCAGGTAGACAACAAAAAGGTTCGATCGTGTCATCTGGACCAGCTTGTTTAAGTGAGACACGTTTTGTCCCCAATCCAGAGGACTTCCTCAGTCTACGGCCTGCCAACAAGATCTGTTCCATTGGTAACGTTCACTGCTGTGTTTCAAGACGACCTCGTGTTGAATCTCAGCAGTCGACTTTTAACCCGTGCAAACCACTCATCCAGAACCGTCAGTCATCATGAACAATCAAACGTCTTAGGCCAGATGGACAAGGTGCTACTCACAGAAACGGCCCGAGGACACCAAGGCCAAAGAGGTTCAGAAGAAGGTTGTAGGCTTCATCATATGCACACACACATATATACACATACAACAAAAATATTTATTTAAAGTTTGATCAGGAGGAGAACGTCAGCTGTCACTGTACAACAACTAGATGACAGGTGGAGAACCTGAAGCTGTGATGACGTCAGAGGGAACGGACGTCTGGACGGACGGATCATGTGATTTGTGAGTGAAAGTCGACAAACGGGGAGAATGTGGAGTTTGGTTGTGCTCAGCTCAGAGTCCGGAGTCTGAGTTCATGATCCAAAATACAGGCGTGGGTCATTCAGAGGCAGGAAAGCTGAACTTGTCCGAGGGTTGTAAGTGGAATCGGTGGTCTGAAGGCAGAGAGACGTCTCCAGGCAAGAGGCATCCGGCAAGCACAGCGCACAATAAATAAATAAAAATAAAAGCACAATCACAACAATACAACACATCAAGCTCCGCCCCGTTAAAATAAATCCTGCTTCTCATGTAAAGCCAGGAGAACATTAGTAGCTACAACTTTCATGCCGATATTAGATCATGGTGACGTGCTGTACATGAGTGCTGCATCAAAATACCTACAGTCCTTAGACTCAGTGTATCATGGTGCCCTTCGATTCATTACTGACTCGTTATCTCACTCATCACTGTGAACTTTACGTCAAGTCTAGCTGGTTCCTCTGGTCAGAACTGAACTAGGACAAAGAGCATTCAGCTTCGCCGTCCCCTCAGCCTGGAACAACTTACAGACACATTTGAAACTATCAACACTCATCTCACCTAGATCCTTCATGTCAACCGTATCAGATAATGTTATCAAAAATCTGGACCATTGCAGATGTTTCTAAAACACTACTTATCAAATACACATGTCTTTGTTCACTTTTAACTCTATCTACTTAACCTGATGTCTGTTCTACATTTAATGTCTACAGAAGTCTGTCTTACCCGGATGGTTTCAAACTGTTAACATTTATTTATCGTGATAGTCGTTTCTTTTTTCTTTTGATAAATGTAAATGCTTATTGTCAATTACCCTGTGACGTGTGCTGATGACCACTTGACCAGGTCACCCTTGTGAAAGAGATCTCGATCTCAACGGGCTCTACCTGGTAAAATAAAGGTGATTGATTGATTGATTGATTGATTGATTGATTGAAAGCTCAGGAATCGAAAACGCACGCCCCACCCTTGGGTAAATGAGACTACACGAGGAGCAAGACGCCTGAACGTCGATGGAAAAAAGATCAACTTCAGGTGTCTTTTGAGATGTTAAAATCATGTTGGAAAGCCTATCAGACCACCGTTAAACAGGAGAAAAACAAATATTTCTCAAAAATCATCAACTCAAACAGTCACAACCCCCGTGTTCTTTTCAACACCATTAACACCATTAACTCCATTAACACCATTCTAAACGTGCCTCAGTCTGCCACCATTGAGGCCTCTGTCGACACCTGTAATAAGTTTGTCAGGCATTTTGTTGAAAGGTTGAGTCGATTAGGTCATCAATTCCACACTCCACAGCCGACCCTTCAGTTCTTGTCCCCTGCTCAGCAGTCTTCAGTCACTTTGACCCCATCTCACTCTCATTTTTAAATGAGGTCGTTGGTCACATGAAGCCCTCAGGCTCCCCTGCTGATCCCATCCCTGCTGATCCCATCCCTGCTGCATTTTTTAAACAGGTTCTACCGTCAACTGGACCCTTTGTTCTTGCCATTATTAACAGCAGTTTGGCTACAGGTGTGGTCCCCGATGTTTTAAAACATGCAGTGGTAACTCCATTAATTAAAAAACCCGGACTTGACCCTGCAGCTTGTTCAAACTTCAGGCCAATCTCAAAACTTCCATTTCTTTCTAAAATCTTGGAGAAAATAAACTCTGGAACAATCTGCCCATCAACATTCGACAGGCCACCTCAGTCTCTGCTTTTAAATCTCTCCTAAAAACACATCTGTACTCACTGACACATCTGTACTCACTGACACATCTGTACTCCCTGACATTTAACACAGGGTGATCTGATTTAGATCTGGTTTTTCATTGATGCTGATTCTGTTTATGCTTTTGTTATTATTCCTATTTAACACAAGGTGATCAGATCTGATTTAGTATTTCATTGTTTCTGACTGAGTTTATGCTTTTTGTTATTATTCCTTGACTTTTGACACAACGTGATCTGATTTAGTATTTCATTGTTTCTAATTGTTTTTGGTTTTATATTTTTATTCCATGTGCTGTAAATATATCTTGCTACTTTTTATTTGATGATGTGATATTTTTGTTAAACACTTTGGTAACAGTTTCTGTTTTAAATGTGCTCTATAAATAAATCTGAATGGACTTGACTTCACATCAATGTGAAGAAGACAACGGAGATGATTGTGGACTTCAGAAGGAACAAAAACACCTACACCCCCCTGAACATAAGAGGATCTGTGGTGGAAGTGGTCTCCAGCTTCAAGTACTTGGGTGTGCACCTGAACAACAACTTCAGCTGGAGCAACAACACCACCAGCCTGATCAAGAAAGATCATCAGAGACTCTACTTCCTCAGGCGGCTGAGACGAGCTGGTCTGGAAGCTCAGTCCTCACCTCCTTCTACAGGTGTGCAGTGGAGAGCATCCTGTGCTCCAGCATCAACGTGTGGCATGGAGGCTGCACAGCTGCAGAAAGAAAAGCTTTGCAGAGAGTGGTGAAGGCTGCACAGAAGATGTTGGAGTCAGCCTCCCCACCATCACAGACATCTACACCTCCAGATGCAGGAAGAGGGCCACCTGCATCATGAAGGACCTCACTCACCCAGCACACACACTTTTTGTCCCGCTCCCCTCAGGAAGGAGGTTGAGGAGCATTAAGTGTAGAACCACTAGACTGAGGAACAGCTTCTACCCTGAGGCTGTTAGACTCATGAATCTCTAACCAGAAGAATCACTGTGAAAAACCATATCATGTTGCTGCTGATCTGTTTCATGTTGCTGCTGATCTGTTTCATGTTGCTGCTGATCTGTTTCAATGTTGATGTATTCATACGTGCACATCCGCTCACACAGACTCATGTTCATGTTTGTGCTGATGTTCAATGTTTTATGTTATGAGTGCTTAGTGTATATTTAGTTGATGTTTTTCTTAGTTCATATCTTAGATGTTATTACTGTTTTTCTTAGACATTTTATTGTTGGATGTAACTGGGACCCTGTGGACATAATTTCGCTCCACCACATGTACCACATGAGGTGCGAATGACAATAAAGAAACTCTGACTCTGACCCGTGCTGGAGTTCTCTTCTACCGGACCCAGACCTAGGTTTTAGCCCGGGCCAGAGTTCACCTTTTTGTTCCGTGACAGAGTTTGATGGTGCGTTCACACCTCCCTAAACGAACCGGACTTTCTAGGAAAACGAGCTGGAGTTGGATTAAAGCGACTAAACAGGGCTGCTGTGAATGCACCTTAAACAAAATGTGTGGTTTTCTAATGCAATCTAATTATTTATTTTAAAACTAAATCCTGAGTTTGAGTTACATTATCCCCCAATCGATCATTTCCTGATGAAAAATGGATCTTTTGACAGTTTTTATGGCTTTAAAGGATGTTGACTGTTGGAGCATGTGGCGCAGCGTATCAGAGCAAAGTTTAACCACCACCGCGTGGGAAAGCACATAAATAAATTTAATAAAAAAGGTTGTGGCCTGACAACGGCAGTGCAACTAATCCAAGTGAAAACAGAAACCACGTCCCCCCTCCTGCACCCACACCGTGGTTTATCAGCTCGGCGTGGAAGGACTGGTAACTGCCACCACACGTGTTGTGCTGGTGGAGCACAGCGTACCTCCTTCTGCACCATGAAGAAGTCTTTCTTGTAGGCGGCGATGCCCTTGTTGAAGAGGCGCCTCTCAGCTGCCGTCCACCTGTCCGAGCCTGCGGAGGACGAAGACCTTGTTCAACTTGAGATGACTCCAAACCACAAGTTCTGAACACATCACTGCAGCTACTGGCCAACATTCAAACACAGCTTTGGAAAAATCCAAACCAAGGTAAAAGACGACTTTCTGAAGCGTGCGCCCTCGCTACGTCCAGGGTCGCCTTTCACTGGTTCGCTCCATCGCGGGGTTTCAGAATAATATTTGGACATGACACACAACTGGCTGATCGATGGATGAAAATAAGGTATTTTTAATTATTTAGCACCTGCGTGCAGCCCACACTGCAGGAGAAACGTCCTCCTGCAGCTCCTCCTCCCTCCTCCTCTGTGATAGCCATTCTGCTGTGGAAAAGTGGGCGTGGCTAAGAGCTCAGAGTGCAGCCAGAGGCAGGAAGGAGTCAGGGAGGAGGCAGGGAGGAGGCCGAGAGGAGACAGAGAGGAGGCATGGAGGAGGCAGGGAGGAGGCAGAGAGGAGGCATGGAGGAGGCAGGGAGGAGGCAGAGAGGAGGCATGGAGGAGGCA
>NC_056518.1:34721780-34731799 GCF_014905685.2 Nematolebias whitei | reverse complement strand
GTGGACTCACCATCATGAGTCAGCGTGGACTCACCATCATGAGTCAGAGTCAGCGTGGACTCACCATCATGAGTCAGCGTGGACTCACTATCATGAGTCAGCGTGGACTCACCATTACGTCCCCTTTGCTCTCATGCAGACAGTGGTGGGCTAACTCCTGGTTGGTGCCTCCTCCACACAAAACACTGGAGCAGGCCAAGTGCATGAGGTCTTCCACTGAAAACAACGATTGAAACCAAGTTAAAAGGACACCAAAATGACAACAGTAGACAGTCATAAAAGAGGCATACAAATTATTATTACTTTTAACGTTACATCAACAGTTTTAGTCCAGCAGAGACAGTAACGTGTTTGTGTTACCCTTTTTCTGAAAGTCCAGTTTTTCCTCCAATTCGTTGAGTGGCGCCCACACCAGCACCGCTCGATTGTGGTCCAGCTGAACAGCCGAGTGCTGCCTCAGCTCCGGTACCTCTGCCTGGTACCGAGACCCAATATTGATCCGCCTGCGGAACAGAATGATTAGTGCCAGCACACCAAGACTTCCTGTTTTATACATAACTCCATTCACAGTTCCTGCATCTCATCAAGCAGCTGATGGTTAAATAATCCAATAATCCATGCAAATCCAAAATAAATATTCTAGAATCTTTCTTGTGAAATAAAACCGGATGTGTTTGTGTTTCAGTTTTAAAAATTACGCTGCCCCAGATAATTTCCAGTATTTTCAGTAACGCAGGTTTGCTGTGTGTTCTGGGAGCCTCCCTCAGAAAAAGACATTCAAGTTGAACTGGGATGATTCGTGTGTTTTGGACAAACTGGAACAAAGTGCCAGGTTTAATTAGGGGATGCCACACTAGCTGTGGGCTGACTGAGCATGGAGCAGATGGTACGAGTCAAGCTACAGTTTGGAGGATGAAACCCTGCTCGCTACATCCTTTGGTGATTAAACTACAAGCACAATACGCTCCCCTTTCCCACGCACCTCAAACACATCCCAATTATCAACAGCAGAGTTTGAAACCATCCATGGGCCATGATGTGCAAAAACACCTCATCCCAAAGGTCAAGCACGGCAGTGGAGATGTGACGATACGGGCTTTTCTTGTTCAGAAAGAAACTAGAGAATCCAACGTCAGGGAGTTCGATTCCATTGCTGAGTTGATCTTTCCTGTTTTTTACACTTTAAACATACGGAACAAGAATATAAACACAACACTTTTGTGTCTGCTCCCATTTTTCATGAGCAGAACTCAAAGAGCCAAGACTTGGTCCATGAACACAACGGGCCTTTCTTCACTCAAACGTTGTAAATCTGTTAGTGAGAACTTTGTGGAGATGATCCATCCACCTTACAGGTGTGGCAGACAAGATGCAGATTAGACAGCAGGATTATTGTACAGGTTTGGGTTGACCACAACAAAAGGCCCCTCTAAAATGTGCAGTTTCAAACAAAGCATGTTGCCGCAGATGGTGCATGTTTGAGGGAGCGTGCAGTTATAATGCTGTGACTTGAGGTGACGGTCGTTGCATGAATGTTGCAATAAAGGAGCTCCGGATCTTCTCACAGTTTATCAGTACATTCAAAATGCCATCAATAAATGCACGTGTGTTTGTTGTCCATAACGTACGACGGCCCATACCATAACCCCGCCTCCACCGTGGGTCACTCGATATACAACGTTGACGTCAGCAAACCGCTCAACCACACAACGCCATACAACAGGCCAGTTGCCATCTGGCCTGCAGTGAAAACCGGGATTCAACCATGAAGAGAACATCTGTCCAACGTGCCATACGCCATCATCAAACGTGACGAAGTGGAGCCAGGTGGAGACCCTGATGAGGACGATGAGCTTCCTGAGACGTTTCTGACAGCTTGTGCAGAAATTCTTTGGTTATGCAAACCGACTGCTGCCGCAGCCGTCTGGTGGCTCAGACCATCATGGAGGTGAAGATGGTTGTGGAGGACCTGGGCAGGTGTGGTTACACGTGTTCTGTGGTTGTGAGGCCGGGTGGAGGTACTGACAAATTCTCTGAAACGCCTTTGGACACAACTGATGGTGGAGAACAGAACATTCAGCTCACATGCAACAGCTCTGGTGGACACTCCTGACAGATGTGCAATAATCAGCATCTTGATGTACCACAGCTGTGAGGAGGATGGATGACCTCAGCAAAGGAGAACAAAGTTTAGGGTTGCTGAATCTCTCTGGGTGTGTTTTCATTTTCATGGGGCTGATGTGAGACACAAGAAGCATCCAGCAGCACATCTCCCACTTACCCACGAGTCAAGGGTCTCGTGAAATTTCATGAAGTACGTGTTCTCCTCTGAGACGGTTTATGAGTCCGCCTGCAGTTGCATTTAGAGCCAGGCTATTATTCATGATCTGGAACATGCATGTAGTTTCTTTGGAAGTGCCACACAACATCTTCCAAAGTGACGACTGAAGAGGCAAGAATAATAAACCCCTGGAAATACTCACGGCTCGATGCTAACTGGAGTGGTCTCACTCATCGCAGACAAAACGGGTGGTGTGATGTCACAGCTGTCTACAGTAAGAAATAATAAAAACATGGTGAACACAGCGACGCCCAGCTTGCACGAAAACCACTGATGAGGTGACATGTTAGGTGGGAGCACAGGTTTCCATACAGCGAGATCTTTGACTTACTGGAACGCAACAAGCTGCGAGTTGCTGACTTGGGAGTGGCGGGGGGAGGCAGACCCGGGCCGCCGGCGGCAGCAGACGACAGGAACGTAGAGAAGTAAAGGCCGGAGCCTTCTCGAACGGGGCTGAGGATTGGCGGAGGCGTGTAGGGGGGTATGGTGAGTGCGTTGTCAGTGAGGCGAACGGGAGAGCGAAGGTGGCTCTGGTACGACGTGATGCTGGAGTAGACCGGCGGGACGATGAACAAACTGGGCTTGGGTGGAGGGATGAAGAGCGGCTCGGGTCGTGGACGTCGTTTGGACTTCTTGCCGTCATCGTCCTTCTCCCCCTCAGTGCCATCGTTCTGGGACCAAAGAAAAATTTAAGAGGCGACTTTCTTCACAAGAATATGAGCGTGCAGCCAAATATTCTATAACCTTCAGGAAGAAGACGCAGAAAACAATAAAAACAAAGTATGGATGGAAGGTGCCGGAGTTACAGCTGTTTCAGTCCAAACTTGAAAATGTTTTGTGCCGTTTCATGAAAGGTTCTGAGTTGTGTTGACAATGACCGTGTAGTGAACTAGACCTCCGACATCAACCTGTCTCTGAAGACCTTCAGGGGACAGGAACTGTTATTTCATTGATTTGAATCCAGAACACAAATGATCTCATCAAGAGACTATTTAATTGTATCCTGAATTAATCAATTGAAAGAACACTCTTCTTTTTATATTATCATTACTATTTTACAATATCTTGATAATCAAAGTGTGTTTAGTTCATACATTTCTAATGTTGAAGTGAACCACTCATTTAAATCAACTGTGAAACAGTATTAATGATTTTTAAACCTCATTAGTCTTAGATCATACAAGTTAAATGTCTATTTACGAAGTAATTGTGCATTTTACTCTTCTGTCTGTGAGGAGTGGACCTGATGTCGGTCAAATGTCAGAGACAAGTTATGAGAACGAAGTGCCTTGTTTTAAAACTCTCAGACAGTAAATAAGAAGCTGGCACCTGCAAAGTCTCTCACTTCTTCAAAATATTTTCCTGTCTGTACTAACCGTTCTTAAAGCATGTCTGCTGTCTGTGACTTCTAATAACCCTCTGGCATCACTCAAACTCCACCCCTGCTGGTTGTGTTAGCCAATCAGGAAGTACCACGTAACAGGAAGTGGATACCCTTTAAAAGGCAACACTTCATGGAACTATTCAGTCTTCCCAGTCTTCCTGGAACTTTCAGCCTTACTGGAAGACTCGGTCTGATGGCGAGTCGTACAGGAACTTTCAGTTCTTACTGAAAGTCAGCTTTGGAGTATGGAATTGGACCATGTGCCAAGGGTCCGTCCATTCCAGCGGCGTCCCAGCTGCCTCGCTGTGACTCACCCCGAGCATTAAATGCTCTCAACTTCGAAGGAAGCTTATTCTGTTGAACGGAGTACTTCGTCACGACTCCTGACGATATCCAGCCACTCTGACCGGAGACGCTGAAAGAAGTGTGAGATGGACCTCTGTACAGGAGCTGATTTATCTTCTGCCAAGGTAACAAGTCGTCACACGCTGAGTGTACCGAGGGCTGAGCTGGTGTCGAAAGAAGGGTGCCATTCCTGGTCAACACATCTTCCTTCATCCATCTAAACCTCCTCTTTAAATCTTTAAACTTCTTTACCCCTTCTCTTTAAACTTCTATTCACCAGTAAATTAAGCTAGGTTCCTTCAGAGATGAATCAGTCTCCATCAGTAAACTTCTGTTGTCTTGTTTAGTAAATCTTGCCAAGTTTATTACTCAGAAACAGATCAGCAAATCAAGTGTACATGTTTGATGTTAAATTTTGATTCTGTGAAATAAATGACCGCATTTATTCTGATGGGTCAAAGATAAAATGGCGTCTCATGTCACTGATTAAACACTTCACTCTCAAGTTATCTTGGACACATGGCAGAAATTTAACTTGAAAAAGAAAGAATCCGTTGTTAATTAAACAATTAATATTCTTTGTGCTTGAACTAGCTTTAAGAATAATTCATTAGTAGTGTGTCCGCAGCAAAGCTGTCCCGACATACTACATTTTTGGTGGCCCGTACGGGGATTAAGCTTGCACCACCACCTACTGTTGAAGCTAACAGCTAGCTCACTACAACCGTCAGCTGCCACCTCACCACATTTTAACGTAATATCTAGTGTTGTGCACAAATGCCTTCATGAGTTTATCTACTGTTTTATAACGAGTGTTTCATGGAGGCACCCCTGCAGCGCCACCCAACCACGCTCCCTTTGGCACCGAACGGCTGCCCAGTGTCATCACCATGAGACAAACGGTACGACGAGGTCTGGTCATCATTCTGACATGGTGGTGCTCTCTGGTTCTTTCTTGATTTAAAATGATGGAAAATAATATTTTAACTAACTGCGATGCAAACAGCTCGAGAAGGGGCTCTCTGCAGACCAAAAGTGGGTGTTTCTGAAGGACAAACACTGGTTGGCAGCTGTATCTGCTGCTCTTAGGTAACTTACGTCAGCTCTTCTTTAAACTGAAGGTTTCTAAGAAGCAGCGCTATATCTGCTGTTAAACACAAGAAGATCCTCTTTAGGTCTTGGTTGTAGCTGCACCTGGCACAGGTTGGTTGAGTCTGGTCTGGGTACAATGAAATCTGAAGCATCTGAAGTGAAACCTGCTCCATTTGTCTAAAAGTCTGGTCTCAATTAAAGATCAGGAGTGCTGTAACGAGATAACGGCCCAAAACAAAATGTTCTCTCTAGAAGAAGTTCAATCTATGAAAGGGGCTGAAACATGGAGAAGGACCGAGCCTTAAAACCTGAGACAGCTGAGGAGGTGAAGCAGTAAGCAGAATACCTGCTCCAGGTGCAGAACTCTGACAGAACCTGACATCACTCATCTGCAGCGACTGATTTAAGAGTTGAACAAGACGATGTGAAGTTAAAGAAACATCCTTTGTCCCAGTTGAAGTTTCATTATTATTTTGGGTACTTTATTTTTCTTTCTTTATGAATCGATTGTCAATATTTTCACATTATTCAACAACCAAAACAGATTTTGTTTTTAATGTAATGGCTAGGTTTCAAAAAACTAACATTTAGCCCTCCCCACTGCACATTTATGTTGCTCTTATTTTGAAATGTAACAGGAAGTTCTGTGTTAAGAGAGGCGGACAGCGAAGGTATGGAGACGCTGCTAATGTTGGACTGGTTAACACCATACATGCTATATGTCTGTGATTAACACAATCTGACAATACGCCTTGTTTTTAATCGTCCAATCAGACGTGTCCCTCGAGTAACGCCTTGTTTTTAATCGTCCAATCAGACGTGTCCCTCGAGTAACGCCTTGTTTTTAATCGTCCAATCAGACGTGTCCCTCGAGTTACGCCTTGTTTTTAATCGTCCAATCAGACGTGTCCCTCGAGTAACGCCTTGTTTTTAATCGTCCAATCAGACGTGTCCTTCGACGCACCGGCCTTTGAACCTACAGCAGCAACATGTTAGGAGCTTCAATAACCCACTATTATTAGTTATTATCATTATACATTACTATTATCATTAGAACTGACAGGAAATCACAAACAAAGCTAACTAGTTCTCTGTGAATCTGTGAACTTAGTTCAGAACGTTTCAGTGATACACCATCAACTAATTAAATTCAGTTGAGTCTGATGAGGGTTGGACGTTTAACTAGTTCCTGTAAAAAATAAAATAAAGCTTTGTAAACTCAATCATCCATGTCATGTAGAGAAATCACCAAAAATGGTTAAATCAGGTGGTAGTTCCTGTAAAGTGTGAACTTGCTCAACACTGTAAAAGTGACTGCGTTAGAGTCATTTTAGTGTTTGTTAAGCTCCACAAGCTGTGGCAGCCATGTTCTATCAGCTAATCTGTTGTACATGTACATCTCATTAATACTTTCTGACAGTTTTACTCAAATCTGTCCAGAGGGTCGTGACATATTGTACAGACACACACAGAAACACAAACGTACAAAAACATGTTCACCCTTTTAAGGCCTGCAGGCTGATGAAGGTGTTTTCTGTTGGGAAAAGAAGAAAGGACACAGCACCCCATCCTCCTAAACCCTGCTAATCTGTCCAATCTGGGACAGGCAGACCACTTAATCCTCCCTGATGACAGGGAAAGGGACAAAACAGGAGCGGGAGACACAAACAGTTGAATTGGGGGGGGGGGGGGTAGCGCGGTGATGTGGTCTGAATAAATGCAAACAAACAAAGTGATGACGATGAGATGTCTGGATTATTGAGCATGCATCAGGAAGATGAGATTAATGCTTCATATCACCCGCTACATTAAACACTGAAGTTTTCTACAAAGATCTCGTGGGATCTATTATTCACAGACATTGTTTTTCATTCAACCTTTATTTAGACTGGTTAATCCTATTGAGCCTCGATGACTCATTTACAAGAGAGACCTGATTTTGAGTGATCATTGTGTGACAGCTGCTTTGAGAGATATTAAACTTCCACCTTCTAAGCCCAGATTAATTCAAAAAAGGGATTTGAAACGTTTTTGTGAACAGTCATTCCTCTGGGATCTGTCTCACTTTGACTGGCATCGTATTCTGTTAACTGACGAGGTGAACTCTGCTTGGAACTATTTTCATAATAGTTTCATTTATTTTCTGAACATACATGCTCCTTTTCGTCAGTTCAGAATAAAGGGACGAGACAGCCCCTGGTTTACTCCAGAGCTAGCTGACCTCCTGCACAGGAGAGACCATCTTTGGGCCACAGCGAGAAAATCTGACTCAGACACTGATTGGTTGAGTTTTCAACAGATGAGGAATAAATGCACAACTGCTGTCAAAGCAGCAAAACGAAACTATTTCTTATCTCAGACCTCCAAAAATCTAAATGACCCTAACAGATTCTGGAAAACCATCAAATCTCTCTCAGGCACCCCCCAATCATCTGACCTCCCATCACAACTTCTCGTTAACTCTGTTCCTGTGTCAAATAAGCACGAGATCCTGAACTGTCTCAACAAACATTTTGTTGCTTCTGGTTCTTTATTTGACACAGTTACTAATGGAAGATCAGCCACTTCACTTAATAACCAAACTTCTACAAATCAAATCCCTCCTACAAGTCAATCCTCAGTTAATCACAGCTTCTCTTTTTCTCCATTCTCAGTCAGTGAGGTCAATAAACTGTTAAAAGATCTTGACCCTAAAAAATCTGCAGGTCCAGATGAACTTCCACCTTATTTCTTAAGGCTGGCTGCTCATATCATCACAGTCCCTGTGACCCACATCTTCAATCTCTCCATAAGACAAAACTCCATCCAGACACTTGAAAACAGCCTTTGTTCTTCTTTGCTGAAGGGAGGAGACCCCACCTCACTGAACAACTATGGACCAATCTCTAAACTCTGCATTTTAGCCAAGGTTCTAGAAAAACTGATAAACTCTCAAATCAAAAATGACCTGGACTCATTTAACATCTTACCTCCACATCAATCTGGTTTCAGGAAACAACACAGCACAACCACTGCTTCACTGAAGGTTCTTAATGACGTTGTTGAAGCACTGGATGCTAAGGATTATTGTGCTGCACTTTTCTTAGACCTGTCTAAAGATTCTGACTCTGTGGATCAGAACATCTTGTGTCATAAACTCTCAGAAATTGGTTTCTCAGAACACACCATTGGTTGGTTCTCTAACTATCTCTCAGACCGGAGGCAATGTGTTCAACATAATGGTACTTCCTCCAGTTATTTAACAGTCAACAATGGTGTACCACAAGGCTCAGTCTTAGGACCCACCCTCGTTTCTATCTAGATAGGTAACGTAGGTCAGAGCATCCCTGATGCATCCATACATTTCTATGCTGATGACACAGTTGTTTATTGTCGAGGTAAAACTGTTGCTAAGGCTTTCCAGCTTTTGAAATCTGCATCTGACATCATCCAGACTGATTTGTTTCACCTCAAACATGTCTTAAATGCCAACAAAACCAAAGGGATGCTTTTTTCTAACAGGAAGTCGGTCCCAGCAGTTCTTCCTCCTATTTTATCCGCAAATGGTGTCCCCATTGAGTTTGTTGATTCCTATAAATATTTGGGTATCTTGGTCGACTCACATCTCTCTTTTAAGCTTCACATGGAAAATCTAGTAAAGCAACTGGAAGTTAAACTGGGTTTGTTTTTCAGAAACAGATCCTGTCTAACTCTGAATGTTAGGAAACACCTTGTATCTGTGACTTTCCTTCCCTCCATTGATCACGGTGACATTATTTACATGAACGCTCCTACAAGAACCCTGCAGATGTTGGATGCTGCAGATGTTGCAGATGTTGGATGCTGCAGATGTTGGATGCTGTCTATCATGGTGCACTAAGATTCATAACTGGCTGTGATTATCGTACCCACCACTGCACCCAGTATTCACTGGTTAACTGGTCACCATTAACTTCACACAGACTCTCCCACTGGTACATTTTCATCTTTAAATCACTTCCTGGTCTGCTGCCTTCATACATCTCCTCCTACATGTCTCTGTGTGAGTGCAGCTACAGCGTGCGCTCTCAGGACATCATTACCTGCAGTGTTCCCTCAGTGAGGACTGAACTAGACACAAGGACCTTCTCCTACTCCGCTCCTGTTTCCTGGAATATCTTACAAAAAGATCTGAAGCTCTCGACCTTTGACCTCTCTAAGTGGCTTCAAACAGCTGTGAAGTTCCTGGAAGAAGCAACGCAGACATGTTCCTGTTTTTAGTTTTTTACATCTCTTTATAATCTAGCTGTTTTTTGTTGCATTTTCTTTTAAATACCATTTTCTTTTCATTTGTTTAAAAATAAACATCTCAGTTTGTTCTCCTCCTTCATGATTGTCCAGTGTGTCATCACTCTTTGGTTAAACCAGGTGTCTGTAGTAAATGAGTCCAGAGGCTCAGTGAGACCAACCTGTAGAAATGAAGGTTCAACACAGACATGTGTCCTCTCCGTATCCAAGACAAGTGACCTGGGGAAACGCTGTGACGGTGTAAAAGTCTCCTGGTCTCCTGAGGATGGAGCAGCATTTAGAAGCTGTTTCAGATCGGCTCCTTGTCGTGTGAAGTCTGCTCCAGTAGATGAACTCCTAAAGCCAGGACTCAGGAGCAAGGAGGTGCGCTGTGGGAGGCAGTGGGCAACAAACTGCACCTCGTTCATTCAGTTCTGGGAGCAAAAATCGACTCTTTTATTTATTTATTCCATCGTTTATTTGTTTTTGTCTTTATTTAATTGTAGATTTGTTTGTTTGTGTATTGATTTCATTGTGTATTGATTGATTCCTTTATTTATGAATATATTTGTGTTTGTGTATTGATTGATTCTTTTATTTATGAATATATTT
>NC_056518.1:34721459-34721770 GCF_014905685.2 Nematolebias whitei | reverse complement strand
TTTATGTGTTTGTGTATTGATTGATTCATTTATTTATGAATATATTTGTGTTTGTGTATTGATTGATTCTTTTATTTATGAATATATTTGTGTTTGTGTATTGATTGATTCCTTTATTTATGAATATATTTGTGTTTCTGTATTGATTTCATTATGTATTTATTAATTCCTTTATGAATATATTTATGTGTTTGTGTATTGATTGATTCCTTTATGAATATATTTGTGTTTCTGTATTGATTTCATTATGTATTTATTAATTCCTTTATTTATGAATATATTTATGTGTTTGTGTATTGATTGATTCTTTT
>NC_056518.1:34718986-34721359 GCF_014905685.2 Nematolebias whitei | reverse complement strand
TATTGATTGATTCTTTTATTTATGAATATATTTATGTGTTTGTGTATCGATTGATTCTTTTCAGTCGAAGCTGGGCCACACACACAGCTTGTCGGTCTGTTGCAGACAGAGTTGGGGCTCACCCTGACCCCCCAGTAGTCACAGACCAGAGATTTTACTTTAAACATGCTGCTCTGAAGTTTCCACTAACGATTAAGTTATCACTATCACCTACTTTTCCAGTTGTTCCACTCGAAGCACTGGTCGGGTCAGGTGCTGCATTTATTTTCCAGTATGGTCGCAGTTGTCCTGTAGACCCCCCCCCCCACCACTGTTCTCACACCCGATACCTTTCAGTGGACGTCTATTGTTGATGATGCAAGCAGCAGGTTTTTACCCACTGATGCTAATGACCCCCCCCCCCCCCCCCCCTACACTGTGGTCCAGTGGTGTGATGGCCCCGCCCTTGACTCGTCTCTTGTGCTCTTTACAGGCTGTCGGCCATAAATGAGGAAAAGCTCCGGACGTGTTCGGGTCGGTTCTGCCCTGGCTGGAGACCCTTGAGAACTTCCCAGGAGGGTCGTCTCGTTTGAGCTGCTGCTTGTCGCTCAGACTGATCTGGCTTCTTTTTACAGTGAATGCCCACGTTGTTTCTATATTTCTCAAAGGAGTTGTTTTTATACTGGTAACGTTGGGAGGAGGACGTTTGGTAAAGACCAGTCAGCTGCTGTGCTGGATTCATGCCCGTCATGAGCGTACCAGCGCCGCAGAAAGCCAGCGCCAAAAGAACGGGCAAGAGGATCACGTTTTTTAACGACCAAGGTGGAGATTCCATGAAAGAGACGGCTCAGCACCCTGAAGGGGCGTACTACACCACCAGTGGCACGGCCTCCGACCCTGGACAGAGCGAGGCGGCCAGCACGGTGACCTCTGACCCAGAGGGCTCTCATCTGTACCTGAACTCTGTCATCTTCAGCCCAGAGAAGGGAGACCAGAGCCGGGGTCACTATCAGCAAACTGTACCCATGAAGTGGGCCCACCAGGAGCCCAGCCAGCAGCAGCAGCAGAGAGCTGCCTCTTGGACCATGCCCAACTGGGGGCCAAACTTCACAGATTACTCACGGACCCAGAACACGTTTGTGAAATCGATGCACGAGACGTCGAGCCTGCAGCCGCATCAAGCCTCGAGCAGAGCTGTGGACAAGGTGGCCGTGGACGCTTACAGGGAAGCAGCCAAGTCTCGGGCCCTGGAGTGGGAGCAGCAGGCCCAGGTCTTCCAGGAGACCCTGAAGCCTGGGGTCCTGAACCCTCAGCAGCAGAGTGCACCTCACCCTGCAGGGAGCTCCGTCCTGCAGCCCTTCCAGCTGGCCTTTGGTCAGCCCAAGCAGCACCTGCCGGCGTACTACCAGACCTTCCAGGGGAGCAGGAGCACGCTGCCCAACCCGCCCAACTACCCCGCAGCTAATGCTAAACCCTCCCATCACCTGCAGCCGCTGCAGAACCCGGAACAAATCCAGCGTCAGCAGCACCCTGTGATCCAGCAGCAGGTTCAGCACCATCAGATCATTCAGCAACAATTGCACCACGAGCAGCAGCAGCAACAAAAGATGCAGCAACAGCTGCAGCTTCAGCAGCAAATGCAACATCAGCAGTTGCAACAAAACCCTCACGTGCTGGACTTTTACTCTGCTGCTCACAACGCACAGCCGGTGGTGGTGCACTCTCAGGAGTCCTCTGCTCCCGTTCCCCCAACCATCCAGGAACCCATGATCCAGGACATCACACCAGAACCCCAGCAGTCCTCCGAGTCTCTGCTGGCTCAGACGCAGCTTCGCAGGTCCAGACGGCTCTCCAAGGAAGGTGGGGCACCTTCGGAAAACCCTTTTCTCCCCGCGCCGTCAGACTGTCCTGGGCTACAAGGCTCCGAGAACGGGGCCTGCGACGTCCAGGCAGCACCCACAGGCGTCATTCAGAGCACCCAAAGGAAACGCCGTGTGTCCCAGGAGGTCAACCTGGAGCTGCTCGCTCAGGAGGCGTCCGAACGGAAGTCTCCATCACACGACAAGGTAATTAAACGATTCCAGCTGCTGCACAGTACGAAATGAAATATTCAGTTCACTTATAAAGCTCCAAGTCACGAGAGAGGTCGTCTCAGGGCTGAACAGAAATATTCATAAATAAAATTAATGATTAAACAGAAACATTCATAAATAAAAATAATGATTAAAAAGGAACATTCATAAATAAAAAATAATGATTAAACAGAAACATTCATAAATAAAAATAATGATTAAACAGGAACATTCATAAATAAAAATAATGATTAAACAGAAACATTCATAAATAAAAATAATGATTAAACAGAAACATTCATAAATAAAAATAATGATTAAA
>NC_056518.1:34709334-34717032 GCF_014905685.2 Nematolebias whitei | reverse complement strand
CAGGTGTGCTTTCTATAGTCCAGGTGTACTTTCTATAGTCCAGGTGTGCTTTCTATAAGAGGAAAAACATCCATCCATCCATTATCTTTTTCCCGCTTCTTCCATTTTGGGTCACGGGGGTCACCGGTGTCCATGTCCAGCAATCACTGTGCAAGGGGCGGGGTACACCCTGGACCGGTCACAAGTCCATCACAGAGACACCTGGACCGGTCTCCAGTCCATCACAGGGACATGTCGAGACAAACGAGTCAAACAACCATTCACACTCTCACCTAGGGACTATTTAGAGTTACCAGTCAGCCTAACATGCATGTTTTTGGTCTGTGGGAGGAAACCAGAGCACCCGGAGAAAACCCACACATGCACGGAGAGAACATGCAAACTCCACCCAGAAAGGCCCCCAGACCGGGATTTGAACCAGGGACCTGCTTGCTGAGAGGCAGCAGCTCTACCAGTTGCACCACCGTGCTGCCCAGAGGAAAAACAAAAACATGTTGAGATAGAAATAATGACAAACACAAACAGGAAGAGTAGAGCAAGTGAAGACAGCAGCAGAGAGAGGACATGTGGTCAGTTTGTCCTCCAGCAGTCTAAGCCTATAGCAGCAGAACTAAGGGACAGCTCAGAAAACCCAAGTCAACCCTAACTATAGGATTTATCAGAAAGGAAAGTCTTAATCCCAGTCTTCAAACTGGACAATGTGTCAGCCTCACGGACAGAAACTGGAAGTTGGTTCAAGAGAGGAGCCTGAGAGCTGAAAGAGCTTCCTCTCATTCTGCTGCTGGAAACTCTAGGAACCACAAGTAAACCTGCAGTCTGAGAGTGAAGTGCTCTGTTAGGAAAATATGGAACAATAAGATCTGTAATAGAAGATGGAGCTAGGTTGTTGAGAGCTTTAATTTAATTTGAATTACTTCAGAGTTTGTGAAGGTTTTATCTGCTTTGGTCTTGGCCCCCACTTGAACTAGCAGTTAGCTTGCAGCTCATATCAACATTAAACTATTTTTAAGGTTGTAAGAGTAATCTAGAACGTATAATTGTTCATAATCTTTCCACAGAACCCCACTTTAATCTGAACTGTTCCTTTAAAACTTGGTTGAGTCCTGGCACATATATTTATATGAACCCATTTTAACTCCTCTTTAATGTAGTAAAACTGCATATTGGAAAATCCAACCAACTTTATTGTGTAATAGTTCAGGATAAACCCCGATGTTTGTATATCATGAACTTGTGTTCTTGAAAAGGTCTTCAACTGTTCATATTACCTTTCAAAAGTGATGTCAGTCCACTTGGTGCCAGTACTGGATGGTTTGGACTGTAACGAGCATGACATCATCTTACACATGCATTCCCTTCAAAATAATGCATGGGTTTCTTTTTCACAAGTCAAAACAAACTTGCCTTTTCAAGACAGGTTGATCGTACTAGAATAAGTTTATCTGTGAGGCTGGATGTAATGAGTTTGCACTGTACACCGACTTGACTGTTCAACAGAGAAACTGGCAGGAAATGCACCTCGTGAGAAGTTTCTACATGTGCAGCTTACGAGTGAGTGGATGGTAACTTTACACCTGTCACCTGTGGGGTTTTCTTGTGACAACTGAAATTAGAACCAACTAACTGTATTTTATTAATGGTTTCTATTGCTGTGAAATAAAAAATGTTCATTGCAGTACATGGCATCCATTCTGTTGGTCTCATGTTACAGTAAGGAAACAGTATGGACACTTTTTGCTCTCAAACCACACATTCATTTTCTCCTGCAATAAAATACTTGTGATAAACAACACTGAACTGTCTTCCATCAAGAAAAGGCTTTTCAGCATCATTTAGGCTTCTCCTGTGACAAACGATGCTGGAACATTTATTTCCACCTCTTCTTTTGACAGCCTTATTTTGTTGCCACCTGCACTGTTCCTACACATTTTACATAAATCCCATATTTTACAGGCTCAAATACACACATGGGTACATTTCCAGGTAAGTTTTAACATCTAAGTACACAGGCTAGTCATTCATTTCCTGTATGCCCCAAACGCCATAAAAATGCATATAGTATATATTAATTACAGCTTGGTTGAAGTTTTTTCATTACAACTTTTTGCTCGTTTTAATGCTGAGGTTGCAGGTTTGAACCCAGGTTGGGTTGGGCAGGGCTTCCAGCATTGGTAGCTGTGGTAAGCCCTGAAGAAAGGGAGCAGACAGACCTGTTAGGGAATTTTTGGTCAAAGTTTATGTATGTTTTTATTATTATGGCTGAGAATGTTAACTCTGCCCATGAACCATATGTTTGGGTTATTAGAGAGCTGGGTGAGGCTGCAGCGTGCAGCTGTCGCTCCAAGGACGCCTCCGTCTGAGATCGGCTGGACTGACAAGGTTATAAAAACAAGCTGCACACGCTGCGCGGGTCATCACTGGTCTTCAGGTGTGTGTACTTCCTGTGTACAACCTGTAATGAAAATCTGTTGTTGCAAGTAAAATACTGGTAAGTAATCTTCTCCTGCTGTCGAGTGTGGCTCCTTTTGGGTAAGATAAAGCAAGAATATTTTTCTCCAACAAGAACAAACAACAAAAAATAAATTCATTAAAGTTGGTTTTGTAGATGTTTGCATTTTAGAGTAGTAAAACACAACTAGAGAAGCTGTATGAAGGTGAGTATAACATGTGCATCGAAAGCTACAAAAGCAAAACAGCTAAAATATATAATTGCATTAACTAGCTAAAAGCTAAATGTAACAAAATCTTATCTAAAATAGTTGGCAAAAGTGTTGATAACAACTAAAATCATCAAAACTGATAGTTTTATGTTTTAGTCAGATCACAGTTAACAAGGGGGCTCACGTTTAAAAGTAAAATATTTCGGAGCTTCAGCTTTAATCTCATCGTTTTGCTTCTTATAAACAAACTATTTTTTAAATATCTTTATGTTTTACGTGATGTAGTTAAATTCAAAGCAGTCTGTTCCTCAGATAAATAGTGTTAATTTATTATTTTTATAAATTAATGTTTCTGTTAACTTATTATATTTATATATGAATGTTTCTGTTAACTTATTATTTTTATATATGAATGTTTCTGTTAACTTATTATTTTTATATATGAATGTTTCTGTTAACTTATTATTTTTATAAATGAATGTTTCTGTTAACTTCTTTATTTTATAAATGAATGTTTCTGTTAACTTATTATTTTTATAAATGAATGTTTCTGTTAACTTCTTTATTTTATAAATGAATGTTTCTGCTCAGTGTCCTGAGACAACGTCTCAATAAATGAACTGAATTGAACATGTAATGTTCCGGGTGTTGGAATGACTGAAAACACACTAGAATCTGTAGAAACACAAAAAATGTGTTATTATATAACAGACACTAAAACAGCACGAGTAAGAAAAATTAAACTTTTGGGGGGGGGCATGTAACAAGTAAGGGCTTTACAAGTTAACCTGCACAACACAATTGTTGATTACTTCTACACATGGATCCAGTAGAATATAATGAAACCAACTGGTAAAACTGCTCAACTTGTTTGACTTTTTCTCTGACACGTTGAGCAAAAATGTTCCTAGTGGGAAAAAACTTATTATTTAGAGCGTTTGTTAAATGTGTGCACCGAAATGTTAAACCACGGTGTCTCCAACTATCATTTGTCTCCTACACGTGTGAGTGCAGCTACAGCGTGCGCTCTCAGGACATCATTACCTGCAGTGTTCCCTCAGTGAGGACTGAACTAGACAAAAGGACCTTCTCCTACTCCGCTCCTGTTTCCTGGAACATCTTGTAAAAAGATCTGAAGCTCTCGACCTTTGACCTCTCTAAGTGGCTTCAAACATCGGTGAAGTTCCTGCAGATGTTCCTGTTTTTAGTTTTCTACATCACTTTATAATGTAGCTGTTTTTTTATTTTGTTTTATATCACTTTACTTTTCATTTGATATATTTTCCTTTGATATCATCTGTGGCTTTTTGTTTACGAGCATCCTGACGCGTGCTCAACGCAACGAGCATCCTGACGCGTGCTCAACGCAACGAGCGCTTTGTCTCGTTCAGACCAACCCAAGAGCGTTCACCGTCACTCGCTTCCGCTCTCGCTAACAACTGATGTAGGAAATTAGGTCACCTATTTTGTAGAGTCCATATTGTTAAGAACGTTATTTTACAATCGGCAACTCTTTGCACTAATCATATGTCTTTGAGTATGTGCTCCGTTCACGTGCTGTCAGTGTTTAACGAGCATTTGATTTTAGTTGGACGTGATTCCCAGCGGCGGGGGGTTACTCTCTTGTCGCTCAAAGACACAGACGTTAGCCTCTCCGTGCTCGGTCCGTGGAGCCGTTAAGAATCCGGGTACGAACAGAAAGTGCACGCGCCTGCAGCAGCACATGTACTGCATGTTTTCGTCACCTGTGCAGGTACTGCGCACGCGAACTATCCGTCACCTTCCCACGGGAGGTTTAGAGTTAGCTAACGGAGCAGCCTGTGGAGGAATCTGAAGAAGTTGAGCTGGTCGCACTGGTCGCACTGGTCGCTGCTCCGTGAACACTCGTGTTCCAGCATGGAAGGCCAAAGGTTCAGGTAAGTGTGCAAACCGGCTGCTTGTGCTGCTGCTAGGTCTCCATGAAGTTTCACCAGCTGACCTGAAACATCCCGGGACTCCTGCTGCCAGCTAAAGGTCCCGAGTCAGCTTTAGCTGCCATCATGGCAGCATCAGCTAAACCTCTTTTAGCAGGAAACCCATCAGCTCCTTGCTCACCACAAAACATAATGAGAGGTTGTCCTCAACTTTCAGACTGGCCGGTTTGAAGGTGTTTATTTCAGGAGATTTCCGGACAACTGGAATGCGGGTCCGCACCGGATGTAAACAAAACTGAAAACCGCATGGACGCTTGAGTCACGTGTCTGACCTGGCCATAGTCCATTTTATTTTATATACTGGTTAAAGTTTGTGTAAAAATGAGTGAAATAATAAACCTTGTTTTAGAACATCAGCCTGCCTTAATGTAGACACCGCCTGAGTGATGATGATGATGATGACCTCATCATCTCAGCTGTTCTCTCAGGTCAACAAACATGCGGTAGTTTCCTGGTAGTTGTCAGCTTTTCACATTAAGGCAGATCGTTTGTAATTATCTGCTAAGGAAAGGCGACAGTGCACGTGTTCGTGTGTCTGTTAGCAAAATATCTCATGAACCACTGGTTGTATTTGAATGTAACGTTCAGAAGTGATTCACTGGAGCTGGACATTAAAGGCAGCGTTCAGGATCAGACTGCACTCTGAGCTGACCTCATCCAGTCATCACGTTGATGTGTTTATTTCATGTCCCCGTCCACTGACGCTTTCATTTTGTCCACAAGCCACAACTGATTACAGATCGTTAGTGTCCAACATCGCCTCGTGTCGTTGTTTTTATTTATTTCATGTCCCCGTCCACTGACGCTTTCATTTTGTCCACAAGCCACAACTGATTACAGATCGTTAGTGTCCAACATCTCCTCGTGTGGTTGTTTTTATTCCTCGTGAGGATCAAGGTCATTCTTTAATCTTGCATTTTGTGATTGTTCAAGATTAAACAACTTAAATTATTAGATTTAGATTAGATTCGACCCAGGTCTCCCTCAGAACAGAGATCAGTGATCTCAGTGATCTGATGATCTCAGTGGGATCTTCCCAGTTAAATAAATGTAAAGTTCACTGGAGTCGTAGAGCAGTGCCAGTGTGAGGCGACGTCTCTAAGAATGACTTTCAGCTGCGCTTCCTGTTACGATCATCCATTCACACATTAACTACTGATTTAAAGTTGACTCCATGTTCTGAGCAGTTTGAGAGTTCATCCCAAGTTCTGAGCTGAATCGCTGTAAAAACAGAGAAAATGCTTTTTGTGAAAGAACTCCGAGCTGAATGTCTTTACAGAAATTTACTAAAAGAGATGAAATTGAGTTGCTAAAGATAAAACAAGCAGAGCTTTGGCTGAAAGAGCAAAAGTAGCTAAATGCTAGCTATAATTAGCAAAGCACATCGGTAAAACCAAAAGTAACAAAATGCTGTCTAAAAGAAGCAAAAAGGCTAAATACAACAAAACAAAAGTTAAAAAAGCTTGTGTGGTTAATTGATAATAGTGACAGAGTAGTAGTAAAAAGCTAAAAGTATCAACAAATAAAACTAATCACAAACTAAAAGCTAGTCTGAATGAAAGAGCAGCAAAACGCTAGCTAATAATTAATTAAAAGCATCAAACATTAGCCGAAAATGATAAAAGGCTGTAATACAATAATAGTGTTAGAACAGTAGGAAAAAAGCTAAAAACAGCAAAAGTCTAGCTAAAAGCTAATGGTAGCAAAAAGCTAGCTGACTCGCTAAAAGTCGTTGCTAGTGGTAAAGAGTTGCCAGTAAAAAATAAAATGTTGCAAATACCTAGAAGCGGATTTCAGAAAGATTGTTTTTAAAATAAACTAAAGAAATGTCAGTGGATTTCTTTAAGGAAATGACGTCATTAAAGTCAAATAATTTTGAAAAGTCTAATGTTGGAAAAATCAAAAGAATGCTGAATGTTTTGATAAATAAATTAGGGCTGCACATGACCTATTTTTACCCATCACTACTTATTATTCCACATTGTTTGTCTGTTAGCAAAATATCTCATGAGCTACTGAACATATTTTAGTGAGACATAAAAAGTTATTCTTGATTTGCTTCTAAAGTTCTTGAACATTTGGAGTGAGCCCAATTCAAGATGGCTGCCTGAGTTTACCCGGTTTTATAACAATGAACCTGGAGAGTCCTTAAACAAACTCCAGGCGCAGAAATCTTGGATTATAACTTTAGGAATTCGTTTTTATAGGAGAAACATCCCCAGGTGTTCAGGAAGTTTCTCCCAATGATTTGAAAGAATTCAGAGGAACCCACTGAGCAATGTTCATAAAAACAGACGCGCTTCTTTCCAAGTTCACTGAACAAGAATCCCCAGAAGTTTTTAAGAGGACACCAAAGGTTGCGAAAGACAAGTGAATGAGAGTCCGGGCGCGTGCGGCGTGTGTGTGTTGGAATTTCCCGCATGCACTGAGAGGGATCGTGCTCTGTAAATGACAGCGCCTTGCGTGTCAGAGGAAGCTCCTTATTTGGGCGCTGGGGGAAGTGGGCGGGGCCACAGTGAAGGCTGCTGTGGAGGGAGGAGGCGGTGAATCACGGAAGTGGGCGGGGCCACAGTGACGGCTGCTGCTGTGGAGGGAGGAGGTGAAGCACAAGACGGAGACGGAGGCTCCAGGCCGCAGAGTCAGCATGAGGTGGTGTTTCTTTTCTGTTTTTGTGCAATCACAGCGCCATGATGCGCGACACACTGCGGCTGCGCCGCCATCGTGCACATTAACGCGCCTTTTCTCCACCTGAAACCGGAGCGTGTTTACGCGGCGACCCCGTTTTTGTGAGGAAGGAAGAAAAAAGGAAAACGGATTACGAACGCGTGATGTCAGCAGCGTAGCATGACTCAACCCCCCCGGGATGCGTGCACTCAACCCCCCCGGGATGCGTGCACTCAGCCCCGCAGGCCTGCAGCCGCTGTTGGCCACGCAGAGCCGCCTGTGTGCGCAGCTTTCTGCGCAAACACAGTAAGTATGCGCAGACTGGGGGGGGGGGGGGGGGGCTTCTGTTGCGTATGTTGTTGTTGTTGTTGTTGTTGTTGTTGTTGTTGTTGTTGTTGTTG
>NC_056518.1:34708530-34709324 GCF_014905685.2 Nematolebias whitei | reverse complement strand
GTTGTTGTTGTTGTTGTTGTTGTTGTTGTTGTTGTTGTTGTTGTTGTCTACTCAGCTCGCTGTTAAAGTTTGGTTTCAGGGAGGGGGGACGTGTTGTCCGTTTAATGCAACAAAACGGGGGCTTCTCGTAAATTGTGCTGATCTGGCCTTAGAAGGTGATTTTTTTTTGGGGGGGGGGGGGTGTTGGAAAGAGTGTTGAGTAGTCCTGCAGGCCGCGCGCGCGGTGCCGCACGCGCTGTTTTAAGAAGAGGCGTTCAGGGCGGCTGATCTCGCGCTTCATGTTGTGTCAAGGCTCAGGTGGGGGCACCTCACGTGTGCGTCACGGGGGAGGGGGGAGTCCATGCACTTCTGTACCGGTGCATCGCTGCATCCCATGGAACTTCCTCATGCGCGCGAACACCCTGTTTGTTGCTCATTTTGCTTTCCTCTGTCAGTGCCCCCCCCCCCCCACCACCACCACCCCCACTGTGCAGGATCTGAACAGCTGCACGTTTCTATTTTAAGAAGCCCGCGTGCGTTTCACCGGTGGGGGGGAGCAATAATGTACTCCCCAAGTTGTCAGAGATGCTCTGTGTCTGGAGACTTCTGTTGTTTTAGACAACCATGTGGACGGACTGCTTTACTTCTGTTAGCGAAATATCTCGTGAACCACGCGGACGGACTGCTTTACTTCTGTTAGCGAAATATCTCGTGAACCAAGTGGACGGACTGCTTAACTTCTGTTAGCGAAATATCTCGTGAACCACGCGGACGGACTGCTTTGCTTCTGTTAGCGAAATATCTCGTGAACCACG
>NC_056518.1:34706336-34708430 GCF_014905685.2 Nematolebias whitei | reverse complement strand
TATATATATATATATATATATATATATATACACATACACACACAAACATAAATATATATACTGTATATATTTATATATATAGACGGTCACTTTAACTGTTCAGATTTGTTTATTTGAACTAAACTCTTAATATTTTTAAATTTCTGCCTAATAAAGAACTGTGCAGTGTTAAAGTGACAGCAGTGTAAAAGTTTATTATGACCATCGTGTTTAAGAATTACTGTGAACTTTTAAGACTGGAGTTGTTTTAAACAACAGTTCCTGTAGGTCTTGGTGCCACTCCAACTAGCTGTTAGCTCATCAAACTGAGCTTGATTCAAGAGCCACCTCCAATAGTAAGACAGTAAAACTTGTGATTGTATCACACATCCACATTTTCAAAGATGTAAAGCATCACTTTAACATTTCTCAGCTGAAATACTTGATGCATGTCAGCCTATCAGCTGCTGATTACAAAGGTTGGAATTACAGTGCAACAAACAGACATTAGTGTTTTACACCCTCACAACAAATTAAAACATGACTAACATTTTCACACACACGTCTTCTAAAAGACGGCGAACACTTTTCCATTTTCAAAACCAAACTCCGTACGGAGCTGACAATACCTCCAAGTGCAGGTTTGTTCCATAAGGAAAAATAACAATCACACAACACAACCAGAATAGATAAATAAATTCATTTCATCCAACATAAATCACATTCATTTTGTTTTTCAGCCTTCACACAGCCGGACTGCTTCAATTTGACTAAACTATGACGAAGTAGAAAAAGTTGTGAATACTCGTGGGCCCAGCGTGCTGTGTGAGTGTTCACGTTCCTGAGAAACAAACGGCAGCTTCCTGAAACGTGTTCTTCATGGTTCCTCATGATGCCCACACATGAAGACAGGTAGCGGCGGCTTGAGTTAAAGACAGCTACAGTCACAAACAGATCAACTGCAGGACTTGATCACCTCTCTTTGATGTCATCATCATTACATCATATTCCTCATCTGCACCACAATAACTCAACGGTGATCATCTGGAAGCAGGAAGCGTACAGTGGTGTTTAAAATGTGGTGTATTCCTGGCATGATTTGTGTTGGCAGCTAAACACAAGCATCACTTTGGTACAGCCGGCCTTTAACTGTCAATAAACAACAAAGTAAAATGCTTCCTGTTCATCCTTTGGCAGTGGTCAGGTGGCGTTTGGCCAAGGCAACAAGTCCAAAAGGTGCTTCATCTCAAGTAATGAGTCCTCTTGAGCCACAGCAGGAAGCAGCTCTGATGCCGTCATCTGCAGCATTTTGCTCTTCACGTGCACATCGCTATGCATGTGGTCAGAAATGTGCTCATCAAAAACATGCATATTAAACACACTGGAGAAAGGAGAGTAATCATGGTGAAGTGGCTCTGGATAAATGAAAGATGGCTGCTGTGGTGAAACTGTCTCATTTTCAGGGTGGAAAGAGCAAAATGTATCCGACTCCAGCGTGAGGGGAACGGTGGTGCAGCGGTGCAGCTACTGTCATAAGGAAACGGCTCTCTTGCCGTGGTCTGGAGGAAAAGGGAACAGGCCTGTCCAGGCATGGCGAATCAAAAGCAGACTGAGCCCGAACGCCCAGGTCCGGACAGGAGACAGGAAGAAGGCCATGAGGCCATAGGTCTCCAGGAGGAAGTAGCAGGAGTGGGCCTGCCAGGTGAGGAGCAGCAACATGAGGAGGTGAACCCCCAGGAGTCGCCAGTGACAGCCCGACCGCACGAAGTGGGACCGGAAGCTGCTGTTGTGGCGGTGGCGATGGAGCAGACTCCAGCAGAGGTACGAGGTGAGGGGGATGTTGAAGAAGAGCAGCTGGCAGGAGGGAGATGAGCGGCTCGTTAGTTCTCAGACAAAACCAGACCTTAATCGTTTACATGAGTCTCATTAAAGACTCGAGCGTTAAAACCAGACCTTAATCGTTTACATGAGTCTCATTAAAGACTCGAGCGTTAAAACCTGACCTTCATCGTTTACATGAGTCTCATTAAAGACTCGAGCGTTAAAACCAGACCTTAATCGTTTACATGAGTCTCATTAAAGACTCGAGCGTTAAAACCAGACCTTCATCGTTTA
>NC_056518.1:34700158-34706236 GCF_014905685.2 Nematolebias whitei | reverse complement strand
GTTACAACCTGACCTTCATCGTTTACATGAGTCTCATTAAAGACTCGAGCGTTAAAACCTGACCTTCATCGTTTACATGAGTCTCATTAAAGACTCGAACATTAAAATCACTAAACTGGGGTCATGAGTTGCAGATGTCGATTAAATAATAACTCTTGATAAGTTGGTGAAGACTCTCAGTCATCCAGGACATGATGAATTCAAAAACGTTCAATACAAAAACAACTGGACGCACATTTTGGACCGAGAACACAGATGGTTTGAGAGGGGGGTGAAGGAAGCAGTTTATGTAAAAAGAGAAAAGCCGTCTCTTAACATAGGAGGAGGCCTCAGATTTCCACTTTCAAAAACATATAATGCAACTTTAAAACAGATCCCCAGCCGGTTTTCACACCTGATGGGAACAGAGGGGCCTCGACTGTGAATTAGAGGAACATAGACCTACTGTTAAGGTGTTGAGGTGTGACTTGTCAAATCTACGTGTGTGTGTGTGTGTGTGTGTGTGTCTTATCTCACTCAGCCTTATAACCTGAATCTCTCACTCTCTGCTCGTTGTTTGAGGAAGATCCTCTGATGAGGAGCGAAACGTCTTCTGTTACAAATAAAGTCCAGTTGTTTTTGTATTGAACGCTTTTTGAATTCTTGATAAGTTCAGTCATTGCCCAGTGGTTCATGAGAAGTTTTGCTAACAGAAGGTGGATTTTAACAGTCAATGAGAACATTCTAAGCCGAAATGTTGCACAATCAGCAGCACAGAGTGTGTAGTGAAGGACTGTCAGCTCCTACCACACAATGTCCATGATCATCTGTAAAACTGAAGGAAATATTTCAGTTTTTGTGTTTGATAAGCTGATTTGTTGATGAAATGTCTAATAGTTGCTTCTCTGTGTTTGAGTAAAATTCACTCAGAGTATCATGCAGACAAACGTAAGTTGATCCTGTTTCACATTTAGATTCGCACATTTAAATCAAGTTTCAGTCACGTTCGTCTAATATTTGTCACGCCTGCAGCTCAGACACGTGCAGTGAAACACGACGAGGTCATTACAGGCACATTCAACACAGTCATGAGCTGCAGACGCTGCATTAGCCTCCATGAGCTTGGACCACAATGCATTGCGGCCCACTTCCTCTGGTGCGGCGTTCAACATCTGCACACCGTTTTATGCAGCAGGCGACCAGTTTCTGGGCAGAGCGTGAAAACGGAGCAGGGCTTGGATGCACTAAACAAAATTCAAGTCTTACTTGAATGACTCCCACGACGTACGTGAGACTGCCCTCGAGGAAATGTCCGTCAATAAACACTCCGAAGGAGAAGCAGGCGCCGCTGTGGCCATCGATGAGCTCTCCAATGAACCACGGGCCTGAAGGCACAGAACAGTGACAGAAGGAACGGTCCTTTGTGAAACAACAAGTATTTCTGCTTTATGCAAAGTTCAGAGCGAGCATGCTCTTCAGAAACGGTGTGTGGACTTGGTGTTTCCAAAGTGTGAGGGACAAAAGGACAGCTGTTAACTCACCAAAGGCTGTGAACAGGTTGAACAGCATCAGGGAGTAGTAGAAGGTGTTGGTTTTACTGATCAGATGAAGAGACATGAGCACTGAAGACGTCAGTCCTGGAAAACATCCCAAACCAGAACGTTCATCCTCTTAAAGTTGTAGTTAGAAACTCAGCAACCAGTAACAATGAAGAGGTTATCATCAGAAGCAGCTCACCTCTGCCGTTGGGGAGCTGATGGAACCTGAAGGCGAGGAGCACGCCCATGTTCAGCAGCACCGTGGATATAAAGAGGACTCGACCCAGGATGTAGTGGTCTGTGAGGAGGATGAAGGACTGCACGAATCCAAAGCTGGGAGTCAGAGCGTCCTCCAGAGTGAAGTGCTGCTCCCGCACCGCCGAGCGGCCCGCAGAGTCCTGGTCCAGAGTTACAGGAGGGGAAAGAGCTGATGGATGACTGCGACAGAGATGAGAAACGCTCTCCATCCTTTGTGTCGTCATGACGACAGGTGAGCAGCACTCACCTCCACTTTAACTGTGATCCTGTGCAGCCCAGTGAGGTACACAAACGGATCCCACAGGAGAACGTACAGAGGGCCTCCAGCACAGTGAGCCTTCCCCAGAGCCTCGCCATCCACGCTCACGTGCACTGCAGTGATTGGAGCCTCTGAGAAGGCCAAGATCCTTCAGAGGTAAACAGAAGTTTCAAACACAAATGTCTGAAAGTGTTTAACCTCCAGCTGCATAAAAACAGTGCGGACCTGATGTGCGTCGACTTCGGTATCCGGCCCAGAGGCTCCACCCCCGGGTGCACGTACTGCGCGTCCTTTGGATTGGTGACGAGCACGGCAGGCCACTGCTCAAACTGCAGGTCGGAGAAACTCAGCAGGTCGTGGTCAAAGGCCACGACTCTGAACCTGCAGAAACATCTGCTCAGTAAAACGAGCGCCCACACAGGAAGAGGAGAAAACGTGCTGCTGCACACCTGCGGTTGTCCATCCAGTCCCCCAGCTCCAGCTCCAGGGTGCCTCGTGGATGTCGGCTGTGCAGGACGGGCATGAGACCGCCGAGCGTGTGCAGGTGGCCGCACAAATAAGCAACTGCAGCTCTTCAAAATAAAAGGTCCAGGTTTAATTGTTCAGTCAATAAAAGAGATAAAAACAGAAAACCTGCCCCCCCTCCCCACCCCCCTACTCAAGACCGTCTTTGCTTGTTAATCTTCAGGTCTCTGCTGTAAATGAGTCCTGGAGGCTGGATGACACGAACCTGGATAAATAAAGGTCCTCTCTGTTTAGGACCAAACATCTCCTTCAGGCTGAAGCTGCTCGTGTCCAAAGATCTCCGTCTGCTTTAAATTCAACTGGTTCTTAACAACCCCCCCGCTGAAAATAACACAGAACCCCACATGTCAACGGAACAGTCTCTTTACATGATAAAGAGGAAAGTGAAATATTGTTTCTAGAAGCAGTGGAGTGCTGCTTCAGCTCCTCCAGTCTCAGATCTCTGGAAGGTTTTAACAAGTTTCCCTCGGTCTCAGTAACTTCTCTGTTTCCACACCATGACGCTGCCACCACCATGCTTTACTGAGGTGACTTCAGTTTTGTCTCAACACGGCACCTACTCCCACATGTTTCAGTTTTCTGGAAGCAGTCTTTGTTCACGTTTCCATAATAAAAGCTCAGCTGCGTTCGTTTAAACTCAAACCTTCTGCACGACTTTGTCTGAGCTGTGAGGAGAGTTCCTTGGTCTTCATGCTGTCTCTTGCTCACTGGTGCTGATTCTGGTTCTGATCAGGACAAGTGTATTCATCCACCTCGACTGCTTCAGTAGCTCACAATGATCTGATCAATCTTTCAGACCTGAAGAAAACTTAAATGAGTTTTATTGTTTTTACTTTTTAACCCCCTTAAGTTTAAAAACAAAGAAAAACCTCAAGAGATTTGTTTTAAAAACCAACAAAATAACTCTCCTCAGTGAGCAGGTTGACGGTTCAAATCCTGGCCTTTCTGGGTGGAGAGTGCACGTTCTCTCTGTGCATGTGTGGGCTTCTGTGCACGCACGGCTCATTCCTCCCGTCAGATCTTCAGAGGATGAACTCGTTTTGCGTCTGAGTATTTTGTGTTGTCTTCATGAACTCCAGGTCAACAAGAAAACCCCGGAACCGTCGGGGGTAGAACTTCAGCGTACTGGACGTTTGCACCGTGACTGGATGGGACCATCAGCGTTCCACCTGTTGAACACTGGTTTAACGTTCAGTAGCTTCATACCTCATCATGTCTCGAACTCCAGGAGCGGGGGAGACGATGGTGGAGGTGGTGTAGTGGCCGAACCAGATAGACTGGTTGCTCCTCAGACTCTCAGCTCTGAAGGAGTTCAGCAAGTCCATGTGAGTCTACCGTACAACACAAACAGAGGAATGGACTTTATGAGACAAACATAAGAACAACGCGTGGAAGAACGGTCACAACGACCGCATCAGGCTTTTAACCGAGTGCAAACGAGTCTGTGAAGGAAAAAGAGCGGCCTTACAGCGAGGACGTGAAACGCTGTAAATGTAGCTTCTTCTCTAAAGTAGGAAGCAGCAGTGACAGAAAATATTATGCTGACACTCATGATGATCTGACTACGGGAGCTGGATTAGGTTCAGACCACAGAACGAGTGAGGAGCTCAGAGAGAAGACTCGTCTCTGTGTTCTGAACGTGGACACGCTACGTGAGGCTAAAGCAGTTCAAGAAAATTACTAAACCTGTTTGGAAATACCAAAACATCTGAATTTCACAATTAAAGTGTTGAAGAGGATCTGTGCTGGACACAATTACCTGATTGAGAATGCCAAAAAAGTTATAAGGTCTCTTGGGCCCGGGGGTTAGGGTGGCGTCCACACAGATGAAGGAGTAGTTGCCAAACGCAGTTTGGTGCACGTAGTGGAAAGAACCGACTTTTTGATTAGCCGAGTATTTTCTAGAAAAACAAGAATGAGCAATGAAATTCTGAGCAACAAGACAAGCACATTGTCCAGCAGCTCGGAGAATCTTTAATGTCTTTAAACTACGTGAAACGATTGAGCCTTCGCAGGACACGGACGTTGTGTTACAGAAGAAAAGCACAGAAGCAGCCGGAGAGGACAACAAATCAGCATGAACAGACGGATTGGGACATTCTTCTGATTTATTGCTACGTTCAGTGATAAATACTGACCTGTAATAATTGTTGATGCTGTCCAGAGAAATGATGTTGAAAGCATCTGTCAGCAAAATAAACAAGACAGAAAACAATTAGAGCGAGCAGCACAAGAACGATTAAACCATCAGAAATACCTCTAAGACGTTCATAAAGACTTCATCCAGATCATTCGATTAATAAATTCATAATCAGTGGAGCCTTCGTTCGATTCAATGACGAGACACAAAGGACTAAATGTGAAGTAACTGGAGAAGAACTGTAACACACTGCATTTATAAAAACAGCTGTAAGAGACTGCATTCATAAAAACAGCTGTAAGAGACTGCATTTATAAAAACAGCTGTAACACACTGCATTTATAAAAACAGCTGTAAGAGACTGCATTCATAAAAACAGCTGTAACAGACTGCATTTATAAAAACAGCTGTAACAGACTGCATTTATAAAAACAGCTGTAACACACTGCATTTATAAAAACAGCTGTAAGAGACTGCATTCATAAAAACAGCTGTAACAGACTGCATTTATAAAAACAGCTGTAACACACTGCATTTATAAAAACAGCTGTAAGAGACTGCATTCATAAAAACAGCTGTAACAGACTGCATTTATAAAAACAGCTGTAAGAGACTGTATTCATAAAAACAGCTGTAACACACTGCATTTATAAAAACAGCTGTGAGACTATTTATAAAAACAGCTGTAAGAAACTGCATTCATAAAAACAGCTGTAAGAGACTGTATTTATAAAAACAGCTGTAAGAGACTGTATTTATAAAAACAGCTGTAAGAGACTGCATTCATAAAAACAGCAGTAATAGACTGTATTCATGAAAACAGCTGTAAGAGACTGTATTCATAAAAACAGCTGTAATAGACTGTATTCATGAAAACAGCTGTAAGAGACTGTATTTAGAAAAACAGCTGTAATAGACTGTATTCATAAAAACAGCTGTAAGAGACTGTATTCATAAAAACAGCTGTAAGAGACTGATTCATAAAAACAGCTGTAAGAGACTGTATTTATAAAAACAGCTGTAAGACACTGTATTCATAAAAACAGCTGTAATAGACTGTATTCATGAAAACAGATGTAAGAGACTGTATTTATAACAACAGATGTTAGAGACTGTATTCATAAAACAGCTGTAATAGACTGTATTTATAAAAACAGCTGTAAGAGACTGTATTTATAAAAACAGCTGTAAGAGACTGTATTTATAAAAACAGATGTTAGACTGCATTTATAAAAACAGATGTAATAGACTGTATTTATAAAAACAGCTGTAAGAGACTGCATTCATAAAAACAGCTGTAAGAGACTGTATTTATAAAAACAGCTGTAACAAACTGTATTTATAAAAACAGCTGTAACAGACTGTATTTATAAAAACAG
>NC_056518.1:34695570-34700058 GCF_014905685.2 Nematolebias whitei | reverse complement strand
TAAATATATATATATATTTTTTTTTTCCCTACACCCCCGTTCTCCATTTGACATTTGGGGTCCGAGGGGGTGGGGGTTGGGCGGTAGGCCGCCTGGTTGGGGTCTGGGCTGTGGGTGGGCCTTGTGGGGTGGGGCCGGTGCTCCGGTTCTCCCTGGGTTGTTTGGATTTTTTGATCAAGGTTCCTGGTTGTGATGGCCGGCCCTTCGGCTGGCGTGACTGCCAGGTTCCAGCGGGGGTCAGCTGTGGTTGTGTGTGTGATTGTTGGTGGTGTATGGCGGCAGTCGGGGGCGTGGCTTCGCTTTGACGGGGCGCTGGCTGGTCGGCCTAGTGTGACATTAGCGGTGGGGGGTGCTGTATGTATGGGGGGTGCGTAGATGGCATGCCGGGGCCTCTCCAGGCCTGGGGTGTGGGCTGTTGGGGTGCCTGGTCCTTGGTGTGCTGGGCTGGCTTTCCTCAACTGCTGCTCCCTGCTGCTTTGGCCCCCGGCCTGGGGCTGGCTTGCGGTCATTGTCGGGTGGGTGGGGCGCATGGACGGTCCAACGGAGGTTCTGTCGGGCTGTCTCTGTGTGCCTGTTTATGTCTTGGGTTGGGTTTTAGGTGGTCCCCTCTCATGGATCAATTTTGGCCCCCCATTTAATGTGGGGTCTACTTCCCCCTGTCATGCTCCCCTCCGGTGGTGGGCCCCCCTTCCGCCGGTTCATTGGCGGCTCTCGGCATCTGGGGCTGGGTGGTGGGGTGTGTGCCGGCCTGCCCTGGTGGCTGCCTGCTGGGGCCTGAGTGCCCTGGCTCTGTCTGGCCTCTGTTGGGGGGTGGTATGACCTCGGGGCTCGGTGTCCATGGCTGGTTCCACTCTGGAGGGGCGGGTTGCCGGCGGGGCCTGTGGACTCGTCGCTGCAGCCTCCTGGGGTTTCTGCATTGTGGTTGCTGGGGATCGCCCGGGGCTTCCCTTTGCTTCTCTCTGGGGGGTGCGGGTGTCCCTGTTGGGAGACTCCTGGAGTTCCGGGCTTGGGGGCCGCTGTGTGTCTGTGGTTCCGGTCTTCCCTGTGTTACCTTGGTGTCCTGTGGGGATGGATCTGTGGGTCCCCACATCCACTATTGAACATTCTTCTGGAGAAACCTTATAGTGACATCATGCTCATACAGGTGTTTAGATCCAGGTGTTTATCAGATACACACTCAGTTGGGTTGTGGTGGCCACTAAATACATCTTGTATTACCATGTACTGTATAAAATACTTTCTAATGATGTTATAAGTATCATTATATAAGTTGTTTGTTGTGGTTTCTTGGTTTTGTCTTTTTTCTCTTTCCGCAGGTCTAGAGTCAGACTTCAATGATGTTGATTTGTGTTCTCTTTATCTCTCTCCTCTATTCCTCTCCTTTACATTTTAACTCTTCTCTCACTTTTCTGCTTTGTTTTCTTCTTTGTTTTTCATCCCCATGTCCATTACATCTGAAACAAGCCCAAAGCAAATTCTAATAAGGTTTTATTTATATATCAAGCAGAGCATTAAGGCCAGCCCTGATGCTCTGCTTGTGAAGGTAAATCTGTTGGGCGTCACTTTGACACTCACACAATAATTCTGAGTGACACAATGACGGACAGGACAAGGGAGAAAAAAAAAGAAAGAAAATTTATCCCATGCTGTTTAATAAATTTACCTAATGGAAGCATATACAAGGTAAAGAGTATTGGTCCAAGCACTGAGCCCTGAGGAACTCCATGACTAACTTTGGTGTATGAAGAAGATTCATTATTTACATTTACAAACTGGAATCTATCAAATAGATATTTAAACCAATTTAGAGCTGTTCCTGTAATCCCAACATCATATTCAAGCCTCTAAAATATTGTGATCAACTGTATCAAATGCAGCACTGAGGTCTAACAGGACCAACAGTTAGAAGATATATGGATGCAGTTACAGAGGACATGGAGGTAGATGGAGTGGGGACAGAGGATGCAGAGGACAGACATGGACATGGAGGAGGACAACTCGCTGTGGCGACCCCTGAAGAGGGAAAAACCAAAAGAAGAAGAAGAAGCACAGACATAGACACAAACATGCCTTTCTCAGGCAACATGGTGGCACAGCAGGTAGAGCTGCTGCCTCTCAGTGAGAAGGTCACCAGTTCAAATCCCTGCCAGGGGCCTTTCTGGGTGGAGTCTGCATGTTCTCTCCATGCTGCATGGGTTTTCTTTGTGTACTCCAGTTTCCTCCCACAGACCAAAAACATGCATGTTAGAATGATGGTAACTCTAAATTTTCCCTGAGAGTGAATAGTTGTTTGTCTTGTTTGTCGCTGTGTCCCTGTGATGGACTGGAGACCTGTCCAGGGTGTCCCCCACCTCTCACACAGTGGTAGCTGGACATGGGCACCAGTGACCCCCGTGACCCGAAAAGGTAATGATGGATGGATGTCTCTCTCTCAGCACACTGACTCAGTTTATAAGGAGGTCCAACAACGTCTTCACTTTCTGAGGAAAGTAAAGACCTTTCAAGTCAGCAGGAGCACACTGACCTTGATTTACAAGTCCCTGATCGATTCCATTTTAACTATTAACATTTCATCCTGTTTCAACATCATTAACGCAAAACAGAAAGACAAATTACACCGAATAATTAATCAATCAAGTGCAATAACTTGGCTCACCTCAGTGCCCCCTGTCAGACTTCTACAGCTGCTCAGTGACCAAGAAAGCCCCCCTGGTCCCTGAGGACCCCTCACATCCACTACACAACTTCTTCCAGACACTTCCATCATCAGGCGTTACTGAGTCCCGCTGGCCAGGAAGAATATTTATAATAAATAATTTGTACCATCTGCAGTAATGTTCTTAAACAAAGCTAAGTAGACACATTTTAATGGTAGTAACTAAAGGTGTGGTTTTTATTATGTTCTATTGTTGGCTCGTGTGTGTGTGTGTGTGTGTGTGTGTGTGTGTGTGTGTGTGTGTGTGATTATAGCACATCAAAGGAGAATTTCTGCCACAATTCTGGTAGACAAAGTTTAATGTTAAATAAAAGTTCACCATTTTTCTTGTGTAACCAACTACTCCAGCAAATTGCACCAAAAAAATGTAGTGTTCCGATGTCAGTGGTGGTTCATGCTTAATGAGTATGATACGTGGCACATGTTTTACGTCATGTACTCTTGTGTTTCATTTGTTTTTTCTACAGGTATGGCCAGGTAATGGCCAGCAGAGAAACCATGGTGACCTCAGAAACCTCAGCAGCACCTATTCCTCTCACAGCACTGTCACGCTGGTACCTTTACGCCATTCATGGCTACTTCTGTGAAGTAATGTTTACTGCAGCCTGGGACTTTGTGGTTCACTGCAACTGGAAGTTTCCTGGCGTCACCAGCGTGTGGGCGCTCTTCATCTACGGCACCTGCATCATCATTGTGGAGCAGATGTACCTGAAGCTGCGTGGCTGCTGCCCCGTTCTGCTGCGCTGTAGTATCTACACGTTGTGGACTTACTTGTGGGAGTTTGGCACAGGTCTGCTTCTGCGCCAGTTCAACGCCTGCCCCTGGGACTACTCCGAGTTCCGCTACAACTTCATGGGGTTGATCACAGCCGAGTACGCCGTGCCATGGTTCTGCGCGTCCTTCATTGTGGAACGCTTCGTTATCCACAAAACCCTGCGGCTGCGCTTCCACGAGGGGCCTGAAGACGGTTGGTCAAGCCATCAGTCGGATGCTCGCGTTGCTGGAGGAGGTTTGACAAGTAGCAGGCAAACAGAACAGAGAAGAGGAGTTGGAAGTAAAGCAAATGGATATCTTAAGGTGGAATGAGTTGAGGAGCAGTCTCTGTCACTGCCATACCTCCTTAACCCTCCTCTGGCACTATTCATATGCAGCCCACCATGCTCAGTGTTTGGGTTGGAGACAAATGTCTGAATTATTAGTGTGCAGACGGGTAATGAGTAGAAGAAGAATCATTAAAAGAGAACCTACAGCTGCACATGACTCAAGACTGTCTTCTGCTAAGAAAACAGTTTGAACTAACTGCTGCATTTCATCAGACTTCCATTTCACTGTGGCTTCCACCCTAACATCAGGGTTGGGAACGATCTGTACTTGAATCCTGTTTGTCTACACCAGGGGGGCCCAATACGTCAATGGCGATCTACCTGTCGACCTCAAAGGTATTCTGGGTAGATGGCATTAAAAACTAGACGTCAGCCGATCATCTTCTATGAAATGTGTCTCTTGATTGACAGACAGGCAGCCAGTCTGAGGCCCCGTTCCCACGACGTGAAACGTTCGTTCATTTACAGACAACATCCTCATTCTTTCTGAAACCGACGGTTTCTGAGTCCACGTCTCAGATTGAAGATTTACAGGGAGCCCCCCCATGGAGGTGTGAAATGCTCCAAGTGTGAAGTGTCACATGCACACTCCAGCCGGCTGCAGTCCAAAGTTTTTCTGCTCTAACAACAGTTATAATAAATATAACAACAGTTATAATAAATATAACA
>NC_056518.1:34694272-34695470 GCF_014905685.2 Nematolebias whitei | reverse complement strand
CACCTGTATGAAGCAGCGCACCTGTATGAAGCAGCTCACCTGTATGAACCAGAATATATTGTTGAACTCGCCGCCGGGAAACGGTGGAGCGCTCCCCCAGGACCCAGCACCGACAGCCGGCCGCCGGACGCTCCGCTTCGGATGCCAAGCCGTGTCGTAGTTCTCCAACAGCCAGGAGGTGAGCCAAGCCAGGACCAGTCCGAGGATAACCAGGGCACCGAACAGCTTCAGCATCCTCCTGCGGTGGTGACACAGGGGGCTAGCTGCCGCCGTCTTGTCCACGACACAAATCAAGCTAGCTGCAGCTAAAGGGATGGACCACCAGCACACTGAAGAAGCCACAAGCGAAGGCTCGCGCCGTTTCTTCCGCTGCCGCAGGACGTGCGTGGAGGTGCGTGGCTCATTCACGGCTCGGGTTCAGCTGCCTTCACAGACCGAGGAGGAGGAGACGGAGGAGGAGAAGGGGAGGTGGAGGAGGAGGAAGCTGGTAACGGAACCCGAGCCGTAGTGTGGCTCATATGCGCATGCGCTGAAAGGAATACTTCCAGGTCGCACGGATCTCCTTGAATATGCTGGATTAAGAAAAAATGTACCGGTATAATTCCGTTTATGAATAAAAACGGTCTTAATTTACTTAGAAAGGCATGTGCTCTATCTCCGCGGATTGTCATGTTGCTTATTACGTCACAAATCGTCGCCATGTTTCTGTCATGGTTAAAATGATCTGCAGCTTCACCACTGGGCGGCGCTGTTTCACCATGGAAACCATTCATCCTGTACCTGGCAGGTACAATAATAATCATCATTTTATTTAAAAAGCGCCTTTCATGACACCCAAGGACACTTTACAGTAAGAACACAGATCAACAGAAATACATTACATAAAGAATATAAAATACATACAGAATATAAAATACATACAGAATATAAAATGCATAAAGAATATAAAATGTATAAAGAATATAAAATGCATAAAGAATATAAAATGCATAAAGAATATAAAATACATAAAGAATATAAAATGCATAAAGAATATAAAATGTATAAAGAATATAAAATACATAAAGAATATAAAATGCATAAAGAATATAAAATGTATAAAGAATATAAAATGTATAAAGAATATAAAATGCATAAAGAATATAAAATGCATAAAGAATATAAAATGTATAAAGAATATAAAATACATAAAGAATAT
>NC_056518.1:34690112-34694172 GCF_014905685.2 Nematolebias whitei | reverse complement strand
ATAAAGAATATAAAATGTATAAAGAATATAAAATGCATAAATAATATAAAATGTATAAAGAATATAAAATGTATAAAGAATATAAAATGCATAAAGAATATAAAATGCATAAATAATATAAAATGTATAAAGAATATAAAATGCATAAATAATATAAAATGCATAAATAATATAAAATGCATAAATAATATAAAATGTATAAAGAATATAAAATGCATAAATAATATAAAATGCATAAAGAATATAAAATGCATAAATAATATAAAATGCATAAAGAATATAAAATGCATAAATAATATAAAATGTATAAAGAATATAAAATGCATAAATAATATAAAATGCATAAATAATATAAAATGCATAAAGAATATAAAATGCATACAGCAGAGTTAAGGATAAGCGAGTCTATAGAGATGTGTTTTCAGAGCAGTCTTGAATATAGAGAGAGAGGTGGTGTTTCTTAAGTCAGGGGGTAGAGAGTTCCAGAGATGAGAAGCAGAGCAGATGAAGGCCCTGCTCCTCATGGTGGAGAGGCGGGCAGAGGGTACATGGAGGTGTAGTGAAGAGGAGGATCTGAGAGAGCGAGAGGGGATGGAGATGTGCAGGAGGTCAGATAGGTAATCCTATCTGGTATCCTGATGCATGCTCAAGAAGCCACGTAGAAAAATCTAAAAAAAGTTCAATCTGGTCCTCTGGACATTCAAAAAACAAAACAAAGCAAAACAACAAAAAAATGTAGAAACGTTTCGTCTCTCATCCTGAGGACTTCTTCAGTCTGAGGTGCTGTATTCAGCTCAGTCTCTTAAATAGCACCGTCTCAGAGTGGATCAACCAGTTTGCTGCTGACAACCAGAACCAGCTGATCACATGCTCAAGAAGGACCATCAGCCTAACAATGGATCATTAGCACCTGATGGCTGTTTACTGTTCACAGAGGGCTGAGTGATACTAGCAATCACAGCATTGTAAGAGGGGGACAGTTGAACACGTAGGCCTCCACCCCTGTTTAATGATGGACGGTTTCTTTTCACAAAGATGGCCTCCTTTACTCCTCTCTCAAACCATCGTTCCTCTCTGTCCAGGATGTGAACATCTTCATCCCTGAAAGAGTGACCGCTGGCCTGGAGATGAGTGTAGACCTCAGAGTCCTGGCCTGATGATGTTGATCTTCTGTGCTGGTCCATCCTTTTGGCCAGTGACTGTTTAGTTTCCCCGATGTAAGACTGATCACCCTCCTGACACTGAACAACATACACAATATTACTCTGTTTGTGCCGGGGAAAGGCCCCTGATGTCTGTCAATCATTCTGAACCATGGAACAGTAACAGAATGGGGCTGTCAGAATTTAGCCCTTTGGAACGACCCTGGGATTTTCCCCAGGCGGTTTGACACCAGTTTTGTTGTAAATATAACAGAATGTGATACATTATTTCTTAAATGTTTTTTAAGTTCAACATTTTTCAGTCAGGTCATCTGGACAGTTTCTTTTTTTGTGCTGAAACGTTTCGCCTTCGATCCGGAAGACTTCATCAGTCCAGGAAACACGCAACAAAACGGACTCTTCCCCAACAGCTTACTCCAGAGAGGAACAAACCAGTTCTGCTTGTCAGCCCTTGCCAGCGGTTGGAGGAAGAATCAGTTTTGTTGTGTCTCCTCGACTGATGAAGCCTTCCGGATCGAAGGTGAAACGTTTCAGCACAAAAAAAGAAACTGTCCAGAGGACCTGACTGAAAAATGTTGGATTGTATACCTGGATTATTGAGCATGGACTTTGTTGTATTTTTAAGTTGTTTATTTTAACATCTTTACTGTAAATGCCAGAAAGGTAAGCCCAGTTAGCCCACTGATACCAGCCGTGACCGGCAGTAACACAACGCTGTAAAGGTTCGGTGACTGGCTTGGTTTTAGCCCTGTCAGTTACATCCGGCTCTTCTAAACTCACGCTTGCTACAGCACGTAAGATGTTGACAATTTAACTTTTACATAGTAACACATGCCAACATGACTAAAAGTTTCATTCATTGCATCAACGTTTTGTACCACTGAAAGAGAAACACACTGGAATGGCCACTGACGGCACTTGGTGAGATTAATGTCCTCCTTCTTGTTAAGACCTGAATGTTATCAGTCTAAACTCATAAAGAAATACTCGTTACTTCAATAGACGTCATTCAAAAAGTGAAAACAGGGAAACATTATGATATAATGACCAAGCGTGGCCGATCGTTGGTCGAGGCAAAACGCTGACCCGACACATTTTTCCACGCTCAAAGCCCCGTAGTTTAAGACCCCTCACATCAAACCGAGAATTAAGTCACAAAGTGTTACTTGAGATACAGACATGGAGTGTATTTGGTTTAAAAAATGCTTTAATTGGATTGTGTCAAAATGATGAGTAAATACTTCCTGTGGCTCCCTTGAATTAAATGTACAATAAGCCCTCACAATGTTTGAAGCACTTTTCCTTCACTTTGAACATAAAATCGAGTCCCGTGTTCTTCAGACATATGACAGAAACAAAGTTTGACATTTTGGAACATGGCTGACAAGATTGATTCGCTGACCCAAAAGCAATTGATATGAATGAAAAGTGTGTTGAAAAGGAACAAATATCAACCTGTGTAAAATAAGAGGGTAAACGCTTTAATATGCTTACATTTGGATTGACTTGTAGTAAACGGTGTAAAGCTAGAAGTGGTTAATACAGCCCATTGGTAAAAACAATACTGAAACAATGCAAAATATTTGGCTTGTTTTAGTGGCAAATCAAATGTAGTTTTAGCTGGAATCACGAGGCAATAGCTAAACAACAGATAAACCCAAATCATGTGAGCCTCGATAAAAACAGAAGTGATTCCACGTCACGCGAGATCATTCTCTCATCAGAGCTCAACCCTTTGTGGTGGCAGTTCAACAGTCAAAGAACCAGGCGTCAGTACTTTATGTGCAAACTGATTCATAATAGGCGCGTCCACAAACAAACGCTACAACGGCTTCTGAAAACAAACAAACAAACAAACATCAACAAAGTGCATAAAGTTTTGGTGCAATTTTGAAAAATGTTTTTTATATAAATAAATTTATTCCCAAAAGATTTCAAATATGCATAAAATAACATTGACAAAAATGTGACTCGTTATTTTAAAATAATTACTTGATAAAATTATAAAATGACAAATAGGTGTGGAGAAAGGTTCCTGCAAATAAATGGTTTGTTCTAATTTTAATGATAGAAAATGATCCTTTTCATTAAGGTAAAACTCCTTTATTGCTTTTTTCCTTCTCATTTCCAGAATGTTACACACTGGAACTTCACTACTGCAAAATTTATAATTTTATTAAATTGCACTTTTTTTTTCAAAACATTTACATCAGTTGCTACGTTATGCATTTTTCTTTCAAGAAGCAATACTTGCTCTAATAAAAAAAAAATAGGTTGACACTACACAAGTTCCTTTCAAAACAAAAGCTTTATCTTTGCAACAGTGTTTTTAATTTGAATTTTCTTAGTCTAACCTACGGGTTGCCAGACTTTTTCATCATGCAGCTACTTTTAAAACGACCAAGTCAAAGTGATCTACCTGCTATAAGGCCCCGTTTACACAGAGCAACCTCTGGAAGCTTTAGTGTTTCTTCAACGTTTACTGGGGGTAATAAACAAAAAATGAGCGGGTTCACACAAAAACACGTAGTTTCCATGTCAGTCGGGTTGCCAGATAAAAAATGATGAGCTATAGTACTGTGGCTTTAAAGTGATAGTATTTTGACCTAAACTGTCATATGTGCTGAGTAACGATATTCTAAGATGAGGTGTGTGTTGTGTTTGTTGAACATGTGCACAGAAAAGGAGGGGGTAAATAAGACATTTTACATTTATCTGGCAACCCTGAGCAGAGCTCAGCAGCATTCATCCTGCATGCATGACAGTTATTACAAACTGGTGAAGACATGAACATCTGTTGTTATATTTATTATAACTGTTGTTATAGTTATAACTGCTGTTATAGTTATGATAACTGCTGTTATATTTATTATAACTGTTGTTATAGTTATTATAAC
>NC_056518.1:34689121-34690102 GCF_014905685.2 Nematolebias whitei | reverse complement strand
ATTTATTATAACTGTTGTTATATTTATTATAACTGTTGTTATATTTATTATAACTGTTGTTATATTTATTATAACTGCTGTTATATTTATTATAACTGTTGTTATAGTTATTATAACTGTTGTTATATTTATTATAACTGTTGTTATATTTATTATAACTTGTTATATTTAATATAACTGTTGTTATATTTATTATAACTGTTGTTATATTTATTATAACTCTTGTTATATTATTATAACTGTTGTTATATTTATTATAACTGTTGTTATATTTATTATAACTCTTGTTATATTTAATATAACTGTTGTTATATTTATTATAACTGTTGTTATATTTATTATAACTCTTGTTATATTTATTATAACTGTTGTTATATTTTTTATAACTGTTGTTATATTTATTTTTATACATTTGTCTTGGAATCTAGCTGGTTTTTTTTTGTTTTGTTACCTTTTTCCTTTTAGCCATCCTATTTGTTAAACAAACAAACAAACAAAAAAAAAACTAGTATGAGTTTTTATAACTGCTTATTGTTGTTGCTGTTGTCCATTGTTGTCATCTTTCTTTGTTGAAATCAGGTCTCTCTTGTAAATGAGTCCTCGAGGCTCAATGGGATTTACCTGTAGAAATAAAGGTTGATTGATTGATTTATTATAACTGTTGTTATATTTATTATAACTGTTGTTATATTTATTATAACTGTTGTTATATTTATTATAACTCTTGTTATATTTAATATAACTGTTGTTATATTTATTATAACTGTTGTTATAGTTATTATAACTGTTGTTATAGTTATAACTGTTGTTATATTTATTATAACTGTTGTTATATTTATTATAACTGTTGTTATATTTATTATAACTCTTGTTATATTTAATATAACTGTTGTTATATTTATTATAACTGTTGTTATATTTAATATAACTGTTGTTATATTTATTATAACTCTTGTTATATTTATTATAACTGTTGTTATA